>NC_057812.1:333458300-333783074 GCF_018294505.1 Triticum aestivum
CTTGGAGGAGGGGGCAAGGTGCGGCGGCGGAGAACCTCCGGCGGGAGATCCGGCGAGGCGGGGCAGTGGTGGGGCGGCGACTTGCGGGGCGGCGGCGCTCGGCGGCGGCTACGGCTAGGCGGCGGTGGTGGTGGTGGTGGTGTTGGGGCAGTGGGGCGGCGGTATATAAAGGGCGGGGGCGGGGCGGCTTGGAGGAGGGGGCAAGGCGCGGCGGCGGAGAGGAGTCCGGCTCGGACTCCTTGTCCGAGTCGGCGGCGGCGGCGGCGCGCGCGCACGCAGGAGGCGGCGGCGGCGGCCTGGCGCAGCTGGGCCTTAGGCCTAGTCGGCGCGGGAACTTTTTTTTAAATAATTCCGCCGACGGAAGAAAAATCCTAGAAAAATAAATAAAAATCTAAAAATGGCAAAACAAATTTTCACCGCCTAAATAAAATATTTAGGACGAGGTGAACATTTTCTTGGCCCTAAAGTGCAACTTTGAAAATGTGCAATTTTTTCTAATGCAAATAAAATCCGAATAAAACCAAATAAAATCCAATAAATAATTTTGATATTTTTCCTCCAATATTTCAATTATTTCGGAGAAGTCATATTATCTCCACTCATTTGACTTAATATGAAATACTTCAGAGAGAAAAATTATTAAAATCAAAGTCCTCGTTTCATTATTTGATAAAAATCAAATATGAAAATAGAAAAATCCCCAACTCTCTCCGTGGGTCCTTGAGTTGCTTAGGATTTCGAGGATTGTGGAACTGGAATGCAATAAAACATGATATGCATGGATGATCTATGTATAACATTCCAAATTGAAAATTTGGGATGTTACACATAAAAGATAAGAATTGAAACATAAACAGAGCATCATGAAGAATATGACTAGCACATTTAAGTCTAACCCACTTCCTATGCAAAGGGATTTTGTGAGCAAACAATTAGTGGGAACAAGAATCAACTTGCATAGGAAAGTAAAACAATGATATCTTCAAGATTTTCAACACATAGAGAGGAAACTTGATATTATTGGAATATGCAAAAGCATATGTTCCTCTCTCATAATAATTTTCAGTAGCATCATGAATGAATTCAACAATATAAACATCACATAAAGCATTCTTTTCATGATGTACAAGCATATAATTTTTATTACTCTCCACATAAGCAAATTTCTTCTCATGAATAGTAGTGGGAGCAAACTCAACAAAATAACTATCATGTCAGGCATAATCCAATTGAAAGTTGAAATCATGATGACAAGTTTCATGGATATCATTATTCTTTATAGCATACATGTCATCACAATAATCATCATAGATAGGAGGGATGCTTTCATCATAATAAATTTGCTCATCAAAACTTGGGGGACAAAAAACATCATCTTCATCAAACATAGCATCCCCAAGCTTGTGGCTTTGCATATCATTAGCATCATAGGTATTCAAAGAATTCATACTAACAACATCGCAATCATGCTCATCATCCAAAGATTTAGTACCAAACATTTGAATGCATTCCTCTTGTAACACTTTGGCACAATTATCGGAATCCTTATTTTCACGAAAGATATTAAAAGGATGAAGCATATGAGGAAACCACAATTCCATTTTTTGTAGTTTTCTTTTATAGACAAGACTAGTGATAAAACAAGAAACTAAAAGATTCAATTGCAAGATCTAAAGATATACCTTCAAGCGCTAACCTCCCCGGCAACGGCGCCAGAAAAGAGCTTGATGTCTACTACACAACCTTCTTCTTGTAGACGTTGTTGGGCCTCCAAGTGCAGAGGTTTGTAGGACAGTAGCAAATTTCCCTCAAGTGGATGACCTAAGGTTTATCAATCCGTGGGAGGCGTAGGATGAAGATAGTCTCTCTCAAACAACCCTGCAACCAAATAACAAAGAGTCGCTTGTGTCCCAACACACCCAATGCAATGGCAAATTGTATAGGTGCACTAGTTCGGCGAAGAGATGGTGATACAAGTGCAATATGGATGGTAGATATAGATTTTTGTAATCTGAAAATATAAAAACAGCAAGGTAGCAAGTGGTAAAAGTGAGCGTAAACGGTATTGCAATGCTAGGAAACAAGGCCTAGGGTTCATACTTTCACTAGTGCAAGTTCTCTCAACAATAATAACATAATTGGATCATATAGGTATCCCTCAACATGCAACAAAGAGTCACTCCAAAGTCAGTAATAGCGGAGAACAAACGAAGAGATTATTGTAGGGTACAAAACCACCTCAAAGTTATTCTTTCTGATCGATCTATTCAAGAGTTCGTAGTAAAGTAACACGAAGCTATTCTTTCCATTTAATCTATCCTAGAGTTCGTACTAGAATAACACCTTAAGACACAAATCAACCAAAACCCTAATGTCACCTAGATACTCCAATGTCACCTCAAGTATCCATGGGTATGATTATACGATATGCATCACACAATCTCAGATTCATCTATTCAACCAACACAAAGAACTTCAAAGAGTGCCCCCAAATTTTCTACCGGAGAGTCAAGACAAAAACGTGTGCCAACCCCTATGCATAAGTTCACAAGGTCACGGAACTCGCAAGTTGATCATCAAAACATACATCAAGTGGATCACGTGAATATCCCATTGTCACCACAGATAAGCACATGCAAGACATACATCAAGTGTTCTCAAATCCTTAAAGACTCAACCGATAAGATAACTTCAAAGGGAAAACTCAATCCATTACAAGAGAGTAGAGGGGGAGAAACATCATAAGATCCAACTATAATAGCAAAGCTCGCGATACATCAAGATCTTGCGAATCAAGAACACGAGAGAGAGAGAGAGAGATCAAACACATAGCTATTGGTACATACCCTCAGCCCTGAGGGTGAACTACTCCCTCCTGATCATGTAGCGCGCCGAGATGATGAAGATGACCACCGGTGCGGATCCCCCCTCCGGCAAGGTGCCGGAATGGGGCCCCGATTGGATTTTTGGTGGCTACAGAGGCTTGCAGCGGCGGAACTCCCGATGAGGTTATTTTGTGGAGGTTTCTCTATTTATAGGAATTTTTGGCGTAGGTCTCAAGTGAGGGGGGGTCTCCGAGTCGTCCACGAGATAGGGGGACATGCGAGGTGGTAGGGCATGCCCCCCACCCTCGTGGACGGCTTGGGACTCTTCTGGCCCAACTCTTTTACTTCGGGGGCTTCTTTTGTTCCATAAAAAATCATCAAAAATTGGCACGTCAATTGGACTCCGTTTGGTATTCCTTTTCTGTAAAACTCAAAAACAAGGAAAAAACATAAACTGGTTAGTCCCAAAAATCATATTAAATAGCATATAAATGCATATAAACATCCTAGATGGATAATATAATAGCATCGACCAATCAAAAATTATAGATACCTTGGATACGTATCATGTACATACGAACGAGAATGTGTGTCTGGGATTCATTGTGTGGAATGTACATACGGACGGAAACGATTGGGCCTGTATAATTTTATGTGATGGATCGCCCGATCGCACACGAGCTCATTTTGCCCCACGTGTCTGACCGGAGGACATATCTCTACAGTTTCTGGGTCATGTGGGAAGGACCCCCTAACACACACACACACACACACACACACACACACACACACACACACACAAGTAAGGCGACAATTTAAAACTCCATGCAGAAAGGGGTAAAAAACTGTTTGTATAGCAGGTCGTTGCACAAGTGATGGATACCAACTGGCGTGGACCATCATCCCCAAGGTTGACTGATGCACGCCGAGGGAGCCCATGCCGCTGGTAGAGCTCGCGTCCTAAGGGCACATGATGGCAGGAGGGGCGTGTTGTCTTGTCGTGGCACAAGCAGAAGGATGTGTCATTGAAAGTGTCAAGGGGCAGGTTGGGGAGCATCAAATGTCACTTCCAAGGATAACCTCTTAGCATGGTCGGTCCTGAGTGGATCACATCTGCAATGTGCATACAATGCCATCTCGCAGTGGGTTGATGTCAACATGTTTGGGCCAATGGTGTAACCCTTCTCGCACTATATAAGCTGCAAAGGAGGCCATCTAAAGGGTGGATCCCCATGAGGACACTTAGAGCTCATTGCACCGGTTGTAAGCATTAGAGCTTCCGATATACAAGCAAGAATACACATAGCAGAAGTACGGTGTTACATCTCGCCAATGGCCTAAACCTGGGAAAATGGTGTCCCGGTCTCTGAAGTGATTGGAGTGTTTTAACCCCTAGACAAAAAATCTAGGAGATCTCTCTAGTCTCCAATCTTGACAATCACCCATCGATTGCCGAACTACCATCTCTTGGGATCAGTGAGATGTGAAAACTTGTTGAACATCCTATGTTTTGGGTCATGATTGCATATGTTTGCATCTAGTTATACATATGCTAAATTGCTATTGATCCCCATATGCATGTCAAATGGAGGGGGGCGAACCCCGGGTGTGAATTGGGTTAACTGGGTTGGATGGCCAGCTCCACTACCACCGCCCACGGACACGAGTGGTCGTGTTTGTGGACATTTGGTGTGCTCAATTTGATACATGGCATTGGAGATGCCCTTACTATAGCCACTTTGGCTATGGCGAAAACCTTCCCATAATGGCTCACCCTCCTTCATCCCACGCTCTCCGTCCCCCCGCACGGCCGGCTAACTTCTCCCACACACCATCCTCATCCTCCTCATCGGCCACCAAACTCCCTTCCAATCTTTCCGACCGGCTAGTGCATGCCTAGGAATTCATCCGTTTTCAGCTGCGCCTGGACGAAGCAAACAACCTCGACATCCAAAGCTCTGTTTGGTCAACCTTTCACTCGCGTGTCTCTCCCGCAACCAACGACCACTCCTCCGGCCGCTTACTCCTTGTTCGCTTCCGGCCCTCCTCTCTCTACCTTGATGCTCCACTTGTCACCATGCTCATGCAGTTCCGCCTCGATGACATCACCGTTGAGTCCGCTATCGAGTCCGTCTCCGGTCCACCCCTCTTCGTGCCCACTGCTATGGCCACTGCCACTAACCATGGACCGCCCACCTCTGCACCATCCCAAGCCTCTCGCCCACGCACACCCGCTCCCATGCACGACTACAGCCTTCAAACTACTGCTGCTAGCTCTACCACCCAGCCTCATTCTCGAAGTGGATCAGCTATGCTTTGTTCACCTCACATCACCCATTCAGAACCCCTTATCTTTCATCAAGGGCGCGCTCGCTGCTCGCGGCAACAACCCCTCCATTGGAGTGACTTCTTTCTCGTGGCACCGCACTCCTTTCCTTTCCCAACCATGACATTCATTGGAATGTCACTGGCCACGGTGACATCGAGCTCAAGGAGAGCACGCTCTTGTTCGAGCGTATCGAGCACACCGACAACCATGCCATGTCCAACTTCGATGATCTCATGGAGATCAAGGCGAACGACTTCCCTCATGAGTTGTGGCACGATGACGGTGTAAGTACTTCTCCATGCATGTCGGCTCGGTTTGCGCGCTCGTTCAGTACTGCATGGGGGCTGGCGATTTTTTCGGCATGCATGCCATGGTCATGGTAACCCGTGGCATGTAGCTGGCGCCACACATGATCGTCCTGCTGCCCGGCTGAGAGCTCGTCACGGTCTCCCTCTCGTGGCTTGACTACCATGCGCACTGGATCGGCCCCGATGACCCATCCCCCTTCTCCTTCGACGAAGACGGCAACTCCGCCTCCAATGATAGCCATACCTTCGCCATCTGTGAGGCTATGCTCTAGGAGTTCGCCCAGCGTGCTCGTGGAAGGCCCACCCCCTCTCGCCATGGCTCTCCATGGAGCTGTCGTGGGGCTGCCAAGGGGAAGATGGCCGCCGAAGCCACTCCCTCCGTCATCGCGCTGCAGCCGGGTGGCGCCCTACCCACACTCCGCATCCCTATTCTGCTTGCTCACCTATCCACTGGAGTGGCGACACCAGTCCATGACCTTGACATGCATGCTCTGCCACAACGCGTTGTTGATGCTCAGGTGGCTCCCGCACCGGCGCCTGTCGCCGTCCTAGTGGTGGCCGGCGGCACAAACTGCCCTCCCGTTGCACCATGCACCACCATAAACGCGACTCCCATGGCTACCTCTTCGTCTTTTGCTGCTATCTCTGGCCTCGCCGTCCACGACAACATCATTCGCAAGTGGGCCATTCACTCCCACCGGATGGTCTCCACGGCCAAGTAGCATCGCAGTGCATGCATTGTCGACTGGGAGGCCACGTTCTACTCCATGATGGCACAAAAAGCCTCCCAGCTCAAGGCTGCTCGGTTCAACCTCCATGACTAGGCGGCGACGGTACAGGGCTCCTCTCTTTGCACCTCCGATGGCGAGGCCTCTAATGCTGACGAGGCAGCCGAAAAACTGGCCCAGATTGCTCTGGTTTGCGACATCGACATTGACGAGGTGGACGTTATTTACACTATCGGTGCTCTGCCTTCACCATGATCAGTCACAAATGTTTAGCTAGGAGAGCTCAGCTGGGTGTTAGGTGCTTTTGTACATTTGCGCCGGTAACCACACCCATTTCTCATCCATTTTGTAGTATGCATTGGTCTAGCTTGCTCCTGGCCATCTATAGGATAGTTGCTTGATGCTCCCCTTCTTTCCCTTGTATTTCTTTGCTATTATGATCTCTAGCTGGTGGTGAAAAGAAGTTTATGTTATGAATCAGTATCATTTCTCTATCCTCTCATGGAACATTCGTGGCCTCGGTGACGTCGATAAGTGCAAGGAAATTCACTCTGAAATCTCCATGATTAAACCCTCTATTGCCCTTCTACAAGAAACAAAGCTAGACTCCGTCCATGTCTCTAAGTTAAACTCCTTCCTACTTCGAACGCTAGACCAAGTTGCCTTCCTTCCCGCTCTTAGTTCCACTGGAGGTATTTTTTCCGCAATTAACTCTCATGATCTAACCCTCTTAAACCATTCTCATGGCAGTTTATGTACGTCTCTCAACCTTTCTTGCCCGGTCTCTGACTCCAACCTCACTATCTCTAACATTTATACCATGTCCCAACGATCGCTCAAAATGGACTTCCTCCATGATCTCATAGACATCACCCCCATGAACTCGACCCCGTGGCTTCTTATCGATGATTTCAACCTAATCCATTTCGCTTGTGAGAAAAATAACAAAAATTCCACACCTCTGATGCTGACATGTTTAACACGGCCATCTCGGACTTGCAGCTCCTTGAACTCCCGCTTCTCGATAGAACCTTTACTTGGTCTAACAATCGTCAAACTCCAACTTTAGAATGCCTTGACTGAGCCATCTTTAACCTTGCCTGGGAATACCACTTCCCAAATTCAACCTGTCTTCCCTAACCCGTTTCTCCTCCAACCACATTCCTTTTATAATGTCTCTTCGCATATCATCATCCCCGCTTCTTTTATTTTGAATCCTTCTGGGCCCTTCACCCGGTCTGTAAGCATATCGTATCTAAGGCATGGCCCATCGACCACCCTCCAATCCCTTCGGACCAAGACCTTGCCACAGCCATAAAACATACTAGATGGAACCTCAAATTTTGGTCCAAAACTATCACACATGTTCACCAACGTGAATTGACTGCAAGCTTATCATCGATAGGATCAACCGGCTGGAAGAAAAACGCTCCCTCTCCCTCTTCGAGTCCTCTCTTATACTGGTCGTTATCTCCGCCCTCCAACGTGCCACCCGTTAGAAGGTTCTCTTCTGGAAACAAAGTGGGAAAGTAAAAGCCATCATCGATGGGGAAGAGAACTCTAAATAATGTCACGTCTCTGCCTCCCATAGGTTCCGCAAAAACAACATCGCCATCCTTGAGGACAATGGGGTTTAATTCTCTACCCACGACACGAAGGCCGCAATCCTCCATGACTTCTTTCACCACCTTGTTGGCACTCCAAAAATCTCGACTTGGCTTTTCACCCTCCAAGATCTTTACCCGATGCAACCCCCTCAGCTTCGCCACTTGGACACTCCCTTCTCCACTCAAGAAATCCAAGATGCCTTCCTCCAGATGAATGCTAATGCCAGTCCTGGACCTAACGGGCTTGGGCCAGGGTTCTACCGCAAATTTTGGCACAACATTAAACATAAGATCATTCCCTTCTTCGAGGACTTCACAAACCTTCGTGTAAATGTTGAACGCTTCATGAGAGCACACATGATTCTGATTCCAAAAAAATACTCAGCTAGATCACCTGATGACTTCAGACCTATATCCCTCCAGAACTGCACCCCCAAGGCGGTCGCTAAGGTCATTACTAATAGGATAAAACCACTAATTCCTCTTCTTGTCCATGGAGACCAAACTGGCTTCATCTCCGGGAGATGCATTGCTGAGAACTTCATCTACGTAGCCAATATCCTTAGCTCCTACCACATTCGAAAGGCGCTCACTATGCACTACAAAAAAAGACACTTTCGTGATGATACGTGTTTGTCACAGTAGGTCACATTTTCTGTCATGCATGTACATCCATGACAATTTTATGATAGAATCAAGACAGTCATACATGTGATGTTGTAGAAGTGTTCCATGACATTACCAAAATTATCATCACGGAAGTGTTCACTTCCATGACGATAAATGCCGCATCATGGAAGTGCTTTTGTTAAGGGTAACCGACACGTGGCATCCACGTAACGGGTCGCTGTTAAGCTATCGGGTCCGGTTTTGGATCCGATAACCCGCTAACAGCCACGACCAATGACGATTTTCCATGTGTAAAATTCTCATTGGCCGACGGAACCACGTGTCAGCTCCGCGTTGGCACAGGTGTCACTCATCCAATGGGTGAGATGCGCCTATGATATGTCAACATGTGGACCGGCCCGACAGTGGTCCATTCAGGTTAAAAGGCCGAGCCTATCAAAATAAGCGGGTCATCCCATTAGCGGCCTACTTGAGTCAGGCCCTTTACAAGCACGGCCCATACAAGTTACACAGAATCGGCCTATCAAAGGCCCATTCTACATTTGACAATTTCCAGCCCATCGTCAGTTTTAGCCCGTTAACGGCCCGCTACATCTTTGGGCCCAAGTGCGGCCTGAGCTTCTTTCAGCTTGTTAGCGGCCCATCATCAGTTCCACCCTGTTAACGGCCCAAAACGTCTTTCGGCCATTCTGCAGTTGGGCCAATTCTAGCCCACTGTGACATTAGGCCTGTAATCGTCCCATTCGGTAAATAGGCGAACTCCTAGCCCATTTTGTCTCTCGGCCTGCTAATGTCCCGCACAACAGTTGGGCCTTTTACTTTAGGTCCATTAGGGGCCCACATTTCGCAGGGCATCATTCCAACCCAGCGCGACTTTCGGCCTATTAAAAGCCTAGTTTGCAAATTGGGCCTCCTCTGCCCCATAACACTTTCGGCCTCTTACTGGCCCGTAAAGTAAAAGGGCCGAGACAAAATTGAAAACTATTTCAGCCTGCTAGAGGCCTGCGGGCAATTTCCATTTATATGGCCCTATCGAGCTTTTGGCCTGTTAACGGACTGCTAAGAGCCATTGTTACGGTGGGCCACATCATTTGGGATCCACTTAATATTATTTTGACCAGCCCAATTAAGGCCCGCTTTGACTACACATGTTTCTTCGTTTGTATGGCATCCAGGAAATGTTTGGGCATGCGGGCCCCTGTTTCAACGATATAGCATATTCAAGAATTATCGTATTCTATACTATCGCCTCTAAAAACATACACTATACAATAAAAAGACAAAGGCATAGAAACGTACGATAATCCTACACTATACAATAAAGAAATTACAACCGAATATACCCATTGGACATTATAGTTTGGCACCAGTGATAATAAAGCATACACAAACAGCAAATTGCATACACTGGACAAATAAAGCTCATACATCATGGACACGCATCAACAGAACTTACCATTTGAACTATAATCTCTTCAGAAAATAGGATTGGCCGGATTCAGATAGCACAAATTTCAGTCTGCAAAATCTTCAATTCCTTCGTGGTTACCTCAGTGTCTTGTTTCATTTTTTTGACTCCTGCATCTAATACCTGCATGTCCAGTCTCAACTTGTTGATTGTACGTTGAGAATCATGTACATATTGTCTTGCCACCTCTAGTTGATGCTCGAGAACATCAGCACATTCCAATTCCAATCCATAATCATTTAGTAATGGCCATGCCGCACTGCTTGCAGATCTTTGTTTTGATGTCACTTCATCCTGAAATGTTTCTGTAAGTACACATGACTAGGGCAAAAATATAGTTACAACAGTGAAGCGAGCAAGACAGACTATTTTGTACATGGCAAAACAGGACTAACAATAATGTTACACGTCATGAAGCATAAGCAGGTGATATTTTAAAAAATATAAAAAGTCTGTGCAGCCTGCATACAGAAATCTCTCTTAGCTCACTAGAGGAGCATGATGTTGGGGCCAAATCCAAAACACAGACATGTTACAAATTTAGATAGCACGTTGCGTATAAGTAAGCAAGTAGTTGGCCATTCTGTAGCTCAATTGAAGTCTTAGGGAGCATAATGAACAATAGATGGATTCATCCAAACCTACTACAGCAAGCAAAGTTATGCAATCATTAGCCTAGTATAAACTAGATTGTGAGCCTCATGCAATAATAGTTGGTTAATAGACTTCAAAGCTTCAGACACACTTCGCGAGAGTAATTAAATGGTAAGGCCTTTAATTATGTCAACTAATAGTTATACAAGTACCCAACATCAGGCATCGTTGTTTGGGAATCTCATTAACTCAGGACAAATAAAGCAATTGAAAAGAGCAAATTAACTATGTCTGAAACAAACAAGGAATTGAACTGTTGAGTTGGATACAGTGACTTACCTTAACAGGTTGAACAGGCTCAGCGCTGCTCCTACTTCTCTTGCAAGGCTCCTTCCTAACATCTTGTACTTGGAAATCCTCAATCTTATCTTCATTGCACCCCCTCTGCAAGGTGACACAAACTAGTTACTCATCTCCTTGGAAGATAAATATGCATACTTTCCAGTCTGTGAACATCACAAAAGGATGAGATTATAACAAAACAACACCACATAATGAAACATGCCACATATCTTGCACTTGCACACAGCGAAATGAGCATTTACTATATGTGCACTATGTAAAAACTAGGCATACCTTCAAACTGGATCTCCAGGTACTCTTGGAGAGCCTACTTTAGTGTACAGCCAAACCTTTATGTCACCTATGAGTTAGACAAGCCCCCACTACAGCAGCCATTAGTGTTTAAATCATTGACAAGCTCTATTAGAGTGTTAGGTCAAGAACATCAAGTATCAAAGCAAATAGTTCCGGTATGGTTGGCTGATGCAAACAAGCAATTGAACAGATGTATCTAGAAAAGAAGCAAAGAAGGAGGCTTAAAGACCATCACTTGACTGGCCAGATTTCAGGGGCATTTAAACATCATGTGCAATGTATGAACTAACATAAACATTGCATATTCTACATTCTACAATGGAATGCACATGTATTAGGTTATGCCATGTATGATGATGCCTAAATGTACACTATAGCAGGCAGGAGTGATTCGTTATTGCACGCACAATTGAATTGCAGGTCAAGGGCCAGTTCTATCTCGCCTTTTCAGAGCTTATTGTCAAAATAAGCCATAAAAGATGTAAAGAAGTCATTTTTGAGTTATGGGCTTGGGCTTAACTTATTTCGCTTTGGAGGGGGTGTTTCGGGTAGAAGCTCACTAAAAATTGAAGGGAAGGGGAATAGTGAAATGATTGTTGTCTGCCTATATTACACTCAAAATGAAATTGCCCTACCCGCTTGCATCTCCTCTCCCCTTTCCCTCTACCTCGATCCCCTGCCTGCAGCAATATGGTTCCTCTAGCGAGCTGTCGCCACTGGTCCCATCTGGCCTGGTCCTTGACGATGCTCTGTCCAACTTGGCTACATGGCCGGCGGGTAGGGCCAAATCTCCCCGGCTGCTCCTCCCTCTGGCGCCGCACCTCATTGTCATGGTCTCCAGTAGCTGCTCCACTATGGTCCATCCAACGCACTACTCTGGCGGGTGCCGCACAACTACGGCTGATGCCACACTGCGGCAGAAGGCACCTTATTCCCTCTCCCCTCCTCCCAGGACGAGGCCTCGAGGTGCTGTTGAAGGATGAGCTCATCCAACAAGGTGAGGATCTCCTCTGATTTTTTGCCAGATTTTCATTCGGATCCACTATACGATGAATTGCTATGAGTTGCTTCTGCTGCTGCTATATGATGCATTGCTATGAGCGGCTCCTGCTGCTGCTAAATGATGAATTTCTATGAGTTGCTGCTGCTATATGATGAATTGCGATGAGCTGCTGCTATATGATGAGTTGCTATAAGCTGCTCCTGCTGCTGCTATATGATGAATTGCTATGAGCTGCTTCTGCTGCTGCTATACGATGAATTGCGATGAGCTGCTCCTGCTGCTGCTATATGATGAATTGCTATGAGCTGCTGCTGGTATATGATGAATTGCACACTGCTGATGATGTTGTATGATGAGCTACTATGAGCTGCTGCTGCTATATGATGCTTTCAGGTGGTGCTGCTCTATGATAATAACCAACCACTTGGACCATCGAATTTCAATAAATAATTGTTCTTAATTTAAATGTGGGTCATGCATTCTTCATTTAAATTAGGCAATGGGATCTCTATGGAAGACATTGACCAAAGTAGATTGTGCCAAGTAGATGGTATCTTTGTATTTGCATTTTTAGCAAATAGTCATGGTATGTTTTCCTATCATATTAATTACTGAGTGGGTTCAATTTTTGATGTTTGCAAGTCAAATTAATTTTCATATGGGCAGAAAAATGACAAAATATAATGCAATCCAGAATTTTCACTGATCATACCAAAGATAAGCTGAAAAGGAAGGCAATGAAAAGAACTGGTTGGCTTATTACCTGGAGCTTATATTCACATGTGCTTATTTTCTTAGGATAACTCGTAATAACTATCTCTAAGAAACTTGGCCAATAGAACTGACATACAAATAACATTTCACGATGATTGCAATGGAGGAGTGACCTACCATAGCACACTGTATAGGCTCACTGCTGCATCTCCTTTTTTGCGATGTTCCATGAAATTGCCACAGACATCTTGTACTTTTTCATTGTGTAACCCTATCTGCAAGTTGACACGGCTAATTTCAGACATCTCTACATGATAATACATTGCATATCCCTTGTGCATATTTAAACCACGAATTAATGATTGTGTGTGTAGCATAAACTAGCCATGACTCTGTGTGCTGGACTAGCAGGCACTCTAAGGGAACCTAATGTAGTGCACTGGAATTCCTACATGCCACCTACGATTTTGTGTAATGTACTACCACTATTCCTAAATATATGTCTTTGTAGAGATTCGAGTATGGACCACATATAGATGTATATAGATGCATTTTCGAGTGTAGGTTCACTCATTTTGCTTCGTATGTAGCCTATAATGAAATCTCTAGAAAGATTTATATTTAGGAACGGAGGTACGAGGTAGTATCATGTATGACCTCTACATATCTAATTTAGCAGCCAGTAGTAGAAATCATTGTCTGCACGAAGGGATTACTAGTTGAAAATCCTAGCAAAGCACGCTGGCAGGCACAAAACAATACAAGAAAGAGAGACACACACACTTACGAGATCATAGCAATGCCTCAGTCCAGGGTCTTGGTTGGCCAAGCTGTTAGATCCAGAAAAAACTTCTTCCTTGTAGTTTTTGTTAGCTGCATAATAGGTAACAACAACATGTTAGTATATTTAAAGTACATCGGGCAGGTGATGCTAGACGAGTTTAAAGGTGAAGTACCTAGACCGTGGCGGGTGCTTGGCATCTTGCCAGATGGTGGGAATCGGGTTCGAAACGTGAAGGGTGATGACGTTGTGCTGGCTGTCGGGGTCCGGTAAGGAGATCTAGAACCGTCGAGTAGGGTGTTTGTGGAGCGGCTCCTGTAGGGTGGACTACGGTGTGCGCGAAGAGGATCTGTGGTCGTGGACGAGGGCATTGGTGAAGCTGCTCCGGTGGTTTGGTTAAGGATGGTGTCGACAATGTGGATCTGCAGCGGTGGATGGGGCGTTAGAAGCTGCTCCGATAGGTTGGATGAGGGTGTGACGAAGCGGATATGTGTCCGTGGACTCGTGAGTTGGCAAAGCGGCCCCGGTAGGGTAGAGAATGGTATAGGCGAAGCTACTCCGGTAGGGTTGACGATGGTGTCGGCGAAGCGGCTCTAGTAGGGTTGAGGAAGGTGTCGGTGAATAGGATCAGAGGCCTTCGATGGGGGCGTTGGTGGGGCGGCTACAGGGGATGTGGACGAAGCTTCTCCGGTGGGGAGTACGAATGAGACACTGCAGATGCGCTGCGGTTGATGAGAGTACCGGCGAAGCGGATCCGGCGTCGTGGACAAGGCCGGCATTGAATGGGCTGTGGTACAGTGGTGGATGAGCAGTCTACTTGTTTCTAGTGGAGGCGGGAGGGGTAGATGCGGCTGTAGAAGCAGATCCGGCGAGGTGGACGCCGCTGGTAGTGAATGGGCTCTGGTACGCTGATGGATGAGCAATCTAGGGTTTCGAGAGGGGAGGGGAAGAAAGGCCGATGAAGTATGGACGGTGTGATAGTCATTTTTGCGGGAGGGGGAGAGGAAAAGGGGGTGCAGTGTGGTGGGGGGAACCAGAAGTTACCAAGTGTAGCGACCCGACCCGAATGGTTCAAGTCTCTGTGCTTAAGTGTCATCCCTGGATCGGTATGCTGACACACACAGTACTCGAGGATTTATAACAGAGGTAAATCACATGTATAAAGTAACGTAAATACTATTACCTCAATCCATATAGCGGAAGCAACAAGGTTGTGGATTCCCATCAACACCAACGGCAAAGTTGAGTGTAGAAATCGTAACCCTAACGTATCACTTACTCGATGTAAGAAACCTGCAACATGAGACGTTGCAGCCCGAAACGGGTCAGTACATTGAATGTACTGGCAAATTCACACCATAGAGAAAATGATGAACAATGGCTATCACTATATGCATATATGGTTGGTGGAACAGCTCTATGGTTATAAGGTTTTTGCGTAAAGCCAATTTTTCCCTACTGCAAAGGAATAAATTTATTTAACTATCATGGTGGTTGTTGAACATTGAGAATGGTTGACAGCATTCTCAATCCCAATTAAGTGAACAATTAAAACCCAACAACATTAATTAGAAGTAACATGATGAGATTCACATGATATTCAAGTACTAGATACTCAAGATTGTCCATAACCGGGGACACGGCTAATCATGATTAGTTTGTACACTCTGCAGAGGTTTGCGCACTTTTCCCCACATGACTCGATCGCCTCCGTTTGTTTTCTCGCACTACATGGTGTTTGAGAAACGGATGACCGAGACATAGTCTTTCAGAAGCGCTAGCACCTTACATGTGGGTAGACCGGTACACCTACTTTCCCCTACATCTGCTAGTCTACCCGTAAGAGTTCGCACGACTTAATCAACTATGCCAGAGCCCATAGTAGCATGTGGCTGCACACGGAAGTTTCTAGCATGAAAGATCTTATGATCCCTTTGAGCCTGGGTGGCGGTCCAAAATAAAACAGGCAAGTCCTGATAGACATCAGGTGCCTCAATCCACCCAGATGTGTGTTTAAGTTGCCACCTTAGATAAACCATTAAAATTATCAACTCACATCTGTCATGGATATCACTCACCCAATCCACGTCTACTAGCATAGCTTGGCATAATAAGCAAACGTAGAAGTAACTCCCAAAGGTTTCATAATAAACAGGTAATAGGTACTACCTCATCTACTTCCCATCCCACAATTTAATTAGATCCTAATCATGCAATGTGAGAGGATTGATCTAATGCAATAAAACATGGGTTGTAGAAAAGGTATGATCATAGTGTTACTTGCCTGCAAGGTAGATGAAGATGATTCATACTTAAAACTCTTGATAGATCTACTCGTCACACTCCGGTCAATCTATCGTAAGCAAACAATAGTAACCACACAACAAGTACTCATCTAAAGCACAAGTAAAACTCGAACGAGAGGACGAACCAGAAAGTTCAACTTAAGAACTCCGGTTGCAAAGAAAGAACGAACCGAACAAACGACGGAAAACAAACGGCGTAAGAAAACAACTCGGTTCTAGCAAGTTGAAACTAGGTCAAATTTTACCATAGCAAAAACTTGTTCAAGTTGATTAGACAGAACGGTGGTTTCGAGACGAAACTCCAGGCGCTTGAATCACCTGATTCCGATAAACGGGCGAGAAGATAAACTAGAACAAAGATCGGATCTGAGATCGCGATCGCGGAATAAATCCGACGAAAAGAAAGAGACGAACGATTAAACGAACGGGCATCGTTAACCGGGAATAATCGGTGATCACGTTCGTTGAGACGAATGGTCCGAAAGAAGAACGAAAACCGATCTAGGGTTTTCGGAAAAGAAACCGAAAAAGAAAACGGAAAACCGATCTAGGGTTTTGGAAAAGAAACTGAAACGAAGAATCGGAGAGAAAAACCGGAAAAGAAAACCGGAACGGTTTCTTTTAAAAGAATCGAACTGCGGGGAAGAAAAAGAGAGGCGCGGGGCTACCTTCGGCGAGGCGGGGCGAACGGTGGCGACGGCGGCGTGCTAGGGCGCCGGCGGCGGCGCTATAGGGGCGGCGGCGGCGGGTGAGGGGCGCGGGGTGGGGCGCGGCTTGGGGAGGAGAGGGGGTTTGGGTTTGATTTGATGTGTTGGAGGGGGGGTGTGGGGGTATTTATATAGGTGAGGGGGGGATTTACTTGGGGTAGGGGACAAGAAATAGACTAGGAAAGAAAAACAAAACAAAGGAAAGGGGAGGGGCTACGGCCTAGAGTCCAAGCCGGACTTGGCTAAGAGGCGAGGCGGCGGCCTGGTGCACTGGCGCCTGGCGCCTGCGCACGCGCGCAGCTAGGGAGGGCGGCCGGCTGGCTGGGCCTTTGGCCCGGCTGGCCTGGCTCACTTTTTTTTAAACGGTTTCGCGCGCAGAAAACAAAAGAAAAGAAAATCTAAACAAACTCCAAAAATTCTAAAGTAAGTTTTCCCCGACTCCTAAAAATGAGTCAAACAAAATGAACTTTTCTACGGACCTAAAATGCAATTTTCGAAAACACACATTTTCCCTATCCAAAGAAAAACAAACAAACACCGGAAAATGAAATTTGATCTAATTATTAAATCTTCATTTTTCCTATATTTTGGGAAAGTCATATTATTCCCTCTCTCATATTTTGATATCGGAAAAATAATTGAAGATGAAATAAATAAATCAAATGATCCTCTTTTCAAATTCGAGAAAACTCTCAAATATGAAAATAATGAAATCTCCAACTCTCTCCGAAGGTCCTTGAGTTGCGTGAAATTTCTAGGATCGACCAAAACGCAAGAAAATAAGATATGCATGATGATCTAATGTATAACATTCCAAATTGAAAATTTGGGATGTTACACCAAAGCAGCCCCGACCTATTATGTAGATGAGGGCGGTATTGTTACTGTTATTCTCCATGCACCAACGACAAAAGGGGAATTTCGCATGCTAAAGACTAGGTGGCGGGAATTTTAGAAGGAGGCGGAAATTTTGTCGCCCACGGGATCGTTCGTATCCAGTTTCAACTAATTTTGGACCGTGCTAGTAGGAAGGTCATGCGATACCGTGTACATGGGGCATGCATCAGCAGTTAATAACTAGTGTGAACTCCACCCCAGAAAAAAACATAATAACTCGGGATGATGCGCTGATAACTTGGACGTTCACACGGTCGCGGCCAATCGTACGGGTGTAGAGGCGCGTTCACAAAAAAGGAATCAAACGCTCAGCCTATGTATGTCTCATGTAAATAGATAATTTAGTGCCATTGGTTATTTACTTTAAACATAATGCATTGACGTGTTAGTGTAGAGGCGTACAAAAAGAAATGGATAGTGTAGTCCCACAAAAGAAATGGATATTGTAGTCCGCTACTTAAAAGTATTACCTCATATGATTACATAGCCTCCATTTCATAAATTGTGTACCCGTTGAATTCATATATGAATATTACATATATTACTTCATAATAGAACCTTAAATCATCCAAGAAAAATGAATTTGAATGCAAGAGTAACAATGGTGCATGTACATGATAGTTACATTGGTTGTTTGAAGAAACATCACTGTAACTTTGGCATGCACAATTGAAAAGGTTTATTTAGATAGAAAAAATGTGATATGTGAGTGTCTAATATTTATAGCGTTGAATCGATATTGTACCTTTGGCCACGATACGAAGAAGATATTGATTTATGTTCAAGCGATGCACGTCCACGATCGCTAGATAGTGATTGATACGTCTCCAACGTATCTATAATTTTTGATTGCTCCATGCTATATTATATACTGTTTTGGGCAATATTGGGCTTTATTTTCCACTTTTATATTATTTTTGGGACTAACCTACTAACCGGAGGCCCAACCCAGATTTGTTGTTTTATGCCTATTTCAGTGTTTCGAAGAAAAGGAATATCAAACGGAGTCGAAACGGAACGAAATCAACTGGAGAAGTTATTTTTGGAAGAAAACCTACCGGATAGACTTGGACCCTACGTCAGAAGATGAAGGAGGTCCTCATGAGGGTAGGGGCGCGCCCCCCTGCCTCGTGGCCCCCCCTTCGGTCCACCGACGTACCCCTTGTACCCATATATACCTACGTATCGTAAAACTTCCAGAACGGAGATTAGATCAGGAGTTCCGCCACCAGAAGCCTCCGTAGCCAACAAAAGCCAATCTAGACCCGTTCCAGCACCCTGCCGGAGGGGGCAATCCTTCTCCAGTGGCTATCTTCATCATCCGGGTGCTCTCCATGACGAGGAGGGAGTAGTTCTCCCTCGGGGCTGAGGGTATGTACCAGTGGCTATGTGTTTGATCTCTCTCTCTCTCTCTCTCTCTCTCTCTCGAGTTCTTGATTTGGCACGATCTTGATGTATCGCGAGCTTTGCTATTATAGTTGGATCTTATGTTTCTCCTCCCCCTCTTCTCTCTTGTAATGAATTGAGTTTCCCCTTTGGAGTTATCTTATCGGATTGAGTCTTTAAAGATTTGAGAACACTTGATGTATGTCTTGCCATGCGTATCTGTGGTGACAATGGGATACCACGTGATTCACTTGATGTATGTTTTGGTGATCAACTTGCGGGTTCCGCCCATGAACCTATGCATAGGGGTTGGCACACGTTTTCGTCGTGATTCTCTGGTAGAAACTTTGGGGCACTCTTTGAGGTCCTTTGTGTTGGTTGAATAGATGAATCTGAGATTGTGTGACGCATATCATATAATCATACCCATGGATACTTGAGGTGACATTGGAGTATCTAGGTGACATTAGGGTTTTGGTTGATTTGTGTCTTAAGGTGTTATTCTAGTACGAACACTAGGGCTGTTTGTGACACTTATAGGAATAGCCCAACGGATTGATTTGAAAGAATAACTTTGAGGTGGTTTCGTACCGTACCATAATCTCTTCGTTTGTTCTCTGCTATTAGTGACTTTGGAGTGACTCTTTGTTGCATGTTGAGGGATAGTTATGTGATCCAATTATGTTATTATTGTTGAGGGAACTTACACTAGTGAAAGTATGAACCCTAGGCCTTGTTTACTATCATTGCAATACCATTTACGCTCACTTTTATCATTAGTTACCTTGCTGTTTTTATAATTTCAGATTACAAATACCTTTATCTACTATCCATATACCACTTGTATCACCATCTCTTCGCCGAACTAGTGCACCTATACAATTTACCATTGTATTGGGTGTGTTGGGGACACAAGAGACTCTTTGTTAATTGGTTGCAGGGTTGCTTGAGAGAGACCATCTTCATCCTATGCCTCCTACGGATTGATAAACCTTAGGTCATCCACTTGAGGGAAATTTGCTACTGTCCTACAAACCTCTGCACTTGGAGGCCCAACAACGTCTACAAGAAGAAGGTTGTGTAGTAGACATCAAGCTCTTTTCTAGCGCCGTTGTCAGGGAGGTTAGCTCTTGAAGGTATATCTTTAGATCTTGCAATCGAGTCTTTTAGTTTCTTGTTTTATCACTAGTTTAGTTTATAAAATAAAACTATAAAAAATGGAATTGAGTTTATCTCATATGCTTCATCTTTTTAATATCTTTCGTGAGTATGATGGAAAGGAAAATTGTGCTCAAGTGCTAGAAGAAGAAATCTATAAAATGTTTGGCACTAAATATTTGAATGATGAGCATGATTGCAATGTTGTTAGTATGAATTCCTTCAATATCCATGATGCTAATGATATGCAAAGCCACAAGCTTGGGGAAGCTATGTTTGATGAAGATGATATTTTTTGTCCCCCAAGCTTTGATGAGCAAATTTACTATGATGAAAGCATGCCTCCTATCTATGATGATTATTGTGATGACATGTATGCTTTAAAGAATAATGATAACCATGAAACTTGTCATCTTGATCTTAATTTTCAATCACATGATAGTTATTTTGTTGAGTTTGCTCCCACTATTATTCATGAGAAGAAATTTCCTTATGTGGAGAGTAGTAAATTTTCTATGCTTGTAGATCATGAAAAGAATGCTTTAGGTACTGGTTATATTGTTAAATTCATTCATGATTCTACTGAAAATTATTATGAGGGAGGAACATATGCTTGTAGGAATTGCAATAATATCAAGTTTCCTCTCTATGTGCTTAAAATTTTGAAGTTATGCTTGTTTTACCTTCCTATGCAAGTTGATTCTTGTTCCCATAAGTTGTTTGCTCTCAAAATCCCTATGCATAGGAAGTATGTTAGACTTAAATGTGCTAGTCTTATTCTTCATGATGCTCTATTTATGTTACAATTCTTATCTTTTATGTGAGCATCACTGTCATTATCATGCCTAGCTAGGGGCGTTAAACGATAGCGCTTGTTGGGAGGCAACCCAATTTTATTTTTTGTTCCTTGCTTTTTGCTCCTGTTTAGTAATAAATAATTCATCTAGCCTCTGTTTAGATATGGTTATATGCTTTTAATTAGTGTTTGTGCCAAGTAGAACCTTTGGGAAGACTTGGGGAAAGTCTTGTTGATCATGCTGTAAAAAACAGAAACTTTAGCGCTCACGAGAATTACTGCCATTTTTATTTGGAGAGTGATATTTACTTAATTCTTTTTGCATATGATTAATATATAAATTCATTAGGTCCAGCAATTTATTTGAGAATTTTATGAGTTCCATAAGTATACGTTTGATCCAGATTACTACAGACTGTTCTGTTTTTGACAGATTCTGTTTTTCGTGTGTTGTTTGCTTATTTTGATGAATCTATGAGTAGTATCGGAGGGTATTAACCATATATAAGTTGGAATACAGTAGATATTATACCAATATGAATTAAGAATGAGTTCATTACAGTACCTTGAAGTGGTGATTTATTTTCTTATACTAACGGAGCTCACGAGTTTTCTACTTTAAGTTTTGTGTTGTGAAGTTTTCAAGTTTTGGGTAAGGATTTGATGGATTATGGAAAAAGGAGTGGCAAGATACTAAGCTCATGGCATCCCCAAGATAATCTAAGGACACCTAAAAGCCAAAGCTTGAGGATGCCCCGGAAGGCATCCCCTCTTTCGTCTTCGTTCATCGGTAACTTTACTTGGAGCTATATTTTTATTCGCCACAGAATATGTGTTTTGCTTGGAGTGTCAATTTATTTTGTTAGTATTTGCTTGCTGTTATTTAGAATAATGTTTTGCATCTTTTATTTCAAGAAAAGTGGCATTGATAGCCTTTACTATGCCTATTTTAGAAGTCCACTTGTTGCTGTTTGAAAACAGAAAGTTTACCATTGTTGCAATAATTCCCTAGAAAAGTCAGAATGTGATAAAATGTTTAAACCTTTTGCATATTAAGCTCTGATAAATTTACTGTAGTGGGAATTTTATTTCATAATTTTTAGAGCTAGGGAAGTATGGATGTTGCAGCATTCTTTACAGACTATCCTGTTTAGGCAGATTGCTGTTATGTTTGCATTGTTTGCATATGGTTGCTTCTTTAATGATTCTATTTGAGGATAGGACTATTAAATTCGATGGTGCGGGAGTACGGATCGGAGCACAGGAGCAGAGCAGGCAAACCGCGTCCAATCGGGTGTGGCTGTGGTAGAAAGTTGACGGTCGCCGCAATTCAGCTGGCCCGCATGTCATGCACACAAAGGCAGAGGAGAGGTGGGGCCGAGAGGGATGAGGCGCACGTTGGGGGACGTCGTGCCGTGGGTTGGAGCGGTGTCGTGGGAATCGCGTGTGGGTGTGGCAGTGGTAGAAACAAGAAACGTGATGGTCGTCGTGGTTCAACTTCCGTGGACAAGCTGTCATGTCTGCTGACACATGCATTGCATACTGCTCACTACAAGGAGCAGTAGTAGAGAAAACTTGTTCCAAAGATACCATTTTTCCGATAAAATTCTCGATATATCATTAGTTTTTACACATGGGATTACTCCTGCAAGGGTCAATCACAATAGGTGTTTTGTAAAAAAAATGCATCCTGATGTTCCCTACAATGCACGGGCATCTTGCTAGTTATAAAAGAAGCCCACACAGGCATCTTGCCACAGGGTGTGCCACCGACCCAAACTCAATTTTGTTCAGACGCTTAGGTGCACCGGATGTCGTGCCACGCTACAAAATGTAAAAAAACAGCTCCAATTTTTTAAAACTTGTTATCTTCAAACCATCAAAACAGCCTGATGAATATATTTTGAGTGAAGCATGATTAACTTTTACTGATATATGTATATCAAAACTAGAGTGTTTATATTTCAAGCCTGTGAACAAGTATTATTCTACTACTTTGGATCCAATGCAACGCATGGGCCGGCCCATTGGTAGTAGTAGTCTCTATCTCTATCTCTAATCTACTCTTATAGAAAACCAGAGTTGTTGATGATGGTGTGTCTGCCATCCTGCAGTATGGTCCGTCCGATTTATATCTAACGGATAGGAAGGAAACTATGACAATTTTGCAAAAAAAATACCCACACCCCTCTTATGCTAACAAGATGACTGTGCGTTGCACGGAACATCAAGATGCATTTTTATGAGTAGTTTATCTTGTGGGAGAAAAGGATGAATGAGGGAAGGCCTTATTTGCAAATGTGGAGAGGGTGTGGGTATCTTTTTTGCAAAATTGCCATAGTTTCCTTCATATCTGTCTGATCTATATCTAACGGATAGGAAGGGAACTATGAAAATTTACCCGCACTCCTCTCCACATTTGCAGATAAGGCCTTCCCTCGTTCATCCTTTTCTCCCACAAGATCTTGATGTCTGTGCAACGCACGGGCATCTTGCTAGTCTCTACTCTTATAAAAAACAGAGTTGGTGATGATGGTGTGCCTGCCACCCTGCAATATAGGCCGTCTGATTTATATCTGATGGATAGGAAGAAAACTGTGGCAATTTTGCAAAAATAAACCTACACCCCTCTCCACATTTGCAAATAAGGCCTTCCATCATTCATCCTTTTCTCTCACAAGATAAACTACTCATACAAATGCATCTTGATGTTCCGTGCAATGCACGAGGATGTTTCCTTGGGGGTCTCTCCAGCGCGGCATGGCCATAGTTGCAAGTTGACGCCCCTTCAGATGCCGACGTTGAGGGGCACTCGGATTTTTTCCGATGTGCAGGTAAGATGAGTTTGATCACGTAGTAAATGCATTCTAAAGACTACATCCGTGTCCATTTCTTAATTCTCCCCCTACCCACTGTTTCACAGGTTAGGCTTGGTGCGAGTGGGGATTGGCTTGCATATGTATGGAAGGGTACCAACATCAATTTGCACAACATTTACAACGGTGACACCGTTCCCGTAGAACCTTTGTCCAACATTGGGATCAGCCATGCAACAGTCCACCGCCTTAATTGGTACGATGGAAGTGAGATTGAAGAAGATAGCATGAACCTTGCACATGGCGGTCAAAGGTGGAAGATGTTGTATGCGGCCGATTTGTTGCCGTACGAGTACGAAGACGCTGTGCTCCTTTCTAACCGCATCTTCGCGGTGACAAACTAGGGGACTTGTTTCGTATGGGACACATCCTATGAGATACTCCCTCTCTGCCAGTTTATTTGTTCTGAATTTTTTGTTTTATAAGTTTCAAATTCAAATTTAGAGCTCCCCATCACATGTTGAGATTACAATGTCCATTAAATCGTTGCGTGCATGTATAGTAAAGAAACAAATCTCGAGTTTGCCACGAGTTCGTGCAGCGGTAGCACCACAAGGCCCAGCGCAGGAGTTACATTTACCTCTCGGAGCCCTCGGGTCTGAGCTTCAGCGCCTTACGACACCTGCCTTTGAGTCAATAACATGTGGACCCGATAGGTGGCTGGTCCACATGTCATGTTCCCGAAGGCAGAGGGGTAGTGGGGTCGAGAGGGGTGAGCCGCAGGTCGGGGGACGTGTGGTGTCATGGGTTCGAGCGGCATCGTGGGAATTGCGTGTGGTTGTGGTAGAAACTTGATGCTCGCCGCATTTCAGTTGGCCCACATGTCATGCACACAAAGGCAGAGGGGCGGTGCGGCCGAGAGGGGTGAGGCGCACGTCGGGGACGTGGTGCCGTGGGTTGGAGCGGCGTCATGGGAATCATGAGTGGCAATGGATGAAACGTGATGGTCGCCGTAGTTGAACTTCCATGGACAAGTTGTCATGTCTACAGACACATGCATTGCATACCAATCACTAGAAGGAGTAGTAGAGAAAGCTAGGCGGATAAATAGTTCCTTATAGTCAAGCGGACCCACGCTACTACTTGTTCCAAAGACATGCACACCATCGAAATAGTCCATCTATATCAATATACACAGAGAGGGAATAAATTTTTTTACAACAGAGGAAATAGTTCGTCCATCCATAATGCCTTGCTGCTGGTGCAGCATCTTCTTCTTCTTGTTGTTGTTCTCATTTCCTATGGGAGACGGCTTCGCAACAAGCTCTCTGGACCTTGCAGCTATCTCGAAACTCACACGGGCATCGAGGGTAGCATATTTTATCCGCTCGTACATCAAGGGATAATTCTCCCATCCAGACGACCTTAATGCCAGCATCTCGTGAAACGTCTCCAATGTATCTATAATTTTTGATTGTTCCATGCTATTATATTATCTGCTTTGGATGTTTAATGGGCTTTATTATGCACTTTTATATTATTTTTGGGACTCTATTAACCGAAAACCCAGTGCAAATTGATGTTTTTTTGCCTATTTCAGTGTTTCGCAGAAAAGGAATATCAAATGGAATCCAAACGGAATGAAACCTTCGCGAGGATCTTTTTTGGAACAAACGCAATCCAGGAGACTTGGAGTGGACGTCAAGGAAGAAACGAGGCGGCCACGAGGTAGGGAGGCGCGCCCAGGAGGGCAGGCGCCCCCCCCCACCCTCGTGGGCCCCTCGTAGCTCCACCGACCTACTTCTTTCACCTATATATACTCTCATACCCTGGAAACATCCAGGGGAGCGACGAAACCACTTTTCCACCACCGCAACCTTCTGTACCCGTGAGATCCCATCCGGGGACCTTTTCTGGCGATCTGCCGGAGGGGGATACGATCATGGAGGGCTTCTACATCAACACCATAGCATGTCTGATGATGTGTGAGTAGTTTACCATAGACCTTCGGGTCCATAGTTATTAGCAAGATGGCTTCTTCTCTCTCTTTGATCTTCAATACAAAGTTCTCCTTGATGTTCTTGGAGATCTATTCGATGTAATCCTTTTTGCGGTGTGTTTGCCGAGATTCGATGAATTGTGGGTTTATGATCAAGTTTATCTATGAACAATATTTGATTCTTCTCTGAATTCTTATATGCATGATTTGATATCTTTGCAAGTCTCTTCGAATTATCAATTTGGTTTGGCCTACTAGATTGATCTTTCTTGCATAGGAGAAGTGCTTAGCTTTTAGTTCAATCTTGCGGTGCTCAATCCCAGTGACAGAAAGGGAACCGACACGTATTGTATTGTTGCCATCGAGGATAAAAAGATGAGGTTTATATCATATTGATTGAGTTTATCCCTCTACATCATGTCATCTTGCCTAATGCATTACTCTGTTCTTATGAACTTAATACTCTAGATGCATGCTGGATAGCGGTCGATATGTGGAGTAATAGTAGTAGATGCAGAATCATTTCGGTCTACTTGACACGGACGTGATGCCTATGTTTATGATCATGCCTAGATATTATCATAACTATGCGCTTTTCCATCAATTGCTCCGCAGTAATTTGTTCACCCACCGTAATATATGCTATCTTGAGAGAAGCCACTAGTGAAACCTATGGCCCCCGGGTCTAATTTACATCATATAAGTTTCCAATCTACAATTCCAGTTTACTAATTATTGTGCAATCTTTACTTTCCAATCTATACAAAAATACCAAAAATATTTATCTTATTATCTTTATCAGATCTCACTTTTGCAAGTGGCTGTGAAGGGATTGACAACCCCTTTATCGCATTGGTTGCAAGGTTCTTATTTGTTTGTGCAGTTACTAGGCGATTTACGTGTAGCCTCCTACTGGATTGATACCTTGGTTCTCAAAAACGGAGGGAAATACTTACGCTACTGTGCTGCATCGCCCTTTCCTCTTCAAGGGAAAACCAAGCATGCTCAAGAGGTAGCAAGAAGGATTGCTGGCGCCGTTGCCGGGGAGATCTACGCCCAAGTCAAGACATGCCAAATACCCATCACAAACTCTTATCCCTCACATTACATTATTTGCCATTTTCCTCTTGTTTTCCTCTCCCCCACTTCACCTTTGCCGTATTATTTGCCCTTTTTTCGTTCACTTATTTTCGCTTGCCTCTTGTTTGCTTGTGTGTTGGATTGATTGTTTGTCACGATGGCTCAAGATAGTACTAAATTATGTGACTTCTCCAATACCAACAACAATGATTTTATTAGCACTCCGATTGCTCCTCTTACTGATGCTGAATCTTGTGAAATTAATACTGCTTTGTTGAATCTTGTTATGAAAGATCAATTTTCTGGCCTTCCTAGTGAAGATGTCGCTACCCATCTAAATAGCTTCGTTGATTTGTGTGATATGCAAAAGAAGAAATATGTGGATAATAATATTGTTAAATTGAAGCTATTTCCATTTTCGCTTAGAGATCGTGCTAAAACTTGGTTCTCTTCTTTGCCTAAAAATAGTATTGATTCATGGAATAAGTGCAAAGATGCTTTTATCTCTAAGTATTTTCCTCCCGCTAAGATCATCTCTCTTAGAAAAAATATTATGAATTTTAAGCAACTTGATCATAAGCATGTTGCACAAGCTTGGTAGAGGATGAAATTAATGATACGTAATTGCCCTACACATGGTTTGAATTTATGGATGATTATATAGAATTTTTATGCTGGATTGAATTTTGCTTCTAGAAATCTTTTAGATTCGGCCTCGGGAGGCACTTTTATGGAAATCACTTTAGGAGAAGCTACTAAACTCCTAGATAATATTATGGTCAATTATTCTGAATGGCACACTGAAAGATCCACTAGTAAAAAATTTCATGCTATTGAAGAAATTAATGTTTTGAGTGGAAAGATGGATGAACTTATGAATTTTTTTGCTAATAAGAGTGCTTCTTCTGATCCTGATGATATGCCTTTGTCCACTTTGATTGAGAATAATAATGAATCTATGGATGTGAATTTTGTTGGTAGGAACAATTTTGGTAACAACGCGTATAGAGGAAACTTTAATTCTAGGTCGTTCCCTAGTAATTCCTCTAATAATTATGGTAATTCCTACAACAACTCTTATGGAAATTTTAATAATATGACCTCTTATTTTGAGAGTAGTGTTAAAGAATTTATGAATTCGCAAAAGAATTTCAATGCTTTGCTTGAACAAAAATTGCTTAAGATTGATGAGTTGGCTAGGAACGTGGATAGAATTTCTCTTGATGTTGATTCTTTGAAACTTAGATCTATTTCACCTAAGCATGATATCAATGAGTCTCTCAAAGCCATGATAATTTCCATTGATGAGTGCAAAGAAAGAACCGCTAGGATGCATGCTAAAAAAGATTGCTTTGTGAAAGCGTGTTCTTCTAGTTTTCATGATAATAATGATGACGATCTAAAAGTGATTGGTGTGTGTCCTATTAAGTCTTTGTTTGCCAATATGAATCTTAATAAAGATGGGACTGGAGATGAGTCAACTTTAGTTAGAAGGCGTCCCAATGATTCGGAGTTTTTAGATCTTGATGCAAAAATTGGTAAAAGTGGGATCGAAGAGGTCAAAACTTTACATAGCAATGAACCCACTATTTTGGATTTCAAGGAATTTAATTATGATAATTGATCTTTGATATATTGTATTTCCTTGTTGCAATCCGTGTTAAATTCTCCTCATGCTTATGATCAAAACAAAGCTTTTACTAAACATATCGTTGATGCTTTAATGCAATCTTATGAAGAAAAACTAGAATTAGAAGTTTCTATCCCTAGAAAACTTTATGATGAGGGGGAACCTACTATTAAAATTAAGATTAAATATAATGAATGCTATGCCTTATGTGATTTGGGTGCTAGTGTTTCCACGATTCCAAAAACTTTGTGTGATGTGTTAGGTTTCCGTGAATTTGATGATTGCTCTTTAAATTTGCATCTTGCGGATTCCACCATTAAGAAACCTATGGGAAGAATTAATGATGTTCTTATTGTTGCAAATAGGAATTATGTGCCCGTAGATTTTATTGTTCTTGATATAGATTGCAATCCTACATGTCCTATTATTCTTGGTAGACCTTTCCTTAGAACGATTGGTGCAATTATTGATATGAAAGAAGGAAATATTATATTCCAATTTCTGTTAAGGAAAGGCATGGAACACTTTCCTAGAAATAAAATTAAATTACCTTATGAATCTATTATGAGAGACACATATGGATTACATACCAAAGATGACAATACCTAGATCTATTCTTGTTTTATGCCTAGCTAGGGGCGTTAAACGATAGCGCTTGTTAGGAGGCAACCCAATTTTATTTTTGTTCCTTGCTTTTTGTTCCTATTTAGTAATAAATAAATCACCTATCCTCTATTATGGTTGTTTTTTATGTTTTAATTAGTGTTTGTGCCAAGTAAAGCCTTTAGGATCTTCTTGGGTGATTGTTATTTGATCTTGCTGGAAAAAATAGAAAGTATGCGCTCACGAGAATAATTTTCATTTTTTTACAAGAGAGTGATAAAATACCAATTCCAACTACAGTGGATCAATATACAAATTATTTAGGATTTCCTAATTTCTCAGGATTTTTGGAGTTACATAAGTATTCGAAACCTACAGATTACTACAGACTGTTCTGTTTTTGACAGATTCTGTTTTTCGTGTGTTGTTTGCTTATTTTGATGAATCTATGGCTAGTATCGGGGGTATGAACCATAGATAAGTTGTAATACAGTAGGTTTAACACAAATATAAATAAATAATGAGTTCATTACAGTACCTTAAAGTGGTGGTTTGTTTTCTTATACTAACGGGGCTCATGAGATTTTCTGTTGAGTTTTGTGTTGTGAAGTTTCAAGTTTTTGGGTAAAGATTTGATGGATTTTGGAACAAGGAGTGGCAAGATCCTAAGCTTGGGGATGCCCAAGTCACCCTAAGTTAAAATTCAAGGACAAATAAAAGCCTAAGCTTGGGGATGCCCCGGAAGGCATCCCCTCTTTCGTCTTCATCTATCGGTAACTTTACTTGAGGCTATATTTTTATTCACCACATGATATGTGTCTTGTTCGGAGCATCTTGTATGATTTGATTTTTTTCTTTTTAGTTTACCACAATCATCCTTGTTGTACACACCTTTTGTAGAGACACACATGAATCGGAATTTATTAGAATACTCTATGTGCTTCACTTATATCTTTTGAGCTAGATAATTTTGCTCTAGTACTTCACTTATATCTTTTTAGAGCACGGTGGTGGTTTTATTTTATAGAAATTATTGATCTCTCATGCTTCACTTATATTATTTTGAGAGTCTTTTAGAACAGCATGGTAATTTTCTTTGGCTATAAAATTGGTCCTAATATGATAGGCATCCAAGCTAAGACGGGTATAATAAAAACTCTCATATAGAGTGCATTAAATACGATGAGAAGTTTGATTCTTGATAGTTGTTTTGAGATATAAGGGTGGTAATATTATAGTTGTGCTATTTGAGTAATCATGGAATTGAGAAATACTTGTGTTGAAGTTGGCAAGTCCCATAGCATGCACGTATGGTAATCGTTGTGTGACAAATTTGAAGCATGAGGTGTTCTTTGATTGCTTTCATTATGAGTGGCGGCTGGGGACGAGCGATGGTCTTTTCCTACCAATCTATCCCCCTAGGAGCATGTGCGTAGTGCTTGGTTTTTGATGACTTGTAGATTTTTGCAATAAGTATGTGAGTTCTTTATGACTAATGTTGAGTCCATGGATTATACGCACTCTAGCCCTTTCATCATTGCTAGCCTCTTCGGTACCGTGCATTGCCCTTTCTCACCTCGAGAGTTGGTGCAAACTTCGCCGGTGCATCCAAACCCCATGATATGATATGCTCTGTCACACATAAACCTCCTTATTTCTTCCTCAAAACAACCACCATACCTACCTATTATGTCATTTCCATAGCCATTCCGAGATATATTGCCATGCAAATTTCCACCACTCTGTTTATTATGACACGCTCCATCATTGTCATATTGCTTTGCATGATCATGTAGTTGACATCGTATTTGTGGAAAAGCCACCTTCATAATTCTTTCATACATGTCACTCTTGATTCATCGCATATCCCGGTACACCGCCGGAGGCATTCACATAGAGTCATAATTTGTTCTAAGTATCGAGTTGTAAGTAAATAAAAGTGTGATGACTTTCATTATTAGAGCATTCTCCCATGTGAGGAAAGGATGATGGAGACTATGATTCCCCCACAAGTCGGGATGAGACTCCGTATGAAAAAAAAGGCCATAAAAAAGAGGCCATAAAAAAGAAAAAAATGAGAGAAAAAGAGAGAAGGGGAAATGTTACTATCCTTTTTCCACACTTGTACTTCAAAGTAGCACCATGATCATGATAGAGAGTCTCCTATTTTGTCACTTTCATATACTAGTGGGAATTTTTCATTATAGAACTTGGCTTGTATATTCCAATGATGGGCTTCCTCAAAATGCCCTAGGTCTTCGTGAGCAAGCAAGTTGGATGCACACCCACTTAGTTTCTTTTGTTGAGCTTTCATACATTTATAGCTCTAGTGCATCCGTTGCATGGCAATCCCTACTCCTTGTATTTACATCAATTGATGGGCATCTCCATAGCCCGTTGATTAGCCGCGTCAATGTCAGACTTTCTCCCTTTTTGTCTTCTCACACAACCTCCATCATCATATTCTATTCCACACATAGTGTTATGTCCATGGCTCGTGCTCATATATTGCGTGAAAATTGAAAGAGTTTGAAAAGGCTAAGTACGAAACAATTGCTTGGCTTGTCATCGGGGTTGTGCATGATGGGAGCATTTTGTGTGACGAAAATGAAGCATGGCCAAACTATATGATTTTGTAGGGATAAGCTTTCTTTGGCTATGTTATTTTGATAAGACACAATTGCTTAAGTATTATTTCTCCCTTTCTTTAGCATGCTTGAAGTATTATTATTTTTATGTCAATATTAAACTTTTGTCTTGAATCTTTCGGATCTGAATATTCATGCCACAATAAAGAAAAATTACACTAAAAATTATGTTAGGTAGCATTCCACATCAAAAATTCTGTTTTTATCATTTACCTACTCGAGGACGAGTAGGTATTAAGCTTGGGGATGCTTGATACATCTCCAACCTATCTATAATTTTTGATTGTTCCATGCTATTATATTATCTGTTTTGGATGTTTAATGGGATTTATTATGCAGTATTAGATTATTTTTGGGACTAACCTATTAACCGAAACACCAGTGCAAATTGTTGTTTTTTTTGCCTATTTTAGTGTTTCACAGAAAAGGAATATCAAATGGAATGAAACCTTCGCGAGGATCTTTTTTGGAACAATCGCAATCCAAGAGACTTGGAGTGGACGTCAAGGAAGCAACGAGGCGGCCACGAGGTAGGGCGGCGCGCCCAGGGGGGCAGGCGTGCGCCCCACCCTCGTGGGCCCCTCTTAGCTCCACCGACCTACTTCTTTCGCCTATATATACTCTTATACCCTGGAAACATCCAGGGGAGCGACGAAACCACTTTTCCACCGCCGCAACCTTCTGTACCCGTGAGATCCCATCTGGGGACCTCTTCCGGCGATCTGCCGGAGGGCGATTCGATCACAGAGGGCTTCTACATCAACACCATAGCCCCTCTGATGATGTGTGAGTAGTTTACCACAGACCTTCGGGTCCATAGTTATTTGCTAGACAACTTCTTCTCTCTCTTTGATCTTCAATACAAAGTTCTCATCGATGTTCTTGGAGATCTATTCGATGTAATCCTTTTTGCGGTGTGTTTGCCGAGATCCGATGAATTGTGGGTTTATGATCAAGTTTACCTATGAACAATATTTGATTCTTCTCTGAATTCTTATATGCATGATTTGATATCTTTGCAAGTCTCTTCGAATTATCAGTTTGGTTTGGCCTACTAGATTGATCTTTCTTGCAACGGGAGAAGTGCTTAGCTTTGGGTTCAATCTTGCAGTGCTCGATCCCAGTGACAGAAAGGGAACCGACACGTATTGTATTGTTGCCATCGAGGATAAAAAGATGGGGTTTATATCATATTGCTTGAGTTTATCCCTCTACGTCATGTCATCTTGCCTAATGCGTTACTCTATTCTTATGAACTTAATACTCTAGATGCATGCTAGATAGCGGTAGATGTGTGGAGTAATAGTAGTAGATGCAGAATCGTTTCGGTCTACTTGACACGGACGTGGTGCCTATGTTTATGATCATGCCTATATAATCTCATAACTATGCGCTTTTCCATCAATTGCTCGACAGTAATTTGTTCACCCACCGTAATATATGCTATCTTGAGAGAAGCCACTAGTGAAATTTATGGCCCCCGGGTCTACTTTACATCATATATGTTTCCAATCTACAATTCTAGTTTACTATTTATTTTGCAATCTTTACTTTCCAATCTATACAAAAATACCAAAAATATTTATCTTATTATCTTTATCAGATCTCACTTTTGCAAGTGGCCGTGAAGGGATTGTCAACCCCTTTATCACGTTGTTTGCAAGGTTCTTATTTGTTTGTGCAGGTACTAGGCGATTTGCGTGTAGTCTCCTACTGGATTCATACCTTGGTTCTCAAAAACTGAGGGAAATACTTACGCTACTTTGTTGCATCACCCTTTCCCCTTCAAGAGAAAACTAACTCATGCTCAAGAGGTAGCATCTCGTCACCCTTCTGAAGATTTGTTCTGAACACAAAATTTGCTACGTCGAATAGGGATGGTGTCGGTTTATCACAATCTTCTATAGGAATTTTTATTTTGGTTTGTACGTTAGCGATGATTTTGAAATCAAGGTTGTACGGCTCCAACTTCTGTTTGTCCCCTGCGATGGCTGCCCCACAGAAGTATATGTCCTCCCGAGACAAGAAATTGTGAAGCTCACCTGGTATGGAGGGCGCGTGTATGATGTGGTATAGCAAAACATCATCTTCGAGGCACAGTTGAAGGACGGAGGCGTGTTGGATCTTCCCAGTGGAACGCTCCGTTTACTCTGCGTCGAGACTGATGACCTTCATCTCCACCTTTTGGAGGGAGTTGGATACATTGTTGATCCACTTCCGAACAACCCTTGGGTGGTCGGTGACTATGGTAACTATGCTCAACGAGCCTTCGACGAGGACATGTTGGACACTAAAAGCCTGCATCTCGATCTCTTTCGCCATTTGGAACCGCTGGACCGGAGGGCTATGGTTTGGATAATTAGGATTAGATGGCTAGTCTAACTGAAGAAGATGATTATTTATAGGGGCTTCGGAATTACTCCAAGAGGATGTGAAGAGGTTAAAACAATGTGAATGCAGTGTGGTTTGGATGCAAATGAAGATGATGGAGTAGTGAAGAAGCCAAGGAAAATCGGTTCCCGATGGAGAAGTAAATGGGAGAAGTGGCCTGCAGGCAGTTAATTAGATGGCGAGCAGAACTTATATATTGTGTTGTCTGTCTGTTTACTTTGCACAGCCTTCAAGATATTTCCCCGTCATTGATAAAGACGATGAACCGTTATGTACGAGTTTTTTGGTTTCAACATAGGCCTGCCCGTAGCGATCCACTGCTTCCATCCTGATTGTGCCGCCTGCGTGAAATTTTTGTATGCAAGTTCAGTGTGATATGCTGTTCTATATGATTGTGTCAACTATATAAGTTTTTACTAAGCATCATCAATGCATATGGCTGAAAGATGTATTTATCAGCATCGACCGATGGGTCTCTCTCTCACACGCACAAACACACACACACGCACAAATGGGACCCGTTGAATTATTTCTTCGCTCGTGACAGTTTTTAATTAGGTTTCACTATACTCTAACTTTTTTCTTAAGTTATTAATTGAGCTCAATGATTTCAAAAAGTTGTAGAGAAGCCTTGTTTGGGCCTTTCCGGCGTCGCTGAATGTGGGCTAAGTAGCCATGTAAGGTTGTACTGTACTACACAGGCCTTTTTTCAACATCAGCAATGCAACTGGGTCGACAGTTGTACACAATCCGGGTGAACTTGTTATTCTCCGCCCCGCTCGGCTGCAAATCTTTCCTAGAAGGGATGCATTAGGCTTAACAAGAAAATGGGATTTAAGAAATAATAAATGGGATGTAATTATAAAAACTGGGCAGTAACTATAAAAAAATGTACCAAACACGTAATTAGTTTATAAAATATTACTTTTGAATTTTGAAAATTTTAATTTTATTAATTGTTGCACGCGCAATGTTTCTTTGGATTTTTACATAATACAAATTTATATTGAAATTGTATTTAATCTGACTAGAAATTTCGAGATAAAAATATTTCGGATCCCATCAAAATCTGGAAAATTTTATTGAATTCTAATTTGAATGGTTGGTTGAAATTAATAATCATTGTCCTAGCTAGAAAATGGGTTGTACTTTTAACAAACTATAAATAGGTTGTAGTAAATTTCATTAGAATTCAAAAATGAACTATACATTCTTACAAATCGTAAATGGGCTATAAGTTCTCTGCCACACACTTGTAGGCCTACTAGGTTGACGCGTCCCTAAAAAAAGTAAGTTGACGCGTATGCAAGGCTTTGTCAACTTATAGTCAAAACACAGTTCTAGCAACAGTGTCCGTTGAATGTCCATCCAACGGATGTCGTGCTTCTTCTTCAATCTCGGATATTCTAGCTTCAGTTGCCCAAAAAATGATTCCTCCCCCAGACATCTGGGGCGCACCGTTTCGAAGGCTGACCTGTGGGTCTACTAAGTTGATGCGTACCAAGGGCTTTGTCAACTTAGTCAATATAAACGATTTTAACTACAGTGACCGTATGATGTCCATCCAATGACCGTCGTGATTCTTCAACCTCTGGTGTTCTTGCTCCAGCCGCCTAAAGCAGCACCGGTCATGCCGCCTGCTCCTGCTTCTCGTGGACGGCTGTGCTGCCGCGGAGGCCTCACCGCCCTCTACCACTCCCACCACTGGCCAGGCCATGCGGCGACGGCATCCTCACACCGCAGTCAAACGAGTGAACCCTCGTACTCCTCTCCGCGTGGGCATCCACTATCGCGTCTTCCTCGGCTCCGCGTCGTCCCCTTCCTAGGCCTCACCGTCGTCCACCGCCTTGGTGCTCTCGGCGCGGAGTGGTCAATGTGGTCAACGAACGACTTCCATCGGAAGAGTACTGTACGTGAAGAGGCTAACAACTAGGTCCATGGCCGCAGCAAGGAAGTGCCTCCTTATTACACACAAAATAATTATTTCTCCACCTGACAGCAGGGACCCACCGGACGGGCCACTGTATTTCTTGAAAAAAACATTTCCCCCTGACTGCTGGGACCCACCAGCTACATCTTCGCACGCAAGGAAGTGCGTCCATATTACGGGCAAAAAAATTATGATTCGCCCCCTGACTGTTGGGACCCACCAGCTACATCTTCGCACGCAAGGAAGTGCCTGACAGTCGGGACCCACCTGGTCGAAGCGTATGTAGCATTGTCATTCTGGTCACGAATGTGTACGTACATACGATCGGTCTGTCTGCAGACTGCAGCGATGAACCGTGGCCGTGTAAGGAAGGGCATGTGTCGTAGTAGAGGCGCGCACATAGCATGTACACGTACGTACATCGGCCAGGGTGCAAGAAAGTAAATACGGCCACGTACGTACATATGGGGGGGTCTGGAATGCCTACTCGCGCATACGTACGGCCAGGGCTCCTGTACATGGCTGGGTCGGAACGGAGAAACTGCGTCGTCATAGTGTTCATGGGGAGGCAACAGAATGCGTCGTGTTCATCGGGAGGCAACGGAATGCGTGTTGTTCATCGGGAGCCAACTGGCTTGGATGGAACAGCCGATGGAAACGAGGCCTGGCGTACCGCAGAACGGAGGAAACGGCCTTGTGTTCGACCGGCCACGGTCGAAATGGGATCCTATTCATCGGGAGGGGTCTGGCGTACCGCAAAATGGAGGAAACAGACCTCCTACGGTGGAAACGGGGTCCTGTTGATCGGGAGGGGTGTAGCGTACCGCAAAACGGAGGAAACAAACTTGTGTTGGAGCGCTACGGTCGAAACGGGGGTCCTGTTCATCGGGAGGGGTGTGGCGTACCGCAAAACGGGACTCCACGGGATATTATTCATCTCCACCGTCGACCTCCTCCAGCCTCCATGTGCTACTATTCATCCACCGTCGACCTCCTCCAGCCTCCACCTGTGACTGTTCATCCGCGGGCTCCTGTTCATCCAGCCACCACCGCGTGCTCGTTCATCGGCTACTGTTCAACCAACCCTCTCCACGGGGTCCTGTTCAACCACCCCTCCACGGGCTACTGTCCATCCGGCCCTTCACCTGCTACTGTTCATCCGGCCCTCCACCGGCTACTGTTCAACCAGCCCTCCACGGGGTCCTGTTCATCCACCGGCTTGATCGATCGGGGTACTGTTCATCCAACGGCAACAACCTCTACTACCACTTGGTCCTATTCATCCAACCCCCAACCGGGAACTGTTCATCCAAACCCCCAACAATGCTCACTATTCATCCAGAGGCAGCATCGATTGGCTTCAGTTAGCAGCAGTAGCGAAGGAATCACTCAGGTTCAGATAACAGCAAGGGATCGATCGATCGCTCGTGTTCAGTAACGCGTAGCCTGCAGTGCAATCGCTCGGGTTCAGTTAGAGCCCAATGCCTCGCTCTGGTTCAGCTAGAGCCCAACATCTCGCACACACGCGCGTACGTACGAGATAAACGCGCATCGCTTGGCCCCCGACCACCCACCGTAACCAGGGACTCCCTGATATTTTCCTCGCCCTCACTTCTACCATAGTTTTTTCAGTCATGGACGGCCCAAAGAATGTCATGCAGCTGCGTCTCCGGCCCGCCCAGGACGAAAAGCCCATTTTCTGTCATGATTTATTGTCATAGAAGTAGGACCCCACCACATCTATGATGATACCGGGTTTTGTGACAGTTATCATCATAGAAGTGTCATAAGTATGACAACAAAAAATTCGTTCGGCCCAAAATGTCATGGATGTGTCTTTCTTTTGTAGTGATGGTTTTCAAACTTGAGTTGCACAAAGCCTTTGACTCTATTTGTTGGGGGTCCCTCCTCATTCTCCTCTCTAGAGGTTTTTCGCCTACTACTGCAAGCTGGATCCGAACTCTGCCTATCTCAAGCAAGACGGCGCTGCTGCTAAATGGGTCGTCGGGTCATTGGATCAACTATAAGAATGGTCTACGGCAGGGTGACCCTCTTTCACCCTATCTCTTTATTATCATCACAAACCTGCTTCAACGCTTAATCATCCAGTCTTTCTCGCCTGACCAACTCTGCCACCCGATCTACAATGACAGACCCCCGAATGTGCACCAATATGTTGACGACACCCTAATCATTGCATATGCTTCTAGCCATGCCGCGACCAAACTCAAAGGCATCCTTGGCAAGCTTGCCCTTGCTACCGGCCTCTCTATCAACTTTCAGAAAACTATCTTCGCTCCCATCAACACGGACCCCCACAACCAGCCTTAGCATCACCCAAACCTTTGGTTGTGACCTCTCCTCCTTCCCATAGATTTATCTAGGTATCCCTCTCTCTCACACGCGCCTTCCGTCCCCTGCTTTTGAACTCGTCATTTAGTGCTTCCTAAAATACCTCACTGGTTGGTCGGCAAAACTTCTCTCTCGAGGAGCCAGACTTACACTAATCTCCTCCACTCTAGATGCCCTCGCCACTCACTTTATGTCCGTCTTTAGAATACCCGAGAAGGTTAGACGCTATTTGTAGATCCTTCTTCTAGGCGGCTGACGAAAATTGCTCCGGGGCAAAATGCCGCCTTATCGCCTAAAAAAATGTGTGCACACCCAAGACGGCTGGCGGCCTTGGTATCAAAATTTTGACTCTCCAAAACAGTTTCCTCCTCATGAAATTCTCTTTCAAACTTCTCCAAAAACCTGACCTGCCTTGGGTCAACTAGTTTTTCTAACACTACCCTCTTGACTTCACGCTTAAGCCCCAAAACCCCCACTACATCTGGAAAATAGTTAACCATCAGCTATGCCAACTTCATAAAATTTCCTTCGTCCTTACTAAGAATGGCATTTCCACCTTCTTCTGGCTCAATGATTGGCCTGTGTCGACTCCGCTCGTAGAAAACTACTCCCCACCTCTTCTCTCACTCCACTTCCCCCTCTGTCCTGGTATCTCATGTCATGCATAATGGTTTACTCGCTAACCTATGGAACCTCCTAACCAACGTGGCTTCTGATGAGCTTGCATCTGTTTTGTCTTTGTTGCAGGATGTTACCACAAGCGGTGCGCCCGACGACAGGTTCCTCACCTACTGTTCCTCGTTCCCCTCGAGGTGCGCCTACACATTTCTCTCCTCCGACCATGAGCTTGATCTCGCTGCGGGGTACATCTAGGCTCAAAGGCACCTATCAAGGTTAAGATCTTCGGCTGGCTTCTCCATCGTGACAGGTTAAGCACGATGGCAAACTTACATCACACGACCATCACCTTGGTGTCGTCTTGCCTTCGCTGCAACTTATCTTTTGAGGACGCGACGCACCTCGCCCTCCTCGGCCCATGCATGGCTTAGGTCTGGTCCCTCTTGGGTCTTCAGGCCCCTCACTCCATCGACCACATCTGGGATACTCCTACTTCGGTTGGCCTCGACATCAACACGTGGCCTACGTTGCCCTCGCCATCCTGTGGAAGCTCTGGGACTCCAGAATGCTCATGTTTTCCGTAACGAGATACACTCCCCTCTAGATTCTATTCGGAACATTATCTCCGATTTTATGCTTTGGGCCTTTAGATTTAAGGACCACGTTAGTAGGGAGGTTCCCGTGTCTTGGCGCATGTACCTGTCCTCTCGCTGTAATCTCTAAGTAACCTGCAAGTTGCCCTTGGGCACCTTTGACTAATATATTCAGGTGGGGATCTCCCCCCCCCCCGCCGGTCCCGTGATTGCTCAAAAGACTTTGACTATGGCTTTTTAGTTGCTTTCGTACTGCAATTATGAGAAATTGCACGTGAGAATGCAATTCAACCTAAATCATCAAAAAGACGATCTTGGAACGATTAAGTCAAGCACCAACTGCATTTTAAAAGAGAAAAAAGAACTCAAGGAAGAGCTTGATCAAATGACAAAAGACTAAACATCTCCATTCCCATCAGATCTAGTTTTGCCTGCATCTTTTTCTCTTACTGAGGTCAAGAGGCATCGTGAAAAAGGAATGAGAAACTTCCTCGATGAAACATAAGTACCAAAGCTTTGATGTTCCAGCCAAGGTACTCATTCCAGCATTCTATAATGCACATAGAAGATTTGGGCTGGTTCCTTCGGAAACACTGCTGCTATCATAGCAATTCATTGGGCACTACTTTTAGCATACCTTGAGATACTATCACGTGCATCTTGGCCTTTTGGTTTCTTGTAAACATGAATTTCCTTGCATTTCACAGTCATCAATACTAGTTATCATAAGATATAGAAGTTCTACAACTCTCTTGCACCAGCCCACGACCAGAGGTTGCTAGTTGCTTGGGATGCAGCCTGGTTCAATCCAAGGATCCTAAAAAGATGAAATATCCAATACACCGGATGTTAAGAGTGGGCATCAGGTCAGCAGGACTCATGCCCACATTTCTTCAAAAATGAGTTGCTGGTGACGACTGCACACATTTCAGGGAGCGTTATATACAAATGTTATGAATCGAATTTGTGCTGAACTTCTTCAATTTACACCTCCGTTTGATGTGACGGAGAAATTCAGACACCTAAATATCAAACATTGTCTTTGTTCCAAGACGATCTTGAAAAGCAAGCAGGCACAATGACCTTTTAGGCTTATACCTTCAAGCTACAACAGAACTTGAATTGCTGGACTATATGGAGAAGGACAGAGCCGCCTGTGAATGTATTCATGGTTAGAGAAGGCAAATTTGTACGTGAAAATGTGATGGTCACCAGTGTCTAGACTAAGATAAGGAAACTTTATACACAGAAAATATAATGGCTGCTAGTGTGTAGAATAAATAAATGGCTGCATGCATCGTTCTGATGCAGAGGCCGGGGGTTAACCTCCTTTTCAAAAAAAAGTGTGTAGAATAAAAAGGCAACATCATACACGACAAGATAATGATCACCATTGTGTAGAATAAGAAGTCTCTCAATGTCTGCACTTTCAAAGAATTTCAGTTTTATGTTGTAAATTTTATTTGGAATATTTTGCCTCTATACATTAGAATCACTTGCCGTTCTACACATTTAGCAGTGCAGAAGTTTACAGTCTATCAAAAGTTATGCTGAGGAATGCAGGATGTAGGGATCACTCAGATTATTGTACTGTAAAAAGGATACTGATGGTAGGGTTTTTTTTTTGAGAATAGTAAGACTATTTTTTTGAGAATTGAACTGCAAAAACATCTTATATTTAGTTACAGAGGTAGTAGTTGTTAGATTTAATGCCAACAGACCACTCCTTTTATTTTCCTACAAGATAATGATGGACCTTTTTGGTTCATGTAACTAATTCAACAGTCTATGACCAAAACTAGACCTGAATAATACTACGTTTTCTGAGAAACTTGTACAATACAACGCAATGTAAAAAAATTAAACTTGAAATCCAGGAAGAGAAATACCTCCATAACAGAGTCCAACGACTGGTCATTTCTAGGGGTCTCCTGTGAAGCGGAAGGTCTCATGTGTGCTTCTATCATGTTAAGCTGCTCGTATACCTCCTTGAGCATTATGATCTGCTCCTTGTTCTTCTTAGGATCATTTAGCTCAATCATCTTTTCACTCTGAACACGCTTCAGCCTTGATCTTGTTCTCTCGACTCCAGCTCGTGGCGTAGAACTCGCCGCAGCTACACGGACATGTCTGTCAACGTTATTCATGGAGCCAACTTTTCGCGTCGCTGAAAACTTCGAAAGAACATGGGACCCTTTATCTCTTAGAGCAACCGCGTGAGGCGTTTCAGATTCCTTTGTGCTGATGCTATGTTTAGTAGGAGTACATGAGTATTCTGCCGGCGCCTTGATTAGTTCTGGATGCTTTAGTGTGTCAGCATGACCTATATGATGAGCTACAGTGTTATCCATTTCATTGTCTGGACGCAGTGACCCGAGTGGATCAGCATGTAGCGTGTCTTGGACATCTTTGCCAACCGGTGTTACAATTTGACTGCATATATCTGTGTGGTGCCCCGCCATTAAGAAGGGGGAAGAACGAGAAGACCCTTCGGATGGACAAGAGTGTTCAGTACCACTGTTGCTTGAAGGTTTTGGTTCTTCCCCATGCTTTTCAGTACTGTCCATATCTGCTGCTAAGCTTTCCTTGGAACCTATGGCTTTCAGGTCGCTGGAAACTTGTTCCAGTTCATTTTCACTAGAGTTGTGCATGTAAACACCTAGCCTGCTCCTCGCTGACGCAACCGATCCGTTGTTTTTGTTCATGTCCATTTCAGCAAAACGTTTACTCAACTGAAAAGTTGGAAGAGAGAAATTCCTTTTGATGGTATAACAAAGATTCTCTACATCTCTGCTTCCAAACAAAGGTATATTTTTTGTTATCGTCTCGTCTGCAATATCACAATCATCAATACCAACACCCAGTAACCTTTGTTTATACACCTGCAGTTGGCTCCTGAGATAATAGATCTCCAGTTCCTTGTGCTGCATGACTTCCTTCACGACCTCCAGGGCTTTGTCACTATGATTCATCCTTTCTTCAGCCATTCTTCTGTACTGACATGCTTCCATTCTCTCTGCCTCCTTTTCTTTCTGAAGTTTTCTAATCATTGACAGGGCAGCGCTTGCAGCACTTGATGAAGCCTCCCTTTCCTCTTCTAGCTCCATGAATAATTTTTTCATCATAATATACTGGGCAAATACTGCTCTCTGTAACTGAGCAGTCTCATTCTCTGCCAGCTTGGTGAAAGGCTCCATTACTACTAGTTTTAGTATTCACCTTACAATAGTCTTAATTCATCTGTTCAACCTGCACCGTTTAGCAACACCAGTTTAATTTTTGTAATATGTACTGCCCCAATTTTAGTCGCATAGTTCATCACTATTTATAAGGACTACATTAATTATATAATCTTCATGATCAGGATTATAATAAACTTCTATTTCTAAAGCATAAACTAGTGGCGGACAAGCTAGAGCAGAGCACAGTTATATCAAAAAAAGCAATAAGTTATATACTCCCTCTGTCCCAAATTAGTTGACTTTGATTTGTCTAGATACGACAAATCTGAGTCAAGTAATTCGGGACGGAGGGAGTATTATGCATAACTATCTCTGACTCCATTCTAGTAGTTTGCTTTAATTATCGTACAGACGACCAGAGAATAATAACAATGAATTCAAATATGAATTATGTTGAAATTTAAAAAGAAATAAAGGTATGAAGATGACATAAAAAATAGAAAAGGAAAAGGTCTTACCACTAGGATTATAATCTTATGGCTCGCATTTTCTTCTCACAGAATCATGTATCGTTTAGCCTGAAGGCAAAGGAATAATCTCAGATGCAGAACATAATGTAAAAGTAGGTAAAACAAGGTGCATGGTAAAAACTAAAGAATGACGTCATTTGGTTCTTTCCATGAATCTGTACATGGTAGCTACCAAGAATATGGAATGCCCAACTAAGTGCTTTTGAAAAGGCAAAAGAAGGCCACATAATATCAACGAAATTCTGTTTCCAAGAACCATGCCCTGCAGGAAAATGTTAATCGCAAAGTTTGTGGATTAAAGAGCCATTAATTGAGCTATGCTTTCTATACACAAAAACTAGTTATTATGCCAAAACACAAACATCAAAGTAATAATACAGAAAAAACGGAAAACATGTATCAAACATTTGAAACGGGTGACCTGAAGAAAGATACAGTAAACTAATAATGAGGATTCTGATACATTTTGGCTGTCAACATGGTTCATAGTTACACAAGATATCTTGTGCCTGGCAAATACCTCTAATTGCTGAGCTGAAATGTCAGATAAGAGATAACAGGATTCCTGGAGAAAATGAACATGCAAAACCAAGAACAAATGGGAATGCATGCTGTCATGGCCTCACCAAAATTTGATCTCAATGAAGCCAAGATACTCTTCAGGCCAGCCTCCAACGGCTCCGCCGTTCCTTCCGGCGTGGAAGAATTGCCGGTGACCAGCATAGCGTCTATTAATAGGAGAACAATTGGAGGTCTCCTCTTAAGAGGGAGAAAGATAAGATGGCGTGCTTTATTTTTGGAATGTGGGTTTGGAGGCTATATGAGCTCTGAACCGACACCATTGTGACACCGTACCATTGACCAGAAAACCGTAGAACAATCATTCTACAGTAAAATTTATTAAGGAGATCTACCTTATGCAGATACGTACCAACGCTTTCCCGTGTAGCGGCGCGCAAAGATCTGCGCTCGTCCAAATCACATGGTCCCAATGATTACTACCGAACGCGGCCACCTAGAACCGTTAGATAGGTAGACCGCCCCTGCCCCGCTCGCCCTCCCCCTAGGGCGACTCGGGCGAGCACGAAACCTAGCCCACCGCGTCGCAAATCCCCTCTCCTCTCCTCCGCCGCCTGCCGGGGATGCCGCGGGGCTAAGCCCGGGGGCCGGCAACGGTGGCGGGGATCTCCTCTCTCATGCGTCTCCAGGTTGGGGTGGGACCCCTAGGCGTGTAGCGGCGTGGCCGATCTGGATTCTGCGGCGCGGCGGATGGCTGCAGCAGGTGGCGAGCGGCCGGCCCGTCCTCGGACGTCGGCGGCTAGGCGCGACGGGCGGCCTAGCCATGGACAGCAGCGTGGGCTGCGGGCGCAGTGGCCGGCCTTTTCGGGCGGCAGCGGCGGCCAGCTAGGCCGCGGTGTCGTGCATACCGCCTTCAAATCGGCGTCGGCAGTGTGGAGGGCCTGGTGGTCTCGTCAGCGGCACCTCCGGTCAGATCTGTTCTGACCGATGCGACCGGCAATGGTGGTCATCTCTTTCGTCAGAGGTGGTCAGCCTGAGGCTGGGTGTTCGGATCTCCAGATCCGTGATCCAGTACTGGCTGCGAGTCGGGGAGACATAGTTGCCAGTGAAAACCGAGCTGACGGCGGGCGATGGCAGCGTTCTACGTCGTTACCTTGATGAATGCATCGTTGTGTGACTTATGTCGACCCACTCGTACTGCTCTAGGGGAAACCCTAGGATCTGGTCTTCCAGATCGGACCGTGGCGTTTCTCTCTTGGAGCATCGTTTGTGGAGCAGTGCTGGTGGTCAGAGGCAGGAGGTGGAGCGGCTTTGTCTTGCACGGAGCTTCGGTGGAGATGTCAAGTCATGCCTGGCCGACAGGTGCTACGCTTTGTCATGCCTGGTCGGCAGGTACTACGCATAACAGATCATCCAGAGACTTCAAGCTGTGTCGGCTAATGGTACTTGGCGGCATGGTGCTGAGGTGTACCGGCGGCGACCGCGACGTGCTCAGCATTTCGCGCGCAGGGTGGTGGTGCCGTTGGGCGCCGTGGTGGCGTTGACGGCAGTTAGACCGGGCAAGGATGATGCGCCAGTACAACTCTAAAGATGGAGTAGTGGCAGTTGGCGGCAACGGCCTCTAAGAGCGCCGCGGACCGGTGTGTGCCCCATACCCTACATGTGGTTTGGTTGGGGTCTCAGGTCTGAGATGTTAGGCTTGGCTGCGAGGTATGTGGTATTAGGCCTGGACTATCAGCATCCCTTCATCAGCTGGATAGGAGTAGCGATAGTTGTCGCCTGGACGGTGGCTTCAGACTTACTGTTGTATTTTTTTATAAGGTCTTTGATGAATATTAATAATATGGCTGCATGCATCGCTCAGATGCAGAGGCCGGGTGATCCTTCTTCTCTAAAAAAACCTAGAACCATTAGATAGTGTATGGAGGATCAATCGGTTGACGGTTGTAACACACACACACACACTAAATCATTAATGATGTGCATTGCTGTGCCCGTACATTTTTACAATAAAATGGTAGTATTTCTAAAAATACATATTTTTACAATAAAATGGTAGGTATTAAAAAATAATAGCTATTTCTAAAAATACATAGGCATACGACATAACATGAAAATTATGTCTATTATAATTCAGAACAATGAAACATCAAGGTGATATAAATAGCATGATGTAATAGTTGGTACACCACAGGAGCAATGCAATAGGGTGATCGTTGGCCAGAACATCAAAGGCCTTCTTGGTCTCAGTTTTGATCTATTACATGAATTTATGGATAAATCGAGCAATTTTGAAAGCAACAAAATTATTCTTTAAGAAAAACAAGCTTGAATTTATTCATGAAGCTGAACAATGTTGAAAGCCTTAAGTCTATCTTATAACAAAATTATTCTTTAAGAAAAACAAGCATGCATTTACGCATGAAACTGAACAATGTTAAAAGCTTGAGATCTAGCTTTTGCACACAAAAATAACTTGGTTAAAAAACTTTGATGCAAGCAGATGCATCCACAACATCACATCCGTCCGCAAAACCGAAACTATCCTAACACTTGATGTTTTAATAGTCGTCCTTTTGCAATTTTCTCTTCGTGGACACATGTAGACACTCTGCTTTCCTAAAAAACGTTGAAACCTAGAGATCAAGTAAAGAAATGTATGGATGTATAATGGCTATCTATATAATTCAAATGTCGTGCACTCAGTTTGTATATATATAAAGAGGATAATATGATTTGTTGGCATCAGGGGGAGAGACTAATCTTTGATATACAGATAGCTTGTAACAATAAAGTTACCATGATAGGCCATACGGGAACATCAAAAGCTGACATTCGAGGAGATTGTACTACTATATGGACGTATTTTTGGCCAAATGTGGAACTGTATGGTAGCATCGCAAGACTTAAGTAGACAATTCGAAGCTACGATAGCATTAATAAAATCCCCCCTGGACTAAAGTAACATATGGTCTTTTTTTTCTATGATGAAGAAGCGGTTATAATCAACTGAAACTTTTTTATCCCAACAATTAAACATGTTCACACATATTACCCATATAAGTATAGAGGAAGACGCTTAGAATACATGAGTGCAGTTTCACATTTTTTTTAAAGTCGCCAAACCGCGGACATCAGTAATATATAGAAGAGTATACCAATTGGCTGGAGATCTGATGGCACCCTCAAACATGATGAAGTGGACGGTGCATGGTGGACCGCAATGCCCTATTACAGTAAAACGGTAATAATGGTAAAAAAGGGTAAGGAATATGGCCTCTTAATAAGTTAGCAATACGCAAAAGTAAAAATATACTGAAAGATAAATTAATAAATAATTTAGGACTATGCAGAATGACAAATATGCCTCTTAATGCATATAAACATGTGAGAAATTAAATTAAAAACTGAAGACAGGTCTTAAATATTGTATAAACTAAATTAATACGCAACATCAACAGTCATTTCAGACGACCGCAAATCAATCTTGCACTTTTGGGAGGATGTCTGAAAACTAATGGAAAGTGTTTTTCATTCATCATAGGAAGGTACATGTGATACATATAGCGGCCGTAGCCCTGCCCAGGACGGGCGCGGATTCTCTACCTTGCTGTGGCAAAGGCACCGGTGACTTTGCCACTGGATCAAGAATGGAAGGCTGAAATCACTGCAAGTACTGTCCCAAGTACTGTTCACATGAAATTACTGTTTGTTCGTATTGTAGAAAGTACTGTTCGGACCCCTTGTAGCATCCAATTTGGTACATTGGTTTCCAATCCGACGGGTGAAACTGATCAAAGGTAGGGGTTACTGTTCACCTCTGCCTTTGCCACAGCCAGGCAGAGAATCCACAGCCGCCCAGGACGTGGGCGTTGTGGGATCGTGGCTGGAGCATGAGACACTCCAGCGCTGACCAAATGGTCTCCTAACAACCCCCCCCCCCTCCCTGAAGTGTGAACGACGGGTTCGACAATGTTGAGGCTGGATTGGATGTCGTTGAAGGCTGCAGAGGGGAGCCCCTTGGTGAAGATGTCCGCGAACTGCGCGCTGGTGGGGACATGAAGAACTCTGACCACTCCTAATGCTACCTTCTCTCTTACAAAGTGGATGTCAATCTCAACGTGTTTTGTCCTATGATGCAAAACATGATTACATGACATGTATATAGCGGAGACATTATCACAATACACTATGGTAGCCTACTGGATAGGTCGATGTAGTTCACCAAGAAGTTGACGAAGCCACACTGTTTCGGCAACGGCATGAGCGACGGAGCGATATTCAACTTCCGTGGAGGACCTGAAGACGGATAGTTGCTGCTTCGATGACCAAGAAATCAAGTTATCACCCAAATATAAACAGTAACCGGAAGTGAAACGGCGAGTATCCGGACAACCAGCCCAGTTCACATCAGAATACGTTGTGAGTGTATGAGGGGTGGGTTGATGAGAAGCCCATGATCAAGTGTCCCTTTGAGGTAGTAAAGAATGTGTTTGACGTGGTTGAAATGTGGTAGGCAGGGGTCATGCATGTAGAGGCAAGCTTGTTGAACAGAATAGGCGAGCTCAGGACGGGTGAGAATCATGTATTGCAGTGCCCCTGTAAGGCTACGGTATAGCGTAGTGTCAGAGATGGGCTTGGAACCAGTGTCAGCGGGAGTGCGTGTCGGATGGCAATCAAGCATACCAGCTTTGGAGAGAATATCAAGAGCATACTGACGTCGAGAGAGAAATAGGGGGAGCGGGAAACGGTGATGCCAAGGAAGTGATGGAGGTGGCCTAGATCAGTCATACAAAACACAGCACGCAAGGAAGAAATTACTTGCTCAAGAAAAGAGGTGGAGGAGGCTGTGAGAACAATGTCATCTACATAAAGAAGAAGACAAGCAATATGAGCATCAGATTTGAAGATAAAAAGAGATGAGTCAGACCGTGAAGGGAGGAACCCAATGATGTGCAGAAAGGTAGCAAACCGATGGAACCAAGGACGCGGGGCTTGTTTCAAACCATACAATGATTTTTGCAAATGACAAACATGATCTGGAAAGGATGGGTCAACAAAACCAAGGGGTTGTCTACAGTACACCGTTTCATCAAGAGAACCGTGAAGAAATGCGTTTTTCACATCGAGTTGGTGAATTGGCCAAGAGGAAGAGATAGCGATGCTGAGAATGGTGCGTATGGTGCTCGGTTTGACAACCAGAGAGAAAGTCTCTTCGAAATCAATACTAGGCTGCTGTGAGTCCCCGCGACAAACCCAACGAGCTTTGTAACGCGATAGAGAGCCATCAAAATTGACTTTGTGTCACACCCTAGCTAGTCATGCATTAGAGTGTTGCATCATGTTTACTCATTCATCAGAAACTTGAAATGGGGATGACAGAACCCCCAGTCCCCTCTGAAACCAACTAGGGCTACTAAAATAATTTTTCAATGAACCTGAAATGCCCTTCTAAAATGCCCATCATTTTTGTCTTGGTTCAGAACCTCTGCCAAAAATGGTGCACATTTTCCTAGGCCATCCTAGGGTTTTTGAATTAAATCATAAATATTTGAATTTGGGCATTTAAAATAATATAAAATATTTAAATGCTCAAATATCTCCAAACTAAAATGTTTCATGTTGGAAATAATCCAACTATGGGCCAGGAATAGTTTGGTGATTTTTGAAGTTGCCTAGGTATTTTATTTAATTCAACAAAGTTGCAGATATATTAAATAAAACAGAAAACAGAAGAAAAAGGGAAAAACTTACCTGGGCTCCTCCCTGTGCGGCCCAGCCAGCTGGCCGGCCCAGCCAGCAACCGACCCAGCCCAGCACTGTAGCCCTCCGTCGTCTTCCTCCCCTCGCCCCGAAGCTGCTGCGTGCTCGCGCGCGCACGGCCGCGCGGCCACCTCCTGCTTGCCGACGACCTCCTGGCCGCGTGGACGACGCCCGCAGCCCGTCCCGATCCCCCCTGCTCTCTCTCACTCTCCCCGGCTCTTTCCTTCCTCTCCCTCGCTCTCTCTCTCTCACGGCCGAACACCACCGTCGCCGCCGTTCGCCACAGCAGCCATCTCCGGCCACCCCTCGCTCCCCCCGACTAGCTCAGAAGCTCCGCCACAACTCCCTCTTCCTCCCCACCGCTCCACGGGTCCCCGGAAGCCCTGCATCGCCGCCACGTCGCCGTTCCCCTCTTCGGCTCCGATCATCGTCGCCGTCGAATTCGTCGTCTCCGGCACGTCCCCGAGCCCGCTTCGACGCCCACTGCAACCGCGGTGAGCTACGCCACCGTTTCCCCCTCTTCTCCCCCTCGTTCCCTCACCATAGCCTCCTCCCCACCACGGCCGAACCTCCGCCGTCGCCGAGCTCGCCGTCGACGCAGCTCCGGTGACCATTTGGTCACCCCGGCGAGTCCAACAAGTTCGCAAGACCCCGTAGAGCATTCCTAGCGCCTCGCTTTGCTCGACTTCGAGCTCCAACCCCATTCCCGTGCACGACCGAACCCCGGCGGCCGCAGCCGAGCTCGCCGCCGTCGACTCCGGCCACCCCGACCCAAACGGACTCCGCCAAGAGCTGCGGGTCGTCCTCAGCTCCACTCCGGTGGTCTCCGCGGCCCCTCTGGTGGCCGAAATGGCCAAAACCACTCCCGCCGCCGCGTCGGGCTCGCCGGCGGCTAAACGCCGGCAGCCGACTTTGACTTTGACCACGGGTGGGCCCTGGTTGACTCCCCTGAGTCAATGACAGGTGGGGCCCAGCCCTGTTAATTAAACAGGATTAGTTTTAATTAACTTTTAATTAAATTAATCACCCTGACATGCGGGACCCACTGTCAGGTTTGACCCAGACCTGTTCCGTTGACCTGCTGACGTCACACTGACGTCAGGCTGACGCAGTAATTGATTTTCTGGATTTAAATTAAATCAGGAAATTCCAGAATATTAATTAAACTTCAAAAATTCATAACTTTTATTCTGTAACTCCAAATTGGACAAATTATATATGAAAAATGATCAGAAAAATCCAATCTATCCATCTGTACTATTTTCATGCATGATCAAACAAGTTAAATTGATGTTTTAAGCAGAATAAGGAAAAGCACTTAAAGAGGCCATGTTTGAGTTTGAAATTTGAATCCTTGATTCAAATTTGTTCAAACCCCTCTGGTTTTAGTTGCATTAGCCCAACACACTCATATTGCCATGTTTCATGCATGCATCATATTGTTGCACATTGTTTGGTGATGCTTGTGTATCGATGTCCTTTGCGACAGGTTCTGTCTCCGAGGAGTACCGTGATTACCCTAACGAAGAATCATATCCGAGCATCGAACCATCAGGCAAGCAACCAACCATTTGATCATATCGATACAATCCCATGTTCTCGCTCCTGCTCTCTTTTACTGCATTAAGACAACGCGATTCAAACTGCTGTGTGCTACGGTAGTTGAACCCATTTCCTCTGCATGACCTGTCATTGCCACAGTAACTAGATGAAACCCACTAGCATGTGTAGGAGTTGATTGAGCCATGTGTATGTGTTGTTCCTACCTTGCTATGCCTGCTATGCTTAGAGTCGTGTCAGGTCTGGTTCATCTGGGTGATGGGCTAGAGTGAAATGATTATGTCGGTAATGAGAGTGGTGTGGTGAACACGATTTGGTAAAGGTATCGATGAGAGGCCATGTAGGAGTACATGGTGGGTTGTTTCATTGAAGCCGACCTTAAGCACTGAGATCTGTATGTGTGATTTAAGATACAGCTACTACCATGCATTGGGCCCTGAAATATGACCCCGCTCGACTTCTTATTCACCCTAGCTCTCTGTCCAGGAGTTGCAAGTAGTTTCTGGTGTTTGTAGCCTACTGGAGGCCGTGGACAGCGCTGACCGTAGGGGTGGGCTGTGATGCGGTAGGTACGTGGCCGGGTGTACCGAATACCCGTTAGGTATCTCGGGAACCCTGTTCACATCGTTCGGGGCCGTATGGGAAACCTCGGCCGGACTCCCTGCGGATGGAACCTGAATAGGCGATAAACCTGGACTAGAGGCTTAAGTGTTTAGGTAGGTCGTGGTCTACACCCACGTCGGCTTTCGCTTGAAGTCTGCCGAGCACATGTCGTGTGCAGACGCTAAGTGGTGGAAACATGTATGAAGAAGTACACCCCTGCAGGGTTATCATGATCTATTCGAATAGCCGCGTCCGCGGTAAAGGACTACTTGGTTGCCTATACAGTTCATAGACAAGTAAATGGAAACTACTAAAAGCCTCAAGATAAGTGTGAGTGCCGAGGATGGCTCTTCCGTAGGAAGACGGAGGTGGATCCTCGGTAGTGTATTGAAGTGGTGAGTAGTGGACTCGTGTGCGCAAAACATTTCAAGTTGGTGTATCGTAGGATAGTCTAGCCAAGAGTCAAAGCTAGCTTGCTGCAATAACTCCACCAACCCTTCTTGATACTATGCATGTATGTAGGATCTGATGTAAGTCTTGCTGAGTACCTTTGTACTCATGTTGCTATAATCTACATTTTTACAGAAGACGCTGCAACCCCTTCTGATGGGTTCTATGTAGACGTTGACATCAACGAGTAGGCTAAAGACCCAGGTGGTGACCCTGAGCTTGTGATGGACCACGTAGTATAGTTAGGCTTCCAAGCCTCTTTTATTTTACTAGTTGTCTGTACCCAGACAATGTACTTCCGCTGCTGGCTTGTATGATTGTATGACTTGTATGTTGGGTCGTGAGACCCGTACCTTTGTGAATGTTATGTATGGCTCCCTGAGCCTTAAATAAAGTACTTGTGTCATAGAGTCATGTTGTGATGCTTCGTTGTATTTGCACATATCGAGCATATTGTGTGTATGATTGAAATGCTTGGTATGTGTGGGATCTGACTATCTAGTTGTTTATCTTTAGTAGCCTCTCTTACCGGGAAATGTCTCCTAGTGTTACCGCTGAGCCATGGTAGCTTGCTACTGCTCTGGAACACTTAGGCTGGCCGGCATGTGTCCTTCTTCGTTCCTGTGTCTGTCCCTTCGGGGAAATGTCACGCTTTGAGTACCGGAGTCCTGTTAGCCCGCTACAGCCCGGTTTACCGGAGTCCTGCTAGCCCAGTGCTACAGCCCGGACCCACTTGCTGATGACCGACACGTTCGAAGCTGGGTCATGGATGCCTGTCCCTGTAAGTCTGTGCCACTTTGGGTTTACGACTAGTCATGTCAGCCCGGGCTCTTTATCATATGGATGCTAGCGACACTATCATATACGTGAGCCAAAAGGCGCAAACGGTCCCGGGAAAAGGGTAAGACGACACCCGTGGGAATACCGTGCGTGAGGCCGCAAAGTGATATGATGTGTTACCAGCTAGATCGATGTGACATCGAGTCGGGGTCCTGACAGCGTTGGCATCAGAGCCGGACTGCCTGTAGGTTCTCCAAGCCAAACTGGTCGATGTTGAGTCTAGAAATTCTTTAGTTATATGTAGGGGAATTGTTTGTGGGTTGGAACGTAAGGCTCTTTTTACTTCTTATACCTTATGATATTCTGATCTGAGTCAGTCCATTCTTCCACCGGGGTTAAGGAATTAGGATCTATTCTCTCTATCAGGATCACGTGTTACTAATCAGTAGTACCTTATAAGTTTGATGGATACAAGCCTAGTTCAGTTCTACTACCACATTATGTTGCCAGAATGGTTTCAGAACTTTGATATGATGATGTTGAGTGTGTACGAAATCCTTTGTCAAATGTCTCAAAATCCTTTTTGAGCATTTACAGCTGTTATGCTGCCGAAATTTTGCTAGAAATTCTAATGCCTTTGCATTATGATTATGCTTTCAGATGGCCACTCGCGACCTTAATCAAGTGGTTCGCCTGACTCGATGCCTAGATGTACCCGGCCATACTGCCAAGTTGGTCAGGGTAATGACTGAGGCTGGATACCGCTGGTATCCTGAGTACACGGTCGAAGAGCAATTTCGGGACTTCAATCAAAGCCAGTATCTCTGCACTGTCAGGATATTTCCATCTTATCCTGGATCCACCGTGCCTCTTCACTGCTCCTATGGACTCGGGGTTACTATTGAGATGGCTGTGCAGGACGCCGCCTACTCTATGATGACCATCATGCGAGTCAGATCTGGTTTATTTCGGGACTCTGATTTCCGGTATATGCCAGGATCACTTCCGGGAGCACAAGGATATCTCCAGGCTATCTATGCTGACTCCACTCAGGAGGATTCACGGACTCGCACCACTGCTGAGATGCTCGAGGATAAGGACCGTGAAAATCGGGCCTTGAGGTTAGAGCTCTTCAATACCCGTGCTGACCACTGGGCCACTTTGACTCGGTTCGCACCGGCGGTACAAGCTGGATTCTCAGATATGCGCGATCTCTATCCTGTGAGATCTGCTCTGCCAGACGTGATGGTTTGGCGTGATGTAGGAGGCATCACCCCACCTCGCGGTCCCCGCAGGCCACCGTCTGTTGGTCCAAGGCCTCATCCTAGCCCCTATGGTCCACAAGCTCCGCGAGACCGTCTGTTTCCGGATGATCATGTTGAGCTTCCAGGCTATGGAGGTGACTTCTACGAGGACTACTACGGATCGGTCTGAGTAGTGGTAGTATCACTAGTTCGCACTAGCCGTGTCGTCTATCGTCCTGCGTGACTCGTGGGATATGACCTAGTTGTACTCTTTCCGGAGGTGTAGAAAAATAATGTATAGGAGCTTGGAATGCCTCCGATGAGATGTAATCCTTTTTCTCACCGTAATAGTACTTTGTTTGGTCTTGTACTAAACCTTGTATGGTGTGTATGACGATGGAATAAAAGAAGCAGTTTCTGTATCTACCATGTCATACGGATGATCATCTTGCATTCCGAGTTATTCCTTACATTATGTATCCTATGTCGGAATTTTATCATTCTGACTAAATCATTGTCTTGTTTACCTAGGATGGTCAACACGCGCGCTAACCCTGCTTCCCAAGAGCAGGCCGAAGGCAGTGAGGGCAGGAATGAAAATCTGCCTCATCCTCCTTCACTAGCCGAGGTTATGATGGAAGCTGAGAGAAACAAGCGGGAGACAAACCGTTTGTTGGAGCGTATTGAACAGAACACAGCACACCATCAGAGGGCTAACGTGGTGTCACTCAGTGATTTTATCAAACTGCATCCACCCACGTTCCACCACTCCGTTGAGCCTCTCGACGCCGATGACTGGCTTCGCAGTATCTCTCACAAGCTGCGTTCCGCGCTGGTAGCGGAGGCCGACAAGGTCACCTTTGCCGCATATCATCTTGAAGGCCCCGCCAGTCTATGGTGGGAGAATTATGGAGCTATGCGCCCAGCGGGCCATGTCACTACTTGGGCTGAGTTCAGCGAGGCTTTCCGTGAACATCACATTCCGGAGGGTCTCATGGACCGTAAACGTGAAGAATTTTGCAATTTCACCCAAGGCCGACTCTCTGTGGATGTCTATAGCAGGGAGTTTGGTAATCTCGCGCGATATGCAACTGAGGAAGTGTCTACTGACGCCAAGAAGCAAGCAAGGTTCCGTAAGGGCCTTAGTCCTGAGCTTCGCCGCGACCTCCGTCTGCATGAGTGCACATCTTTTTCGAAACTTGTCAACAAAGCCATCAGTGCTGAAACTGGTCAGACTGACTATGACGCAACACGCAAGCATGGACGTGACATGGGTTCCTCATCCGGTGCTGGTCCTCAGAAGCGCCGCGTGTGGGTGCCCAACACCGCTCTGCCACCCAGATTCACACCGAGGCAATCTTTCCAGGCGCCTCGCCCTGTTCAACAGTCTGCACCGGCCAAGCCCTATGGGGGTCCAACCAATAATGCTCCTCCACGTACCAGTTCCGTGACTTGTTTCAAATGTGGAGAATCTGGTCACTATATGCGTGAGTGTCCCCAGACCAACCCCAATCAATCTGCTAAAGCTGTTGGCCGTGGCAAGCCGACAGGGAAGGTGTTTCATGCTAAACCGGTCACCGCTTCACGTGGCCATGTCAATTGTATCTCTGCCGAAGAAGCTCAAGAGGACCCCAACGTCGTTCTCGGTACGCTTCTTGTTAACTGCCACCCGGCATCTGTTCTTTTCGATACAGGAGCCTCTCATTCTTTTATATCTGAAAATTATGCTCGTTTGCATAACGTTGCATTCTGTGACTTGCCATCCACTATGGAAATCTCTACCCCTGGGTCTAGATGGCAGACCTCTAGGGTAAGTTATGGAAATGAGATCCAAGTCGACAGACTTGTTTTCCTTGCATCTTTGATAGCCCTTAAATCTTCGGATGTTAATATCATTTTGGGTATGGACTGGATGTCAGCTCATCAAGCCAAAATTGATTGCTTCTCTAGGACTGTTCAACTCACCCATCCTTCGGGGAAGATAGTTAATGTCTTGACCCGAATAGCCAAGCGACAATTATATTCTCTTAACGCCAGCCCTTTGCCAGACCTTGAGGACGTTCCGGTAGTCCGTGACTTTCCGGATGTCTTTCCAGAGGAATTGCCAGGTGTTCCACCTGACAGGGATGTTGAGTTTGTAATAGACCTCATTCCAGGAACCGTTCCGATTGCTAGAAGACCCTATAAGATGGCACCCCTAGAACTAGCCGAGCTTAAGAAACAACTCGATGAGTCCTTGAAAAAGGGTTTCATCCGACCTAGTTCATCTCCGTGGGCTTGCCCCGTCCTATTCGTCAAGAAGAAGGATGGTACGGACCGGATGGTTGTAGATTACCGACCTGTCAATTTGGTCACAATCAAGAACAAATATCCACTTCCCAGGATCAACGATCTGTATGATCAGCTCGCTGGATCCTCAGTCTTCTCCAAGATGGATTTGAGGTTGGGCTACCATCAAATCAAAATCAGAAACGGGGACATTCCTAAAACGGCCTTTGTTACTCGTTATGGCCAATACGAGTACACCGTCATGTCCTTCGGTTTAACCAACGCTCCAGCCACCTTTTCTCGGTTAATGAACTCAATCTTCATGGAGTATTTGGATAAGTTCGTCGTAGTTTATCTCGATGATATACTCATCTACTCCAAGAACGAGGAAGAACATGCCGAACATCTAAGGCTAGTGTTGCAGAAACTTCGAGAGCATCGCCTTTATGCCAAATTTTCTAAATGTGAATTCTGGTTGCCAGAAGTGACCTATCTGGGTCATGTAATATCTGGTAAAGGTATTGCTGTTAACCCTGAGCGAGTTCAAGCCGTCCTTAATTGGACTCCACCTGAATCGGTCAAGCAAGTTCGGAGTTTTCTAGGCTTAGCGAGCTATTGCCGTCGCTTTGTCGAGAACTTCTCCAAAGTTGCCAAACCTCTAACCGAACTCCTCAAGAAAGATAAGAAGTTCGAATGGACTCCACAATGTGAGCACAGCTTTCAGGAACTGAAAAGACGCCTGACCTCTGCTCCCGTACTGGTACCGCCAGACTTCTCCAAGGACTTTGTTATCTACTGCGACGCCTCGCGACAAGGACTAGGTTGCATTCTCATGCAAGATCGACATGTAATTGCTTACGCTTCACGGCAATTGCACCCACATGAGGAGAATTATCCTACTCATGATCTAGAGCTTGCAGCCGTAGTCTATGCACTTAAGACCTGGCGACATTACCTCCTCGGTAATCGTTGCGAAATATTCACTGATCACCAAAGCCTGAAGTACATTTTCACCCAACCGGATCTGAATCTCAGGCAAAGACGTTGGGTTGAATTGATTACAGACTTCGATTTAGGAATAACCTACACCCCAGGGAAAGCCAACGTCATGGCTGATGCGCTAAGTCGTAAATCTTATTGTAACAACCTGATGTTACAACAAAGTCAACCGCTTCTCCATGAGGAATTTCGGAAGCTTAACCTTCACATTGTTCCTCAAGGTTTTCTTTCCACCTTGGTAGCAAAACCTACTCTTACGGATCAAATCATCGCTGCCCAAAAGCGAGATAAGGGAATATCTAAAATCAAAGAGAACATTGCTAGCGGAGGTGCTAGTTGTTTCTCCACAAATGATCATGGTGTTGTGTACTTTGAGAACCGTCTAGTAGTTCCCAAAAACCAGCATCTACGGCAGCTGATCCTTAAGGAGGCTCATGAATCTCCTCTCACCATTCATCCCGGTAGTACTAAGATGTATCAGGACCTACGCCAGAGGTTCTGGTGGACTAGGATGAAAAGAGAAATTGCTCAGTATATTGCTAATTGCGACGTCTGTCGTCGTGTAAAAGCAGAGCATCAACGGCCTGCTGGCACCCTTCAACCCTTAGCTATTCCTGAATGGAAATGGGATAAAATTAGTATGGATTTTATTACCGGTTTTCCCAGGACCAAGAGAGGGAATAATGCTATTTTCGTCGTGGTCGATCGTCTTTCCAAAGTAGCTCATTTCTTACCTGTTCGTGAGAGTATAACCGCTAGTCAGCTGGCAGATCTGTACATCTCCCGAATAGTGTCTCTCCATGGTGTTCCTTTGGAAATTAACTCGGATCGAGGAAGTCTTTTCACCTCTCGATTTTGGGAAAGTTTCCAAAATGCTATGGGAACCCGTCTCTCCTTTAGCACCGCTTTCCACCCTCAGTCGAGTGGTCAAGTGGAACGCGTCAATCAGATTCTAGAAGACATGCTCCGAGCCTCTGTTATCTCCTTCGGAATGGACTGGGAGAAGTGTCTTCCATTTGCCGAATTCGCTTACAACAACAGCTATCAATCTAGCTTGGGTAAAGCCCCTTTTGAAGTTCTCTATGGACGACGATGTCGAACACCCCTTAACTGGTCAGAGACCGGGGAAAGACAATTCTTTGGCCCGGACATGATTCAGGAAGCAGAAGATCAAGTTCGTATCGTTCGTGAAAAGTTGAAAACAGCCCAATCTCGCCAAAAGAGTCAATATGACCGAAAACATAGGGCTATGACTTTCGAGGTTGACGAGAAGGCTTATCTTCGGGTCACCCCTCTGAAGGGAACCCATCGTTTCGGTATCAAAGGCAAATTGGCTCCTCGTTACATTGGACCTTTTCGCATTCTTGCCAAACGAGGAGAAGTTGCCTACCAATTGGAACTACCTCCGCATCTCTCCAGAGTTCACGATGTCTTCCACGTTTCTCAACTCAGGCGTTGCTTCTCGGATCCTATCCGTGAAGTGGACCACGAAACGCTTGATCTCCAAGATGATCTTACATATCGAGAGTACCCCATTCGTATCCTCGATCAAGCCGAACGTACCACGCGACGTCATAATATCAAGTTTCTCAAGGTTCAATGGTCGCATCATTCTGAGGATGAAGCAACTTGGGAAAGGGAGGATCGTCTTCGACTCGAGTATCCCGCCTTCTTCCCGGAGGAACCCAAATCTCGGGACGAGATTCTTTTGAGTGGGGGTGAGTTGTCACACCCTAGCTAGTCATGCATTAGAGTGTTGCATCATGTTTACTCATTCATCAGAAACTTGAAATGGGGATGACAGAACCCCCAGTCCCCTCTGAAACCAACTAGGGCTACTAAAATAATTTTTCAATGAACCTGAAATGCCCTTCTAAAATGCCCATCATTTTTGTCTTGGTTCAGAACCTCTGCCAAAAATGGTGCACATTTTCCTAGGCCATCCTAGGGTTTTTGAATTAAATCATAAATATTTGAATTTGGGCATTTAAAATAATATAAAATATTTAAATGCTCAAATATCTCCAAACTAAAATGTTTCATGTTGGAAATAATCCAACTATGGGCCAGGAATAGTTTGGTGATTTTTGAAGTTGCCTAGGTATTTTATTTAATTCAACAAAGTTGCAGATATATTAAATAAAACAGAAAACAGAAGAAAAAGGGAAAAACTTACCTGGGCTCCTCCCTGTGCGGCCCAGCCAGCTGGCCGGCCCAGCCAGCAACCGACCCAGCCCAGCACTGTAGCCCTCCGTCGTCTTCCTCCCCTCGCCCCGAAGCTGCTGCGTGCTCGCGCGCGCACGGCCGCGCGGCCACCTCCTGCTTGCCGACGACCTCCTGGCCGCGTGGACGACGCCCGCAGCCCGTCCCGATCCCCCCTGCTCTCTCTCACTCTCCCCGGCTCTTTCCTTCCTCTCCCTCGCTCTCTCTCTCTCACGGCCGAACACCACCGTCGCCGCCGTTCGCCACAGCAGCCATCTCCGGCCACCCCTCGCTCCCCCGACTAGCTCAGAAGCTCCGCCACAACTCCCTCTTCCTCCCCACCGCTCCACGGGTCCCCGGAAGCCCTGCATCGCCGCCACGTCGCCGTTCCCCTCTTCGGCTCCGATCATCGTCGCCGTCGAATTCGTCGTCTCCGGCACGTCCCCGAGCCCGCTTCGACGCCCACTGCAACCGCGGTGAGCTACGCCACCGTTTCCCCCTCTTCTCCCCCTCGTTCCCTCACCATAGCCTCCTCCCCACCACGGCCGAACCTCCGCCGTCGCCGAGCTCGCCGTCGACGCAGCTCCGGTGACCATTTGGTCACCCCGGCGAGTCCAACAAGTTCGCAAGACCCCGTAGAGCATTCCTAGCGCCTCGCTTTGCTCGACTTCGAGCTCCAACCCCATTCCCGTGCACGACCGAACCCCGGCGGCCGCAGCCGAGCTCGCCGCCGTCGACTCCGGCCACCCCGACCCAAACGGACTCCGCCAAGAGCTGCGGGTCGTCCTCAGCTCCACTCCGGTGGTCTCCGCGGCCCCTCTGGTGGCCGAAATGGCCAAAACCACTCCCGCCGCCGCGTCGGGCTCGCCGGCGGCTAAACGCCGGCAGCCGACTTTGACTTTGACCACGGGTGGGCCCTGGTTGACTCCCCTGAGTCAATGACAGGTGGGGCCCAGCCCTGTTAATTAAACAGGATTAGTTTTAATTAACTTTTAATTAAATTAATCACCCTGACATGCGGGACCCACTGTCAGGTTTGACCCAGACCTGTTCCGTTGACCTGCTGACGTCACACTGACGTCAGGCTGACGCAGTAATTGATTTTCTGGATTTAAATTAAATCAGGAAATTCCAGAATATTAATTAAACTTCAAAAATTCATAACTTTTATTCTGTAACTCCAAATTGGACAAATTATATATGAAAAATGATCAGAAAAATCCAATCTATCCATCTGTACTATTTTCATGCATGATCAAACAAGTTAAATTGATGTTTTAAGCAGAATAAGGAAAAGCACTTAAAGAGGCCATGTTTGAGTTTGAAATTTGAATCCTTGATTCAAATTTGTTCAAACCCCTCTGGTTTTAGTTGCATTAGCCCAACACACTCATATTGCCATGTTTCATGCATGCATCATATTGTTGCACATTGTTTGGTGATGCTTGTGTATCGATGTCCTTTGCGACAGGTTCTGTCTCCGAGGAGTACCGTGATTACCCTAACGAAGAATCATATCCGAGCATCGAACCATCAGGCAAGCAACCAACCATTTGATCATATCGATACAATCCCATGTTCTCGCTCCTGCTCTCTTTTACTGCATTAAGACAACGCGATTCAAACTGCTGTGTGCTACGGTAGTTGAACCCATTTCCTCTGCATGACCTGTCATTGCCACAGTAACTAGATGAAACCCACTAGCATGTGTAGGAGTTGATTGAGCCATGTGTATGTGTTGTTCCTACCTTGCTATGCCTGCTATGCTTAGAGTCGTGTCAGGTCTGGTTCATCTGGGTGATGGGCTAGAGTGAAATGATTATGTCGGTAATGAGAGTGGTGTGGTGAACACGATTTGGTAAAGGTATCGATGAGAGGCCATGTAGGAGTACATGGTGGGTTGTTTCATTGAAGCCGACCTTAAGCACTGAGATCTGTATGTGTGATTTAAGATACAGCTACTACCATGCATTGGGCCCTGAAATATGACCCCGCTCGACTTCTTATTCACCCTAGCTCTCTGTCCAGGAGTTGCAAGTAGTTTCTGGTGTTTGTAGCCTACTGGAGGCCGTGGACAGCGCTGACCGTAGGGGTGGGCTGTGATGCGGTAGGTACGTGGCCGGGTGTACCGAATACCCGTTAGGTATCTCGGGAACCCTGTTCACATCGTTCGGGGCCGTATGGGAAACCTCGGCCGGACTCCCTGCGGATGGAACCTGAATAGGCGATAAACCTGGACTAGAGGCTTAAGTGTTTAGGTAGGTCGTGGTCTACACCCACGTCGGCTTTCGCTTGAAGTCTGCCGAGCACATGTCGTGTGCAGACGCTAAGTGGTGGAAACATGTATGAAGAAGTACACCCCTGCAGGGTTATCATGATCTATTCGAATAGCCGCGTCCGCGGTAAAGGACTACTTGGTTGCCTATACAGTTCATAGACAAGTAAATGGAAACTACTAAAAGCCTCAAGATAAGTGTGAGTGCCGAGGATGGCTCTTCCGTAGGAAGACGGAGGTGGATCCTCGGTAGTGTATTGAAGTGGTGAGTAGTGGACTCGTGTGCGCAAAACATTTCAAGTTGGTGTATCGTAGGATAGTCTAGCCAAGAGTCAAAGCTAGCTTGCTGCAATAACTCCACCAACCCTTCTTGATACTATGCATGTATGTAGGATCTGATGTAAGTCTTGCTGAGTACCTTTGTACTCATGTTGCTATAATCTACATTTTTACAGAAGACGCTGCAACCCCTTCTGATGGGTTCTATGTAGACGTTGACATCAACGAGTAGGCTAAAGACCCAGGTGGTGACCCTGAGCTTGTGATGGACCACGTAGTATAGTTAGGCTTCCAAGCCTCTTTTATTTTACTAGTTGTCTGTACCCAGACAATGTACTTCCGCTGCTGGCTTGTATGATTGTATGACTTGTATGTTGGGTCGTGAGACCCGTACCTTTGTGAATGTTATGTATGGCTCCCTGAGCCTTAAATAAAGTACTTGTGTCATAGAGTCATGTTGTGATGCTTCGTTGTATTTGCACATATCGAGCATATTGTGTGTATGATTGAAATGCTTGGTATGTGTGGGATCTGACTATCTAGTTGTTTATCTTTAGTAGCCTCTCTTACCGGGAAATGTCTCCTAGTGTTACCGCTGAGCCATGGTAGCTTGCTACTGCTCTGGAACACTTAGGCTGGCCGGCATGTGTCCTTCTTCGTTCCTGTGTCTGTCCCTTCGGGGAAATGTCACGCTTTGAGTACCGGAGTCCTGTTAGCCCGCTACAGCCCGATTTACCGGAGTCCTGCTAGCCCAGTGCTACAGCCCGGACCCACTTGCTGATGACCGACACGTTCGAAGCTGGGTCATGGATGCCTGTCCCTGTAAGTCTGTGCCACTTTGGGTTTACGACTAGTCATGTCAGCCCGGGCTCTTTATCATATGGATGCTAGCGACACTATCATATACGTGAGCCAAAAGGCGCAAACGGTCCCGGGAAAAGGGTAGGACGACACCCGTGGGAATACCGTGCGTGAGGCCGCAAAGTGATATGATGTGTTACCAGCTAGATCGATGTGACATCGAGTCGGGGTCCTGACACTTTGTGACGAAAAACCCATTTTCCCGAGATGACATTAGCACCGGAAGGACGCGGGACAAGGGATCAAGTGTTATTGAGGATAAGAGCGTCATATTCTTCCTTCATGGCATGAAACCAGTTTGGGTCGAGAAGGGTTGTTTTATAGGACGAGGGAATGGGTGAAATGGAAGGCGAGTTAGTGGTGGCAGACAGATTGAGACGGCGAGAAGGAAGCCCGAAGCCAGCTTTGCTACGGGTGCGCATTGTTGTGCTTGTTGATGGGAGCAAGAACAGGAACTGCACGGGGCGGAAGAGGTGGATCTGCGCCAGAGGAAGAAGAAGAGCTAATAGAGCTATTGAGAGAGGAGGAGGCAGTGGAGAGTGGCGACGACGACTGGTCGAGGTTGTTTAATGGAGTGGAGGGCGACACAGTGGCATCGACATGCAAGAAAGGGATTGGTGATGGTGGTGGGTCCGATGCATGGGAAGGAGAGGATGGGAGTGGTGCGGGTGAAATAATGGGATGGTCAGTGTTGGTGGGTGGGGGCTGATCGATGTGAACAAGCCCATGTAGAGCATGTACGTCGATCGCGGGATGCCTAGGCGCGGTGCCGTGTGGTATAGACAGTGGGGAGGAGAGATCGGGTGGGTTGTGACTGGCGAAAGGAAAAATGGTCTCATCAAATGTGACGCGGCGAGAGAGAATGATGTGGCTAGTAGGAAGATGAAGACAATGGTAGCCACGATGATCATCGGAATACCTGAGAAAAACACACGGCAATGAGCGAGGCACAAGTTTATGAGCGGATGTAGCAGAGAGATTAGGAAAACATAGGCATCCAAATATACGGAAGTCTGTGTAGGAGGGAGGGGTAAGAAAGAGAGAGTGGTAGGGAGAGAATTTGGGGCAAGTTTTTGTTGGACATATGTTGAGTAAGAAGGTGGCATGACGAAGGGATTCGACCCAGTATTGTGGTGGCACATATGCTTGGATCAAGAGAGTGCGTAGAATATCATTGATACTGCGAAGAGACCGCTCAGCCTTGCCGTTTTGCAGTGAAGTGTATGGGCGGGAGAACTGGAGGAGAATGCCATGGCGAAGAAAGAAATCATGGTTGCGAAAATTGTCAAATTCACGGCCATTGTCACATTGCAAAAAGCGAATGGGGAGAGAGAAGTGGGTGTACACATAGCGTTGGAAATTCACAAACACGGTATGAACATCAGATTTGCAGCGGAGTGGGAAGGTCCAGATGAAGTGCGAGTAATCATGCACTATTACAATATAAAACATGAAATCGGACACACTAGGGACAGGTGATTGCCATATATCACAGTGCAACAACTCAAAGGGAAAAGAACTAGCAGTAGTAGATGTGCCAAAGGGCAGTCTAACATGTTTGCCCATTTGACATGACTGACACAAAGAGGAGTCATGTGACTCCCGAATGTAGGGTAGCTGAAACTCGCGAAGAAGAGTGGTGGTGGTGGCACTGTTGGGATGACCGAAACGGCGATGCCAGAGCGGGACGGAGGCGACCATGGCATGAAGCTGTGGTGATGAAGGCGCGTCATGAAAGGTGTATAGTTCATCGGAGCTATTGAACCGAGCGATCAGCGCCTTGCTGCGAAGATCCTTCACGGATACACCCAGAGGATCAAATTCGATAGAAACAAGATTATCAATAGTAAAACGTCGAAAAGATACCAGGTTTTTAATTAGGGCAGGGAAACAAGTACTTCACGTAAGGAGAGATTGGGAGAGAGAGAGAAGTAGAGCTGTGCATGAAACAAGTATGGATGAACCGTTGCCTACTGTGATGGAAGGAAAAATTGAAGGATGAAGAGAGGAAAGCGTAGAGCTAGATGCGGACATGTGCGAGGAAGCACTAGAATCGAATATCCATTCCATACCTACATCCTGAGTGGTAAGCGAGTTCATGGCAGCGATGAAGGTGGCTTGGTCCCAAGTTGGTGGCGTCGGTGTAGAGGACGAAGCAGTAGTTGAAGCGGGTGGCCAGCGCCGCGTGATCCCACGGTGAGGCAGGCGGAGCACCGTAGGAATACGCTGAAGGATCTGTTGATGGTGGCACGGGCTGGTACACATGAACATATGCCGTGTAGGCGTTCGGAGGAAGCCGCGAGCCGAGAAGACCAGAGGCGCCAAGTTGGGCATGCATGCTGGGCGGCCCCCAAGCGCCGCTATAAGCCGGAGGAGCACCGTAGGGAGAGGGTGCTGACCACAGCATAGGCTAGGCCTGAACCAACCCAGTCCACGGGCCAGGCGAGGGACGCCACAACGCTGGAGTAGCAGTTGATGATGATGGCGCCGCCGGAGCAGTTGGCGGAGCAGGCGTGGGCGGCACAGAAGAGGCAGTCGAGGATGACCTCGAAGAGCTCGGAGGGCGGTAGATGGGGTTCTTGCCTTTGTAGTTTGGACTGGGACGCCACCCCGGGGATGACTGTGATGAAGACGCCCCGGAGTGCGCAGACGGCGGCGCCACAGCAGCCGGTGCGGCAGGGCGCGGAGTGGCGTGGAAGAGGTGGGGCGCACCAGCCTTGCGGGCTTGATTCTGCTCCTCCATTTGTAGCATGGAACGGGCCTCGGCCAGCGAGGGTAAAGGACAAGGAAGAGGGATCATCGTCACCTGTTGAGCGAAGCGATCGTCCAGACCACCCATTAGTGCATGAAAAAGAGAGCGATCAGCGACAGTTTCGCCAAGCTCTCGCAGTTCGTCGACGGTCGCCTTGAGTGATCGTACGCAGCTCGGTGGGAAGAGGGGGTTGGCCGCCGTCGGGAGTGTCCATCGTGGGAGAAGAGGATCTAGATTGCGTCTGATACCATGAAAACTGATGGAAAGTGTTTTTCATTCATCATAGGAAGGTACAGGTGATACATATAGCGGGCGTAGCCCTGCCCAGGACGTGGGCGTTGTGGGATCGTGGCTGGAGCGTGAGACACTCCAGGGCTGACCAAACGGTCTCCTAACAATGTCATATGCATTGCAAATTCTGATGGTTGTTTGGTTTAATCGATTTCTCAACCTTGGCTGTAGAAAATAGTGGTTTACATTTTAATGCAAAAGGGATGGTATAAACATTCACCTATTAACATAAATATGAGGAGAAAAGAAACAGAGGACACAAATAAGGCAATTAAATTTATGACCATGGCATGACATCACATACTCTTAATGTTGGTACTGTACATATAGTATTTGATCAATGCATCTTGTATTTTCTGATGAGATGAGATACTGATTACATTGCGTGTTTCGATAAAACTATGGCGGCATTGGCTATTTTCTTCGTTCGATAGAAGCGTGATGCCAATGTGCATGACCGGCTTGGCAACTGCATTTCGTTTTGCCAGTTCTATTTTTCTGGTTTCTCAAGAGATGAAGATCTTTTGTTGCATGTGCCGCAGACGCTGTTCAAGAAGCTGGTCATCACTTTCTCCACGATAATGCTCTTCACGGGGATCACACTGTTGTATGGTAGCATCCTCCAGTACGCCGGGCCGGCCAGCCTCGTGTGGGGACGGTTCATCATCTCCTTTTTCACCTGGTTCGTCAGCATCACTATGTCCGAGATTTCTCCTCCTTCTCTATAAGCACACACCTTTCTAGAATGTGCCAGATTCAATGTTGAGTATCGTGATTACTAGCCATACCTGCGCGGTGGCATGCGACGCCCCGTCGACACTGTATGTGTGTGTACTATTTTTTGGCTCAGTTCTTGTAGTATCTGCTCTAGAAGGTACATTCTTTTTTTAAAATATCCAGTGCTTGTTTTTTTATATGGGCTGAAAAAGGCTAAAGTTTAAAATGTCGCATAGAGTCTAAATTGTCAGAAAAGATGTTGGCTAGAAAGGTTGGACCATTTTAATAGTAAGGGTGTTTTCTGTTGTGTAATTTGGGAAAACTTACAACCAAGTCGCCTCTTTTTTAGTGTCATAAGAATGTAAATGGAGGTAACAAATTTTATAGGGAGTACCAAAAATGACGGTACTTATTTATAGATAGTTGAACTTGCTAGTGAATTATTTTAATATAGAACATAGGTGTGATGTAAAGAAAAAAGTGACGTTCTTTGGAAGAGAATAACAATGAAGTACATTATGTAGACATGTAAACATTACACTGATGGATAAATCATGCCTAGTAAAATAGAACATGAATTTATCCGGTTAGGTACATACAGCACATTACATGAATAAAAAAGATATTTTTTTTCATGATACTAAGTCGACGGTCTATAACATCCCATTGGCTCCCCCTACTGCGATAGTGTTGTTCTTGGGTAAATTTGTTGGAGCTGGACATGGTTAAGTGAGATTAGGATATGCATCCCGAGTCTTCCAAAGAGAAACTACTAGAGAGGATCAGATGCATGGCAAAAAGAAAAATACATGCACGTAGTCAAATAAATCCCACCGTTGCATCCATATAAATCACCGGTCAATGCAAGGGGGCTACTCTAAAAAAAATGCAAGGGGACAGAACATGTGTTTGACCAAATAGCCAAATCGGAAAGGAAAATACAACACACACAAGCTACTGGTACCCAATAATACCGTTGATACATCTTCGCCGTATCTACTTTTCCAGACACTTTTGCCCTTATTTTGGACTCCAACTTGCATGATTTGAATGGAACTAACTCGGACTGACGCTATTTTCAGCAGAATTGCCATGATATTATTTTTGTGCAGAAAGAAAAATTCTTGAAATAATCTGAAAATCAATGGAGAATTATTTTGGATATATAAAAAATACTGGAAGGAAGATCCACGTCAGGGGGCCTCCACCTGTCCACGAGGGTGGGGGCGCGCCCTACCCCTGGGCGCGCTCCCTGCCTCGTGGGCCCCCTGATGCTCCACCGACCTCAACCTTGACTTCATATATTCACTTTCGGGGAGAAAAAACCAGGGAGAAGGATTCATCGCGTTTTATGATACGGAGCCGCCGCCAAGCCCTAAACTCTCTCGAGAGGGCTGATCTGAAGTCCGTTCGGGGCTCCGAAGAGGGGAATCCGTCGCCACCGTCATCATCAACCATCCTTCATCACCAATTTCATAATGCTCACCGCCATGCGTGAATAATTCCATCGTAGGCTTGCTGGACGGTGATGGGTTGGATGAGATTTATCATATAATTGAGTTAGTTTTGTTAGGGTTTGATCCCTAGTATCCACTATGTTCTGAGATTGATGTTGCTATGACTTTGCTATGCTTAATGCTTGTCATTAGGGTCCGAGTGCCATGATTTCAGATCTGAAGCTATTATGTATTCATCAATATATGAGAGTTCTTGATCCTATCTTGCAAGTCTATAGTCATCTATTATGTGTTATGATCTGTTAACCCCGAAGTGACAATAATCGGGATACTTACCGGTGATGGCCGTAGTTTGAGGAGTTCATGTATTCACTATGTGTTAATGCGTTGTTCCGCTACTCTAATAAAAGAAGGCCTTAATATCCCTTAGTTTCCGTTAGGACCCCGCTGCCACGGGAGGGTAGGACAAAAGATGTCATGCAAGTTCTTTTCCATAAGCATGTATGACTATATTCGGAATACATGCCTACATTACATTGATGAATTGGAGCTAGCTCTGTGTCACCCTAGGTCATGACTGTTATATGATGAACCGCATCCGGCATAATTCTCCATCACTGATCCATTGCCTACGAGCTTTCCATATACTATTCTTCGCTTATTTACTTTTCCGTTGCTACTGTTACAATCACTACAAAATACCAAAAACATTACTTCTGTTATCATTACCTTTTTCTACCGTTACCACTACTATCATATTACTTTGCTACTAAACACTTGCTGCAGATATTAAGTTTCCAGGTGTGGTCGAATTGACAACTCAGCTGCTAATACTTCAGAATATTCTTTGGCTCCCCTTGTGTCGAATCAATAAATTTGGGTTGAATACTCTACCCTCGAAAACTGTTGCGATCCCCTATACTTGTGTGTTATCAAGACTATTTTCTGGCGCCGTTGCCGGGGAGCATAGCTCTATTCTTTGAGTCACTTGGGATTTATATCTGCTTATCATTAAGAAGAACTTGAGAGATCCAAAAACAAAGATTCATCCCTCAACTACGAGGGGAGGTAAGGAACTGCCATCTAGCTCTGCACTTGATTCACATTCTGTTTTGAGTAAGCTTGCGACACCTAAACCTGCTTCTGTTATTCGTTCTGATATGTCGCATGTTATCGATGATGCCACGTCTTCTATGCATGATACTTATGATGAAACTACTTCTATGCTTGATACTACTGTTTCACTTGGTGAATTTCTTGATGAACAACTTGCTAGGGTTAGAGAGAGTGAAAATATTGAATCTGATAATACTGATGAAAGTGATGATGAAGACTTGCCTGTTATTCCTAAGGGTTATGTTTTTGATAAAGAAGCTTCTTTAGCTATTTTAGCTTGCAAAGATAGATACGAACTCAAGAGGTTATTAGCTAAATGGAAGCAGCAATCTCTAAATGCTAGAATGAAACCTGACCCTGCTTTTACTACTTCACCTATCTGTGTTAATGATAAGGATTATGAATTCTCTATTGATCCTGATATAATTACTTTGGTTGAATCTGATCCTTTTCATGGCTATGAATCTGAAACTTTTGTGGCACATCTTACTAAATTAAATGATATAGCTACCCTGTTCACTAATGATGAGAGAACTCGTTACTTTTATATCCTTAAAATATTTCCGTTCTCATTAAAGGGTGATGCTAAGATATGGTTTAATTCTCTTGATCCTGGTTGTGTGCGTAGTCCCCAGGATATGATTTATTACTTCTCTGCTAAATATTTCCCTGCTCATAAGAAATATGCTGCTTTGAGGGATATATATAATTTTGTGCAAATTGAAGAAGAGAGTCTCCCACAAGTTGGGGGAGGCTTATCAAGTTACTTAATGCTTTGCCTGATCATCCTCTTAAGAAAAATGAAATACTTGATATCTTTTATAATGGACTAACCGATGCTTCCAGAGATTACCTGGATAGTTGTGTTGGTTCTGTTTTCAGGGAAAGAACACCGGATGAAGCTGAAATTCTATTGAATAATTTGTTAACAAATGAAAATAATTGGACACCTCCTGAGCTAGTTCCTGAGCCTATTCCTAAACCAACTCCGAAGAAGAGGGGTATTCTATTTCTCAGTCCTGAAGATATGCAAGAGGCAAAGAAATCTATGGAAGAAAAAGGTATTAAAGCTGAAGATGTTAAGAATTTACCTCCTATTGAAGAAATACATGGTCTTAATTTACCGCCTGTTGAAGAAACTCATGGTCTTGATAACCCGACACATGTAGTAAAGGTAAATTCTCTCTATAGATATGATAAAGCTGAAATCCCATTTACTAAATTTGCTAGCCCATGCTTAGATGAGTTTGATAAATTTATGTCTAAGCAAGAAGATTTTAATGCTTATTTTGGTAGACAATTGAAATACAATTCAAATATGCTTGAACACTTGGGTGATTATATGGCTAATGTTAAAGGTGAACTTAAACTTATTAGTAAACATGCTTCTATGGTTACCACTCAAGGAGAACAAGTACTTAAAGCTCAAAATGATTTTCTCAATGAATTGAATAGTAAGAATAATGATAATGTTGTTAGAGTTATGACTAGAGGTGGTAAAATGACTCAGGAACCTTTGTATCCTGAAGGCCATCCTAAGAGAATTGAGCAAGATTCTCAGAGAAATAATGTGGATGCACCTAGTCCTTCTAAAAGGAAGAAAAAGAAAAATGATGAGACTTTGCATGCTTCTAGTGAACCTATTACTGAAACACCTGAGAATCCAAATGATATTTCTATTTCTGATGCTGAAACACAATCTGGTAATGAACCTGAAACTAGTGATAATGTTAATGATAATGCTCATGATGATGCTCAACCTATAATGATAATGATATAGAAATTGAACCTGCTGTTGATCTTGATAACCCACAATAAAAGAATCAACGTTATGATAAGAAAGACTTTGTTGCTAGGAAACATGGTAAAGAAAGAGAACCATGGGTTCAGAAACCCATGCCTTTTCCTCCCAAACCATCCAAGAAAAAGGATGATGAGGATTTTGAGCGCTTTGCTGAAATGATTAGACCTATCTTTTTGTGTATGCGATTAACTGATATGCTCAAAATGAATCATTATGCTAAGTATACAAAAGATATTGTTACAAATAAAAGAAAGATACCGGGAGCTGAAATTTCCACCATGCTTGCTAATTATACTTTTGAGGGTGGAATACCAAAGAAACTTGGAGATCCAAGAGTACCCACTATACCATGCTCCATTAAAAGAAACTATGTTAAAACTGCTTTATGTGATCTTGAAGCCGGTGTTAGTGTTATGCCTCTCTCTTTATATCGTAGACCTGATTTGAATAAATTGACACCTACTGAAATATCTTTGCAAATGGCTAATAAATCAACTGCTATACCTATCGGTATTTGTGAGGATGTGCCTGTTGTGGTTGCAAACGTTACTATTTTAACAGACTTTGTTATTCTTGATATTCTCGAGGACGATAGTATGCTTATTATTCTTGGAAGACCCTTTTTGAATACTATAGGGGCTGTTATTGATTGCACTAAAGGAAATGTCACTTTTCATGTTAATGGTAATGAGCATACGATACACTTTCCGAGGAAACAATCTCAAGTTCATAGTATCAACTCTATTGGAAAATTTCCATCGATTATTTTTGGAGGTTTTGAATTTCCTCTTCCTATTGTCAAGAAGAAATATGATATTCTTATTATTGGGGATGTGCATATCCCCGTTGAGGTAACATAGTGTTATTCGAAATTTCTCCGGTTTCATGTTATTTGGAATGAGTTCGTTAACAAGACTTGATCAACCTTGTTAGTGGATTCATTTTGATGAGCATGAGATGGATGAAACTAGAAGGCACAACCTGATGTACCCTCCTTTTACCTTCTGTTATTTATATAAAATAAAATAAAATTAGTATTTTTCTGTCTGTTATCTGGTTATCCGTGCAATATAAAAATACCTCGAAAATAAAAGTTCTCCAAATGCCCTGAAATTTAAATATGATTTTTTCTGGAATATTTGAGAATATTTGGCACTCAGAACACAGCAGGAGGAGCTGGCACCTGGCCACGAGGGTCAGGGGCGTGCCCTACCCCCTGGGCGCGCCCCCTGCCTCGTGGGCCCATGGTGGCCCTCCTCCACTTATTCCTGCACCCACACACTCCTACTTCCTCCCACAAACACGAATATCCAGCTCAAGCACGAGTTCTAGCTCATTTTGCTGCCATTTTCGATCTCCTTGCACAAAGCACCTCTCACAAAATTGCTTGGGGAGATTGTTCCTTGGTATGTGACTCCTCCATTGGTCCAATTAGTTTTTTATTATAGTGCTTTATTCATTGCAAATTTGTGCTTCTTAGGTGACCCTGTTCTTGAGCTTTCATGTCAAATTTATATGGTCAAAAGTAGTTTTGATGCATGATATAGGCTCTAGGCACTTGTATGAGTAGTTGCTATCAATATTATTGAGTTTGGTTCACTTTTATGCTTGAAGTACTACAAATTTCAGAATTTTTCAGAAAATGATGAAGAGATTTTTGAGGGGCTCATTAAGGGAGTCCTGGATTAGGGGGTGTCCGGACAGCCGGAGTATATCCTTTGGCCGGACTATTGGACTACGAAGATACAAGATTGAAGACTCCGTCCCGTGTCCGGATGGGACTTTCCTTGGCGTGGAAGGCAAGATTGGCGATACGGATATGTAGATCTCCTACCATTGTAACCGACTCTATGTAACCCTAACCCCATCGGGTGTCTATATAAACCGGAGGGTTTTAGTCCGTAGGACAACATACACATCAACAATCATACCATAGGCTAGCTTCTAGGGTTTAGCCTCTTCGATCTCGTGGTAGATCTACTCTTGTACTACCCATATCATCAATATTAATCAAGCAGGACGTAGGGTTTTACCTCCATCGAGAGGGCCCGAACCTGGGTAAAACTTCATGTCCCTTGCCTCTTGTTACCATCCGGCCTAGACGCACAGTTCGGGACCCCCTACCCGAGATCCGCCGGTTTTGACACCGACATTGGTGCTTTCATTGAGAGTTCCTCTGTGTCGTTGCCATCAGGAAGGATGCCTCGCCCCGTCTTTAAAGACGGCACCGTTGCTAAGGGAGCTTTGGCTGTCGGCCAAACCCTCCGGCTAGGTGGTTTTCTTATGACCGCCTGTTCGGCTTCTGCGCCGACGATGACCTCTCGAGCCATCGAAAACAATCTTCATGTCAGCTCGGAACTCGCCGAGCAGTTAGATCCAATGGAGCTCTCCTCCATAAACGAGCTCTTGGATCGCTTCGCCGCCCTGGGAGTCGCCACGGATTACGACCAGATTGGGTCTAAACCCGATCTGAGAGAGATTAACTCTCCCCAAGTCACCCATCACGTTGCCGTGGTAGAGGGACAGTGCGGCGACCCTTCATCTATCTTAAAGACTCGCTACGTCCGGATTCCCGATCCCTCCAAGCCGGATACCCGCGGAGGGGAGGATATCACTCAAGACCTGAATTTAGAGTCAGGCGACGGGCTGGATTCATTGGACAACATCCAGGAATCCAAATTTTCGAGTTCGGAAATTCCTCGGCCTCTGAGCCTTAGATGGGGTGAGGCTTCGGATTTAATTCCACCCACCCACCCCAACATAAGCGATCTATCCAAAATCAGGCAAGAACCCGATGAAACAGTACATCATTACTGGGCCAGATTCCTCCTGGTTAAGAACAGGCTAAGGGACTGCCGCGAGGAAGACGCAATCTCAACCTTCTGCAATAATTGCACGGACAAGGGAATACTCAACGCCATAAGTCGCCGTGATATTACACGCTTCGCTGACTTGGCGTCCATTGTACGAAAATACTGTGCGATGGAAAGCGCCTGGAAAACCGAAATAAAATTTTGGGACAATCCGGCCCTGAATACAAACCGAGTCCGAAATAAAAGGGTGCATCATCACCAGTCACCCGGGTCAAGCACTAAAAAGCAAAAACCCTCTACAGGGCATGGAACCGTACTGGAAGGATGGCTTAATGGACCCTGTAAAATTCACAGTACAGAGGACGCCACACCAACTCACAGCCTTAGAGCATGTTGGATACTCCGGCAAGTGGCCAAAATTGGCGAAAATCTCCTAATTCCGGAGGCCACAGAAAGCCACCCCAGAGACACCAATACGGTATTAACAGTCTTCGAGACTTTCGCATCAAATAATATGCGAAAAAGGACACTCCGCAGCCTTGCCGAAGTCTACCAAGTAGCAACAATAAACCCATGGAGTGACACGGCTATTACCTTTAACGCCAGTGATGAACCTAAATTCCGAACAGCCCGAGCACCAGCCGCATTGGTCCTCAGTCCAATAGTGGATGGCTTTCGTCTTACCAAGGTACTCATGGACGGCGGCAGCGGATTGAACCTCATTTATGAGGAGACCCTTCAAAAAATGGAAATAGACTGGAACCGCATTGAGCGAAGCAGCACAACCTTTAGAGGAATAATCCCCAGTCGGGAAGCGCGCTGTACAGGAAAAATCACACTAGATGTGGTGTTCAGCACGCCGGATAATTACAGGTCCGAAGAGGTCACGTTCCAGGTGGCTCCGTTCAGCAGCGGTTATCACGCTCTGCTAGGGAGGGAAGCGTTTACAGTCTTCCAAGCAATACCCCATTACGGGTACATGAAGCTCAAGATGCCCGGGCCTAACGGGATCATCACTCTCGCTAGTGATCCGGACATAGCACTCCGCGCCGAAAACAAGACAGCCGCACTGGCCCTCGAGGCACTATCCGAAGCCCTAGCGGCTGAGGAGCTAACTGCGCTGCGCTCTACGGTGAATAGGGACGATGTGGTACTCGACAAAAGATCCAAGTCCACCTCCTTTAAACCGGCGGACGAAATAGTCAAATTCCAAGTCCATCCAACGGACCCCAATAAAACAGCTTCCATCGGGGCACAGTTAAACCCTGATGTCGACGCCGCATTGCGAGAGTTCCTACGAGAGAACTGGGACATTTTCGCCTGGCACCCTTCAGACATGCCAGGAATCCCACGCAGGCTGGCCGAGCACAACTTAAATATCCAAGCAGGATTCAAACCTGTCAAACAGGCTCTTCGGCGTTTTTCCGAACCTAAGAGACAGGCCATGGGAGAGGAGCTAGCAAAGCTATTGGAGGCCGGATTCATCAGAGATATAAAACATCCGGACTGGCTAGCCAACCTGGTGATGGTACCAAAGAAGGACAAATCCTGGCGCCTGTGTGTTGATTTTAAAGACCTTAACAAGGCTTGTCCAAAGGATCCCTTCCCCCTCCCCCGCATCGATCAAATTATCGACGCTACCGCAGGACACGATTCGTTGTGTTTCCTCGACGCATATTCTGGCTACCATCAAATTAAGATGGCAGAACCAGACCAAGACGCAACGATATTTATCACACCATACGGGCCATTCTGCTTCAACACAATGCCCTTCGGGCTCAAAAACGCCGGCGCAACATATCAGCGCATGATTCAGACATGTCTGGCAAGCCAGATCGGCAAAACAGTGGAGGCATATGTAGATGATGTGGTCGTCAAAACAAGACATGTTGAATCTCTAGTAGACGACTTGAGGCTCACATTTGATAACCTCCGAACATACGACATCAAGCTCAACCCGGAAAAATGCGTTTTCGGCGTTCCAGCCGGAAAGCTCTTGGGCTTCATAGTATCCGGTAGAGGAATTGAAGCAAATCCAGCCAAGATCCGAGCTCTGTCGCAACTGGATATCCCAAAGGACCTCAAACAAATACAAAAGTTAACCGGATGCGTGGCGGCTCTAAGCCGCTTTATCTCCCGCTTGGGAGAAAAGGCCCTACCCCTTTACCGCCTCCTTCGGCGCACCGAACACTCCAAATGGACGGATGCAGCCACGGCCGGACTCAACGAAATAAAAGCCATACTGGCAACAAACCCAGTCCTGGCCGCGCCAAACATTGGCGAACCAATGCTATTATACATTGCAGCAACACATCAGGTTGTAAGCGCAGTACTCGTCGTCGAACGAGAAGCGGACGGACACAAATTCCCCCTTCAAAAGCCGGTCTATTACGTGTCCACTGTCCTCACTCCCTGCAAATCACGGTACCCGCATTATCAAAAGATTGCGTACGCGGTATTCATGGCATCCCGGAAGCTACGACACTACTTTCAAGAGTGTTCAATAACAGTAGCCTCGGAAGTACCACTTAACGATATTATAAACAACCGTGACGCAACGGGCCGGATTGCAAAATGGGCCATTGAGCTCCTCCCGTTCGACATAACTTATAAGCCTCGACGAGCCATCAAATCGTAAGTCTTGGCCGACTTCGTCGCAGAATGGACGGAGACCGAACTCCCTAAAGAATATGGCACATATTCAAATTGGATCATGCATTTCGATGGCTCCAAGATGTTGACCGGACTGGGGGCTGGCGTCGTTTTAACATCCCCCACAGGAGACACAGTTCAATACGTACTACAGATTATGTACACGGACTCCAACAATGCAGCCGAATATGAGGCCCTTTTACATGGTCTCCGGATGGCAGTATCCATGGGCATCCAACGCCTAGAGGTGCGCGGGGACTCGAACCTCGCAATATCCCAAATAAATGGAGACTTCGATGCCAAGGATCCAAAAATGGCAGCTTACCGCAACGCCGTCCTAAAAATGTCAGCTCGGTTCGAGGGGCTTGAATTTCACCATATAGCCCGGGAAAATAATCAGGCGGCAGATGTCCTGGCACGCATCGGCGCAAACGCGATGTAGTCCCCCCCAACATCTTCTTGGAAAGGCTGTTCAAGCCATCCGTAGTATGGGAAGGGGAGCCGAACAATAACAGCCCGGACCCAACCGCACTGCCCGACACCGAACATTCTGACACAATCGGAGGCTCTGCCAATGAAATAACACCTTCAGCCCACGTAATAATGGCCGTCATCGCCCCGTGGACAGAACCATTCCTCGCCTACCTTACTAGGCAGGAACTCCCCGAGGACCAAAATGAGGCACGCTGCATAGTGCGGCGATCTAAAGCCTACAGAGTCCACGAGGGAGAGCTTTATAAGAAAAGCACTACCGGAGTCCTTCAAAGGTGCATCTCCGAAGAGGAGGGGCGGAACCTCCTGGCTGAAATTCATGCCGGACTCGGCGGTCATCACGCTGCAGCCCGGTCCCTTGTAAGCAAGGCCTTCCGTACAGGCTTTTATTGGCCGACGGCCCGGGCAGACGCTCAGGACTTAGTCCAACGATGCACCGGTTGCCAGCTCTTTGCAAACCAAAGCCATATGCCACCCACCGCCCTCCAAACTATCCCCATTACTTGGCCCTTCGCGGTCTGGGGGCTTGACATGGTTGGACCCCTTAAAGGCGGAACCCACAAGCAAAAATACTTACTGGTCATGGTGGATAAGTTCACCAAATGGATAGAAGCCAAGCCTGTTAAGACGGCCGAATCCGGACCGGTGATAGACTTTATATCCGGGGTTGTACACCGTTACGGCGTCCCCCACAGCATCATCACTGATAACGGCACGAACTTCACGGCCGACGAGGTAAAACTCTGGTGTAAAAACATGGGCATCAAGCTCGATTATGCTTCCGTCTATCACCCACAAACTAACGGCCAGGTCGAGCGTGCAAATGGTCTTATCATGAGCGGCATCAAACCCAGATTAGTACGGTCCCTCAAGGAATCTAACACGCACTGGGTAGAGGAGCTCGACTCCGTACTCTGGGGGCTGCGGACCACGCCGAATTGCACCACCGGATACACACCATTCTTTATGGTGTACGGCGCAGAGGCAGTTTTGCCTTGCGACATAATTCATGACTCACCTCGAGTGCGCATGTACGAAGAAAGAGAAGCCGAACTCGATCGGCAGGACAGCTTGGACGCATTGGAGGAGGAGCGTGACGTGGCAAAAGCCTGTTCCGCATTCTATCAACAGCAGGCTTGAAGATACCAAAGCAGAGAAGTACGGGCCAAAAATTACAACGTTGGCGAATTAGTTCTACGACTACCGGACAAGAAAAAGGACAAACTCAAGCCCAAGTGGGAGGGTCCCTTCATAATTGACCAAGTCCTGACTGGTGGAGCGTACCGCCTGCGGGATGCATCGGATAACCGACTCGAGCCAAACCCATGGAACGTAGCACGTCTCCGAAGATTCTATGCCTAGCACCGGACTCTGTGTTCGTCTCCTTCCTCTGTCCATTTTTTATATATTTTTTCCGTCCTACATTTCTCTTCCTCTCTCTCTCTCTCTCTCTCTCTCTCTCTCTCTCTCTCTCTCTCTCTCTCTTTATAGCCTCTAAAGGCTCATAAAGTGACGCGCTATCCGCGCTCATTAAACCTGGGGGCTTCTTTAAACAGAAGCTTATTCATACGGGCTTCATGCCCAACACATGTGTCACACTTCCGCATGTACCTTTTATTCACCATTATATGCATCGATATGACTTAAGTTTTGGCCAAGCTGGGTTGCCTGGCTCCTGTGCTTACCCCTACGTTCCCGATTGTTCGGCTAGGTGGTAAAGGGAGCACCTCTGCGATTGTTACTGCCGGGTCAGCCGGACGTGTACCTCAGACTGGGTGAAGCCGAAAGCTAGCGTTCTTAAGGGAATATTCGGTCGGTGAACTAAAGATGATCTTTTTTATTTTTATCTATACGCCCCCAGATGTTTTTCCTGCGTTTCTTTTCGCAGCATGGACATGCACCTTAGGGCATGCCTCCCAGGGAAAGGAACCCCTAACGGAACTATTCTCCCTGGAAGATGTTTCTTACTAACCATGTAATATAACATAACTAGTCGGGCACTTGTCTGTTCAAGCCCTAATGACCCCTACGCCTGGTCTCCATGCATTCCCCGGTTCCTATATAACCGCATGGGAATTCGGACACACTCCGGACCGTCAGGTCCCGAGGCTGAAGCGAAAAGGTCGGCCATGACAAATGATCTACAATCCGGCTAGAAGGCATTATAAATGTCAATTAAATTACATAGTCATTTTGACTGGTTGTATTCCTCTTCAATACCATCTAACAGGCTGTCTAATTTACAGTCCTGCTGGGAATACTTTGCGGCCAACTCTACTTGGCCGTATACTAAGCTTACAGGGATCTCCTTCCCATCGGGCCCTACAGGACCGACCTCGGCCATGTGGTTGGGGTCAGCCTTTGCGTACCGCGTCTTCACCATGGCCCAGGCCTCCCTAGCGCCTTGACGGCAGGCTGATATCTTCCACAATCGGAAGCGCCGCCGTGCTCCCTTTAGCTTCTCCGCAAGCTCTCCAAGACCTTCGGGCATGGAGACGGATGGCCACAGGGCCTGGGCGACGCCTTGCATCGCCTGCCGAACTCGATCGAGCAGTTGCGAGAGCTCGGGAAGAAGGTCACCCGTAGAACCGGGCATCTCCTCTGCAGGACGACCTGTTAGCACACCTACAGACATTGCTCTGTTAGTCGACTTCCCCGCCGAACTTTCTTTCAAAGGTTCGTTCAAGCACTTACTAAATATGCCGCGCCGAAGCCGCTGATTCTCCTTCACGGAGTCTGACAGCTGGGCACGAACATCTTTCAGCTCGACGCCCAGCTTGGTGTTGGCATCTTGGAGATCGTTCTTCTCCCGCCTCACCTTTGTCAGCACCTTCTCACCAGCCTTTAGCTGGCGTAGGAGGTGTTGCCTTTCCGGATTCAATCCGGCGCCATCTGCAATTTCATTTGTCAGATTCGCACCAAAGCCGTGCTTCGCAAAATACTTATCTTTCGAAGTGTATATTACCAGAGGGGGTCTCCTTGGGCTCCCCTGCCGCGGCTAGTGCGGCCTCAAGTTGGGCTTTGCACTCTTCCAGCTCCTTGGACAGTAGGGAATTCTTTTCCGTAAGAACCTGCATCACAAATGATCCTTAAATCAGTTATTCTAACTGTTTCAAGTCTCGGGGGCTACTGGTATATACATATAATTACCAGAATTTTCTTACCCGTATGTCTTTTACATACTGCTCCGTGGCTCTGGCTAGACCATTTTGAGCGGCACGGAGATACGCATCTCCCGAGTTGAAGGCATCTAACGCCCCTTGGGAGAAACAAGCGTCGCGAAGAATTGTCCGGCGACGCCTGTGGTTCATGGCACTCTCCACCTCAGAGTTGGTGGCAGACAACCCGTCCACATCCTCCGTCGGAGGAGCGTCTGGCGCGCGCCTTGCGTTCGCCTCCGCCTCCTGACCAGGCTTTGGAGCCTGGCTGGTGGAGGCGCGATTGGCAGCCTCTCCGGATGTAGTCCGGCGAGGTCTCTTTGTCCTGAAAAGAGCGCGAGTGTCAATATGCCTCGAAGGTATAACACCTGGGATAAGGGGGCGCGCCATACCTTTGCGCTGACGCCTCGGTCCGGACTGCACTTCTTTTCTGCCCGCGGGGCCCTACGGCCCCTCGTTGGCTTGTCGCCGCAGGTTCGGCCTTCCGCCTTAAATACCTCCCCTGCAAAGTTCGGTTGCAATCAGGAAACTGAACACGAGTGGGCGGACACCTATTCGGGGTACTGGGACTTCGATCTCAGGTACCTGGGGGGTCAGGATTAGCCCTGGGTAATCGGCCGTAATGGCCACCAAGGCGTTGTCCTTGCTCAATTGATGGAACACTCCATCAATCAGCTCCACAGATATGTCCGGATCCTCTTGGGAGGCCGGGTCGAGGGACCGTCCTGGGTCCTCGGGTTGTGGAGGAGGGCTGCTTATTTCCTTAACAGCCCGGCGCAGTTCCTGCGTTGAAGTCGTCAGACTGAATATTTAACAATGGGAATACAAAACGGATGGACAAGTAAATACGGCCGCTTACCCAGCTTGGGGGATTGTGCATGGAGAATCCACCCTGAGGGTTGACGCGGAGAAATTCCTCCTCTTCTCCCTTATACAAAGTGGACAAGATCTTTAGTAGAGCGGCAGCTGAATCTGGCCCCTTACGGCCGTAGCGGGTGGCGTCGTCCTCCCCGTTGAAGTCCCACATGGGGTGGCTTCTATACTGAAGCGGCTGCACCCCCCGCATAATGCATTCGGCCATAACCCCGATCATGGTTAGTCCGGAATGGGCTAACAATCTTATTCGGCCCATCAGGTAAATGATGTCCCTGTCACCTCCCCTCTGAGGGCTCCGTGGGCGCCAGCTTAGGCGCTTCTTTAAGGGAGCACTGTTGAATTCAGGGAGGCCGATCCGGACAGGATCCGGCAGCGGGACGTCTTCTATATAAAACCACTCCGAGGGCCAGTCTTCGGACGCCTTCTTTGGGGTTCCGGACAGATATCCGGTCCCGGCGATGCGCCACACTTCGGCTCCGCCCACTTGATACATTGACCCCTTCTTGGAACGGGGCACGAGGCAAAATAGCTCCTTCCACAGTCCGAAATGAGCTTCGACACCCAAGAACAGCTCGCAGAGGGCTACAAAGCCCGCGATATGCAGTACTGAGGCAGGCGTGAGATTATGTAGCTGGAGGCCGTAGAACTCCAGCAACCCCCGGAGAAATGGATGGATTGGAAATCCGAGCCCCCTTATTAAGTAAGGGACGAGGCACACCCGCTCTCCTTTGGAGGGATTAGGGGCATTCTCTGCTTGCTCTCCGCCGTTGTAGACGGCAAGACCGGCTCGAACCGGGACCATATAGGCCGGGGGGAGAAATCCCTTGGTCTGGAGTGTCACTAGCTCGCTATGCGGGATGGAACATCTCTCCCAATATCCAGGCTTAGGGCTGGAAGGGCGAGGGGAGGAGTTGCGACGGCTGGCCATGGTGGAATGGACCTTTGTCGGATGCGCTCTGATGAACACTCGCGGAGGGGAGAAGGTGTGGATTGGATCTAAATCCTCGTCCCCTTAAATAGGGCAGCTCATTTACGCGGCTAGGGGTGTGAATGTAAAAACACTCAGACTTTTCATATTCGTTTGACACGTGGGAAGCGGCCATTATTGGGCGTAGAAGCCAAGGAGCGCAACATCTACAAGAAACCGGACTTTATTCAAACAGGTACACGGAATTTGGAGGAGAACCCGCCTTGCAATGCCGAAGACAATCTGCGCGCCGGACTCATCGTCATTGAAGCCTGGTTCGGGGGCTACTGAGGGAGTCCTGGATTAGGGGGTGTCCGGACAGCCGGACTATATCCTTTGGCCGGACTGTTGGACTATGAAGATACAAGATTGAAGACTCCGTCCCGTGTCCGGAAGGGACTTTCCTTGGCGTGGAAGGCAAGCTTGGCGATACGGATATGTAGATCTCCTACCATTGTAACCGACTCTATGTAACCCTAACCCCATCCGGTGTCTATATAAACCGGAGGGTTTTAGTCCGTAGGACAACATACACATCAAGAACCATACCATAGGCTAGCTTCTAGGGTTTAGCCTCCTCGATCTCGTGGTAGATCTACTCTTGTACTACCCATATCATCAATATTAATCAAGCAGGACGTAGGGTTTTACCTCCATCGAGAGGGCCCGAACCTGGGTAAAACTTCGTGTCCCTTGCCTCCTGTTACCATCCGGCCTAGACGCACAGTTCGGGACCCCCTACCCGAGATCCGCCGGTTTTGACACTGACATACTCATCGACACAGCTATTACATATATTACAAAATAGAGCATCAGAAGTCCCAAATCATAATTTGCTGCACCGCATATTAGCCGGTTAATGGCTCTGATGACCTTGAGAGTCAGCCGCATTATGAACAAGTTTTAATTGGCTGAATGCACTCACCGACTTTCAGACGAGCTCAAGCGAAACAATATTCTGGTACTCACAATACTTTGTGCAAGATTCTACTATTATCTAAATCAACTCCTTGTAGATCTTCATTTTATGCATGTGGTTAGAAGATGTCACTTATGATTTTTGTCGGGTTTGTTTGATCCCTTTCGAGGGAAAAATAGAGGAACCACATCATGACGATGTGGATGGGTTTATTGATACCATAACCATAGGGGAAACGAGGAAGGTTTCCGATGCACGAATCACCAGCATACATTTTCCTGTTTTATGCTACTTTGTGATATTTGCTAGTCGTTGCTTAATTGGCCGCGGAAACTATGGAAACCTTAGTGTTCCTGATATTATTATTTTGTTCCACGGGTTATTCTGTGATAACTCTGTGAGTATGGGCGGTATTATTGCTAAACGGTTGAGTCTGAACCGTAGAAAGGGCCCCATCTTTGGGGGTATCTATGCTTCACGCCTAGCTGCACATTTTAACATACCTATTAGGCATTATGAGACGGAAGAAAAATTGCTGCCTGGTGTTTATTTAGACTATAAGAGTATGGTAGCACATGATTTCATTATAAAGAATAGGGAAGGGTTGCTTAAATATAAATTGTTCTTCGATAAACATCATCCATAGACTATTACCTTGCATGCTCCTTCCTTGTTTGATTTATCTGTAGGCCAGTACCTCGTCTCGCCGGAGGACATTCACGCCTACCAGAACCCTGCACCAGCCATAGAGCCAGAGTCGGAACCACCAGTTGATCCTCCATGATAGTCTAATTACCATTGGGATTCGGAGATGATTGCCAACCAGTGGCAGTCAGAGTCTTCTTCATCGCAGTACGACCCCAACTATTATTATGGATATCCGCCAGGCCAGCCGTGGCCATAGACCAACTTAGGCCAAAAGCCTAAGCTTGGGGGAGTACGTATTTCTCACCGACATTACATTTATGTTCACACACTCATTGCTAGATGTTGGTGCTCATACTTTTTCATTATACCATCCATACTAGTTTATTTCCTTTTTATGCTTTCTTCTCGTGTGTTTGATAAACCTTAAGAAAAACCAAAAAAATTAGTTGTAGCTTTTAGCTAGCTTTAATTTCTATGCTTGTAGTAGTAATTAAAAAGAAAACCCAAAAAGATTTCCTGATCTTCTTTTGCTTGTTGGGAGCTTTCCAGTGTAAATAGTTTTATTTCTTTTCTTTTCTTTGGGGGTCGATAGGAGAAGACCATAATTAAATTGTTGAAGTGGCTCTTATATGCATAATTGTTGATCTGACAAAAGATTCCATATTGCCTTGTCTTCTCTTGTTTATTGAATGCTTGCAGATTCCAGCTTAGTCCAATGCACGCGCACTACTATTATTATTCACATCGTTCGGTCGTGCAAGTGAAAGGAAATTATGACGATATATGATGGACTGACTGAGATGAGAAAAGCTGGTATGAACTCGATCATTTTTGTTTTTGTAAATATGATTAGTTCATCGTTCCTGATTCAGCCTATTATGAATAAACATGTTTGCAAACACAACTAGAGATCATAGTTTCTTGTGCCATACTTGATTAGCTATGAGTTATAATGGTTTACCTTGCATGCCAACATGCTATTAAAATGGTTGTGATGTGGTATGATAGGGTGGTATCCTCCTCTGAATGATTTAAGTGACTTGACTTAGCACATGTTCACGCATGTAGTTGAAACAAAATCAACATAGCCTTCACAATATTTATGTTCATGGTGGATTACCATGAATTACAATGTCTAGTCAGTCCTTGATCTTTAAAGGTGCTCTGCATTTATGTTTTGCGGTCTCAGAAAGGGCTAGCGAGATACCATCTTGTCATATCATATTATGATTGTTTTGAGAAAGTGTTGTCATTCGAGATTTATTATTATTGCTCGCTAGTTGATTATGCTATTGATATGAGTAAGCTTGAGACCTAAGCGTTATTGTGAATGTGGTTAGTCATAATCTTTGCTGAAAACTTGAATGCTGGCTTTACATATTTACAACAACAAGAGCAAACAGAGTTTGTAAAAGTTTTTCTTTATGACTTTCAGTTTATCAACTGAATTGCTTGAGGACAAGCAAATGTTTAAGCTTGGGGTAGTTGATATGTTTCCATCGTATCTACTTTTCCAAACACTTTTGCCCTTGTTTTGGACTCTAACTTGTATAATTTGAATGGAACTAACCTGGACTGACGTTGTTTTCAGCAGAATTACCATGGTGTTATTTATGTGCAGAAACAGAAGTTCTCGGAATGACCTGAAACTTCACGGAACATCTTTTTGGAAATAATAAAAAATCCCTGCAAAAGATGAAGACCAGGGGGCCCACCACCTGTCCACGAGGGTGGGGGGCGCGCCTGCCCCCTAGGGCGCGCCCCCTACATCGTGGGCCCCCTGGAGCTCCTCCGACCTCAAGTCCAACTCTATATATTTGCTTTTGGGGAGAAAAAAATCAGAGAGAAGGATTCATCGCGTTTTACGATATGGAGCCGCCACCAAGCCCTAAAACCTCTTGGGAGGGCTGATCTGGAGTCCGTTCGGGGCTCCGGAGAGGGGAATCCGTTGCCATCGTCATCATCAACCATCCTCCATCACCAATTTCATGATGCTCACCGCCGTGCATGAGTAATTCCATCATAGGCTTGCTGGACAGTGATGGGTTGGATGAGATTTATCATGTAATCGAGTTAGTTTTGTTAGGGTTTGATCCCTAGTATCCACTATGTTCTGAGATTGATGTTGCTATGACTTTGCTGTGCTTAATGCTTGTCACTTGGGCCCGAGTGACATGATTTCAGATCTGAACCTATTATGTTTTCATCAATATATGAGAGTTCTTGATCCTATCTTGCAAGTCTATAGTCACCTATTATGTGTTATGATCCGTTAACCCCGAAGTGACAATAATCGGGATACTTACCGGTGATGACCATAGTTTGAGGAGTTCATGTATTCACTATGTGCTAATGCTTTGTTCCGGTACCCTATTAAAAGGAGGCCTTAATATCCCTTAGTTTCCGTTAGGACCCCGCTGCCACGGGAGGGTAGGACAAAAGATGTCATGCAAGTTCTTTTCCATAAGCATGTATGACTATATTCGGAATACATGCCTACATTACATTGATGAATTGGAGCTAGTTCTGTGTCACCCTAGGTTATGACTGTTACATGATGAACCGCATCCGGCATAATTCTCCATCACTGATCCATTGCCTATGAGCTTTCCATATACTGTTATTCGCTTATTTACTTTTCTGTTGCTACTGTTACAATCACTACAAAATACCAAAAACATTACTTCTGTTATCATTACCTTTTGCTACCGTTACCACTACTATCATATTACTTTGCTACTAAACACTTGCTGCAGATATTAAGTTTCCAGGTGTGGTTGAATTGACAACTCAGATGCTAATACTTGAGAATATTCTTTGGCTCCCCTTGTGTCGAATTAATAAATTTGGGTTGAATACTCTACCCTCGAAAACTGTTGCGATCCCCTATACTTGTGGGTTATCAATGGTAATTGATGACTTTTCGCTCTTTGACAAGAATCACAAATAGTTTCTAAGTTTCTCTCACCAACAACTGGGAGTTTATTTCTACTAAGAATTCGATGAACAGTAGCAAATGACAGATGACCTAAGCGACTATGCCATCTTTTGTCTGAGATTTTGATGGCACCATAGTCTTGTTTGTTAAACTTGCAGTATTGAGGAAGCAGCTAACATATCTCCAACGTATCTATAATTTATGAAGTATTCATGCCATGTTTACAATAATTTTATATGGTTTTGATATGATTTGCATGGAACTAACCCGAACTGATGCTGTTTTCAGCAGAACAACCGTGGTGTTGTTTTTTGTGCTGAAATGAAAGTTCTCCATATGAGCTGAAACTTTTTGACGATTTTTTTAGAACAAAAGAGACCCCTGAAGCTTCGTGGGAGGGCCAGAAGAGCTATGAGGAGGGCACAACCCACCAGGGTGCGCCTGGTGGGCCTGGCTTGCCCGGTGGGATGTGCTTACCTCGAGGCCCATCTTCGCGTGACACCGACGGCAAAAAATCCTATAAATAGATAAACCATCAGAAATAACCCTAGATCAGAAGTTCCGCCGCCACAGGCCTCTGTAGCCACCGAAAAACAATCTAGACCCCATGTCGGCACCCTGCCGGAGGGGGGGAATCATCTCCAGTGGCCATCTTCATCATCGCGGCGGCCACCATGCTGAGGAGGGAGTAGTCCACCCTCGGGTTGAGGGTTTGTACCAGTAGCTATGTGTTTATTCTCTCTCTCGCATGTTCTTGAGATGGCACGATATTGATGTATCGCGGGGTTTGTTAATATAGACGGATCATAAGGTGTTTTCCCGTCTCTATCTTGTTATGAATTGAGTTTTCCCTTTGAGATTTCATTTTATCGGATTGAATACTTCTATGGATTTGAGAGCACTTGATATATTTCTTGCAATTGAATACTCGTGGTGACAATGGGGTATCAAATTGATTCACTTGATGTATGTTTTGGCACTCAACTCACGGATTCCCGAGGTGAGATTAGGGTAATCTACGCATAGGGGTTGATGCATGTTCTTGTCTTTGTTTCTCTGGTAGAAATCTTGGGGCACTGTTTGAGGTTCTTTGAGGTGGATTGAGTATTATGAATCTGAATTATTTGGTGTTATTTTAGTATGAACTCTTTGATAGATCGGTCGGAAAGAATAGCTTCGAGGTGGTTTCGTACCCTACAAACGATTTCTTTGTATGTTCTACACTAGATAGGAACTTTGGAGTGATTCTCCATCGCACGTTGAGGCGTGGTTATATTATCCAATTATATTAGTATTGTTGAGATATTGCACTAGCGAAAGTACAGACCCTAGGCCTCATTTTCAAGCATTGCAGTACCGTTTTTGTGCCCGTTTACTATTTGCTACCTTGCTGTTTTTATTTATTCAAATTATAAAAATATATTTCTACCATCAATATTACACTTTTATCACCATCTCTTCGCCGAACTAGTGCACCTATATAATTCGCCATTGTATTAGGTGTGTTGGGGACACAAGGGCCTTTTTATTATTTGGTTGCAGGGTTGTTTGAGAGAGACCATCTTCATCCTACGCCTCCCACAGATTGATAAACCTTAGGTCATCCACTTGAGGGAAAATTGCTACTGTCCTACAAAACTCTGCGCTTGGAGGCCCAACACGTATCTACAAGAATAAAGTTGCGTAGTAGACATCAGCAGCACATCGAGCCCTTGAATACAGACACCTCTATTGAGAACTCTCTTCGTGGCCTGATCCTTGATCAAAAAGAAATATGGGTGAAATTCTAGAAAGACTTGTTATCAAGGGCAATGCAATGAACTGAAAGAAGAGTTTTGGAAGCATTAGGAACATGCAAGATTTCTTTTAGGACAAGATCTTTATGTGGGGTTTTGATAGTTGATTGACCAATACGACTAATCTCCATACCTGCACCATTGGCGGTGGTGTAGATTTGATCACACTGGTACGCATCAGTGATATACAAACGGTTTTTAACCCCTTTCCATGATGACATTTGGAACCGTCGCCAAGTGAGTGTGGGCGATAGGGGGGTCCTTCCGACACGACCCAGAAATCGTCAGGGATAGGCCCTCCTGGGACACCAAATGAGTTCGTGTGCGATCGGGCGAGGCATCGAAACCCAATCATTTCCGTAGGTATGTACATCCCACACGGTGAATCCCAGAAAAACATTTCCACAGGTAAGTATGTCACACACAATCAATCCAAGGAATACATTTCCGTTCTTATGTACATCCCACACAGTCAATCCAGGGAAAACGTTTTCGTCCATATGTACATCCCACACAGTTTTATGTGTAGGCTCATGTGTGAAAGGTGTAACTATCTCACACGCTCTGCCTTGGTTAACTATTTGCTTTTATCAACTACATCACACATGATTTGATGAAGAAAACTGTGTGGCATTGGGCTATCCATCACAAGCGCTTTTACTGCTAGAACCATTTGCAAAGTTCCATGACACATTTAGCAGGCTTATTAGTTTACAATTAATAACTCCAATATTACGCAAATTCACATTTCATATCGAACAGCTGTTTGCCAGTTTCATATCAGGCACATAAATATATTATAACATCACAGTACGATAGCTACATGAAAACAACACAATACAACATATAGCTAGTTCAACTTCATAAGAACAATATATTCATTTGCCTAATCGAGATCATCCATGGCTCGTCTTATCCACCTCTGCTTTCAGTTCAGTAAGAACCTGTTTTGCACTGGCCAACTGTGAAAGTGCCTCCTCCTTTGCCAACACCATCTTAGCAAAGTCTGATTTAAAAAATCTGAGCTCATTCTCCACCTTCCTCTTTTTATCCCGCATCTTCAAATATTCTTGAGCGTTGACAACACTTTCTCTGTTCTCTTCCTCATACATGCTCTAGAGCTTCGATAGGCACATCTTCAAAGACTGTGGCCACTCTTGATCATCCCACTCCAAGTAAGAATACTTCCGTTCATCCTATAATATTTAAAACTAGATCAGTAACAATTGTAGGGTAAATGGATTTATAGCAACATAGAAAATCAGCAATGCTTATTTTGAAAAATGGAAGAAACATGTTAATTATGACATATCTTCTCAAAAAGATCAATGTGCAAATGAATTAATTGCTACTGAGACAACAACCAAATTCTGGAACATCAGATGCTATAATTAACTACAACAATGCTATAAGTTCTTACTCATGTGCAATAAATAACAAATTGAACATTTTATGAGGAAGGTAAATATAAATGCAACAACATAGCGACAGTGTTTGGATGACAGCAAATTGATACTAACAGGTGTGTACATGCACATATTTAGTAACATAGAACTAATAGCACTAAGGCCGTCCACTATGTATGCCAAAACTGGTGTAAAGACAAATGTTGCTACATCTCGCACCGGTGCCCTGCACTGGCGAGCCGACGCAGAAAAAATCAGGGACCCGGACTCCGAAGCATGTTGTTGCTCCGATGCCCAGTTCCTTCGTGCCATAAAGATTTAGCATTTTACTGCTTGGCTGCTCGGATGTGTTGACCAAAGTTGGCTGCACAAGCTGCTGAAGCGGTGCCAAATAATTTTCTAATGGCACCACTGATGAGATGGCAACAATTTAAGATACTAGGTACAAACTGTGACACTGTCTTAGGATGCGTTTGGTTGAAGGTGTGGTATGAATGGGTTGGGACCATGATAGTGTCTGAATCACATCTAACAAATGATTTGTAACAACGAAACAGTGTCTAACCTTCTCTGCACATGCCAGAAACTTCCTCCCACTGTCCACAGATTCAAACTCAACTAGCTTCACGCATGGAGATTGATGGTGACAACGAGCAGATAGATCTTGAGGCACCCCGCTCCATTCATTGTTATTGATGGTCCTAGGGAGATACAAGAGGAAGAAATGACTCAAATCAACCGCCGGGTAAAATTCCTTCATTCCAAGTCAGAGAAGGAGAGAGAGAAGAGAGGCACACCCGGGTGGTGAAGGAGTCGTCGCCGGAGGAGGAACCGCTGGAGAGGTCTTTGAAGAAGACCGTGGTGACCCCGATGGTAGGATGCGAGACGGCGAGAGCGAGGAAGAGGCTATAGCTTAGGAAGGAAGGAAGGAAGGAAGGAGGAGTGACTTGTAGTCGGGGAGAAAAGGGGATGGGGAAGGGGGGAGGGGGCGGGGTAGATATTTTGGCGGCAGGCCAAAATTTAGGAAATGTGCAGGGAAACTTTGCGCGCGGTGCCACCGGACCATTCACTTTGAACGATTGTGTGCATCACAAATGATTCTTCTGCTTTACGCGCATGGGATGAGTTCGATAATTCAAATTTTGGTGGAAATTTCCCAAGGTACGTCATTGCACAATTTAACACCGCTTGCTAATTTGGGCACACAAAAGAGCGTACATCAGACATATCACACTTACTGAATCGATCAATTTTAGTAATTAAACAGAGCCAGTTGACCTAAACATTGCTGTAACAAAAGACCGACATTAAAAACAAAGCCTAAGTATGCATAATTTTAACAAATCCGCCGCCACGCCGACCTATGCATCACCGGTGTGAGATGAGACATCGATGACTTGTCCTAGCGACATGCAGCTATTGGTGGACTCTGCGTCCCCCCTGCTAAAGTCGACCACGTCCTTGTCCTCGGCGCTGCCCTGAAGGTTGTAGTACTCGTAGTAGTGGCTGCGCCAGAGCTCGCATTGGTACTCCACAGCCGATTCCTCGACGAATAGACTCTTCTCTACCTCGACCTTTGCCACGCACAACTCCTCCTCCCGGTGCTCCTCGATCTCCACCGCCTCCTGCATCTCCAGCTGCCGCTCGGCGACCTCATGAGGAAGCAGGTGCTCCATGGACATCACCGCCTTTTCGGACGTGGGTTGCATGCCGGAGTCCGAGGTGGCCTGGAATATTTTGGTGTGTGCATCCTCGATCTTGGCATGGATGGCCTTGACCCGGGCCAGGGCGACATCAGCGATACGGACAGCTGCTCGAGCGCTCTCGGCGTTTGCAGCCGCCGTCGCAGCAGAAGTTGCAGTCGTCTCGGCTCCTGCAGCTGCCCTGTTAGCTGCCGCAGATGGACTCTCGACGGAAGAGGCCATGCTTAATGCGGATGCGGCGACACTCTCGGTGTAGGTGGCCGCGCTCTCAGTGCAGGCGGCAGCGCTCGGGGGGGGGGGGACGTGGCCATCGTACGAGCCTTCACGAAGCGTTTCCACGTCATCATGTTTGCAAGAAGGGGGGTGCGGCAGTGGGGATCGGGATTCGTGGATTTAGGGGTTGCCGGCACTAGAGCAGACGAGCCGGCGAAGCTTAAGGAGGGAGACTTAAATAGACCTAGATATTTTCCTTGCAAACAGTTCCTAGAAAACAAAAGTGTGTGATGTTGTAGATATTTTTTATTAGCTGTGAAAGACGAATTTGGAGTAAAGTGGCAACAGATGGTGTGTTAAATGTACGAGAAATTTTGTAGTACTAATACAACTGTCATGTGAAATTTTGGAAAATTTCAGTGGTCATTTGACCTTTTAAGTCATTTAAGTGATTTTCTAGCCATTTAATGATCATAATTGAAATTTTAACTACATGTACATGCAACAACTAACCATAACGGTTTGAAAAGAAATATTTTGTGTACTTGTGCACGATTTAGTTCTATGTGTAGTAAATTGGAAGGAATTTTGAAACATATTGGTCTATCGGCTATGACATAATTAAGCATGGAGTGCCATGGCATTTAAATTCCAAAAAAATAAAAATATATCAGAAACACATGAAACCTCTGTTGATGTAATGTCATGCCACCAAGATGATGTGGTAAAAAATTTGGCATGTGTGACGAAACTTTGGACACACACACCTCACAAACCGGAGCAACTCACTAGAAGGCTCGTGGTTCCGAGAGGGAACAATGCATGTTTGATGACGAATGGGAGATAGCTTTCTCTTACTGCCTTCAAATTTTTCTATGTGTAACGTGCACTAATACAACTGTCATGTGAAAATTTGGACAATTTTAGGGGTCATTTGACCTTTTGAAGACATTTAAGTGATTTTCTAGCCATTTAATGACCATATTCAAATTTGAACTACATCTACATGCAACGGCTAACCATAACGGTTTGAAAAATCATATTTGTGTACTTGTGTGCGAGTTAATTCCATGTGCAGTAAATTAGAAGGAATTTTCAAACATATTTGTCTCACGACATGGACACATGCATACGTATGCATGGAGTGCCATGGCATTTTAATTCCAAAAAATTAAAAAATATCAGAAACACATGAAACCTTGGTTGATGTAATGTCATGCCACCAAGGTGATGTGGTAAAAAAATTGGCATGTTTGACGAAAGTATGGACACACACCCCTCACAAACCGGAGCAACTCACTAGAAGGCCCGTGGTTCCGAGAGGGAACAATGCATGTTTGATTACGAACAGGAGATAGCTTCCTCTTACGACCCTCAATTTTTTTCTACTTTAACATGCACTACTACAACTGTAATGTGAAAATTTGGAAAATTCTAGGGGTCATTTGACATTTTAAAGACATTTAAGTGATGTGCTAGCCATTTAATGACCATAATTCAAATTTGAACTACATCTACATGCAATGCCTAACCATAATGGTTTGAAAAATCATATTTGTGTACTTGTGTGCAAGTTAATTCCATGTATAGTAAATTAGAAGGAATTTTCAAACATATTGGTCTCACGACATGGACACATGCATATGTATGCATGGAGTGCCATGGCATTTTAATTCCAAAAAGTAAAAAAAATGGTCAGAAACACATTAAACCTTGCTTGATGTAATGTCATGCCACCAAGATGATGTGGTAAAAAAATTGGCATGTTTGGCGAAAGTTTGGACACACACCCTTCACAATCCAGAGCAACTCACTAGAAAGCTCGTGGTTCCCAGAGGGAACAATGCATGTTTGATGACGAACGGGAGATAGCTTCCTCTTATGGCCTTCAAATTTTTTCTACGTTTAACATGCACTACTACAACCGTAATATGAAAATTATGAAAATTCTAGGGGTCATTTGACCTTTTAAAGACATTTAAGTGATTTTCTAGCCATTTAATATCCGTAATTCAAATTTGAACTACATCTACATGCAACGGCTAACTATAACGGTTTGAAAAATCAGATTTATGTACTTGTGTGCGAGTTAATTCCATGTGCAGTAAATTAGAAGGAATTTTCAAACATATTGGTCTCATGACATGGACACATGCATATGTATTCATGGAGTGCCATGACATTTTAATTCAAAAAAATCAAAAAATGATTAGAAACACATGGAAGCATGCTTGATGTAATGTCATCCAAGCAAGATGATGTGGTAAAAATTGGCATGTTTGACGAAAGTTTGGACACACCCCTCACAAACCGAAGCAACTCACTAGAAGGCTCGTGGTTCCGATAGGGAACAATGCATGTTTGATGCGGACGGGAGATTGCTTCCTCTTACGGCCATCAAATTTTTTCTATGTTTAACGTGCACTACTAGAACTGTAATGTGAAAATTAGGAAAATTCTAGGGGTCATTTGACATTTTAAAGACATTTAAGTGATTCTAGCCATTTAATGACCATAATTCAAATTTGAACTACATCTACATGCAATGGCTAACCATATCGGTTTGAAAAATTATATTTGTGTACTTGTGTGCGAGTTAATTCCATGTGCAGTAAATTAGAAGGAATTTTCAAACATATTGGTCTCATGACATGGACACATGCATATGTATACATGGAGTGCCATGGCATTTTAATTCCAAAAATTAAAAAATGATCAGAAAAACATGAAACCTTCCTTCATGTAACGTCATGACACCAAGATGATGTGGTAAAAAAAATGACATGTGTGACGAAAGTTTGGACACACACCTCTCACAAACCGGAGCAACTCACTAGAAGGCTCATGGTTCCGAGAGGGAACAATGCATGTTTGATGACGAACAGGAGATAGCTTCCTCCTACGGCCTTGAATTTTTTTATGTCTAACATGCACTACTACAATAGTACTGTGAAAAATTGGAAAATTCTAGCGGTCATTTGACCTTTTAAAGACATTTAAGTGATTTTCTAGCCATTTAATGGTCGTAATTCAAATTTGAACTACATCTACATGCAACGGCTAACCATAACGGTTTGAAAAGTCATATTTGTGTACTTGTGTGTGAGTTAATTCCATGTGCAATAAAATAGAAGAAATTTTCAAACGTATTGGTCTCACGACATTGGCACATGCATGGAGTGCCATGGCATTGTAATTCCAAAAAATAAAAATAAATGATCAGAAAAACATGAAACCTTGGTTGATGTAATGTCATGCCACCAAGATGATGTGGTAAAAAAATTGGCATGTTTGACGAAAGTTTGGACACACATCCCTCACAAACCGGAGCAACTCACTAGAAGGTTCGTTGTTTTGAGAGAAAACAATGCATGCTTGATGACGAATGGGAGATAGCTTCCTCTCACGGCCCTGGATTTTTTTTCTATGTTTAACATGCAGTAATACAACTGTCATGTGAAAATTTGGAAAATTTTAGGGGTCATTTGACCTTTTAAATACATTTAAGTGATTTTTTTAGTCATTTAATGACCGTAATTGAAATTTAAAATACATCTACATGCAATGGCTAACCATAACAGTTTGAAAAATCATATTTTTGTGTACTTGTGTGCGAGTTAAAAAATCATCAGACGATGTAAATATCTGGTGTTAAAAAAATGTAAAGATCTGGCAAGACAACTGGCCCCCACACGATTGACACTCTATCTCGTGGCTAGAGGTTTGGTAGGTGAGTGGCGGGGGTCATTAATCAGACACGGTTATGTATTGGAAATCATCAGCTATTATGTTCACACACGGATTTTGCTGCGGGGATCGTGTGTAATTCAAACTACAGTACTCGTAAATTTCGGCGACCGGCGTGTGTACTGTTCCCATCAATCTAGATTCCGGCCGCCAAGAAATACTACCTTACTCACGTCGTCCCACCTGCATTCTCATCTACATCATCCCCTCGCTCTCCCTTTCTCTCTCTATCAAATCTCTGCCATGGTGCTGCCGGTCTTCCCACGCGCCAACGAGGAGTCACCGCCCCCCTGAGGACGCTCACTCGAATAGTAGCGACGAGGACTCCTACGCGCTGCCGGACGAGGTTGTGCCGGACCCCCCAACTTTGGATTGATTTTGGGGCCAGTACAATCTTTGTCTGTGGAAGTCGCTGCCGCCGGCTGAGAAAGCCAGGCAAGTGGCGTAGAAGAAGGAGATGGTGGAGGAGGAAGCTAGGTACCAGGTGGCCGGTGAAGCCCGTGATGCCGCCTAGAAAAAGGAGGCGGCGGTGCTTTGGGGAAAGGCGTGTCGTCGTGCAGAGGAGGTGTACAAAGACGGGTACTTCACGAGGAAGGTCATAGGCGCTGGGAGCCTCGTCGCTGCGTGGAGGTGGGCCGATAAGCTCCAGCATGCCATCGACGAGGAGCTCCGGTGGGCGCCCGACGAAATCGCAAGATTGTTCGCGTGCGTCCGCCAGCAAGAGGCAGATCGGTACGTCAAGCGCTGCGCGGCGGAGGAGGTAGAGTACTGCCTCCGCACTGGGAAGACGCCGCACACCAGGGAGCTGTTCGCGAGGGGCTGCCGGAATACTGGCCCAAGAAGGGATTATTAGTTTTAGTATTGTTCGTTTTTAATTTTATGCATTGTACCTAGTACTTAAGTATCATCATGTTCGTGATCTGAGGAACCGATAGCCTGCCCTTCATCATGAGCATGACGCTCTTTCTGATTCATTAGAGCATGGTACGTCGACTTGACAGTATAGATGCTTGAGCTTTCATGTGCCCATGCAAGAAAATCATCTCCTCCTCCATCCCGCAAAGGTATGTTTAAAATAGCTTCCGCATCCGAAGGTATGAAGGTATCTCTGACTAGCTGCACTCGCCAAGACTAGAAGAGGCAATCTCGGCATGTGGTATGGTCCTCCGGTCTTCGGCGCACCTGCCGTCTCTCTAGGATCTCGCCGACTGTGGTTCCGTTCCTGGCGTGAACCGGCCTGGTGCCCTGTAGCGTCGTTGACAAGGCGGTGGTGGTGCCGATTTTCTTCTCTCCCAGACTGAAGTTCCGTTGCCTATGGAATATGTGTTGTGCCCTGTACTGTCGTTGGGATGGCAAGCTAACTCCAACGATTGTTGGAGTTTAGTTCCAGTTTTACCGGGGTCTGATCAGTTGTACAGAAGTCTCTGCTGTCTTCCTTTCGGTCTGGAGATGAACAGGCGGGTGGAGACGCCGGCCAGGTATTGCAATCGATGCCCACGCCTCTGCTACTCATCCAGTCATCCTTCTACCTTCAGATTTTGCCTTTTTGCTTAACCATTCAGCTAATATGATTTGAGTCATACTCGTGTAGTTCGATTTGATAGTGGTTAAGGTATGTGTTGAATATATGGTTTTGTGCATGTATATTGTATAGCCTGGCTCACCTCCTAGTCATTGTATAGTAAGGTTGTGGCCTACCTTGTACTCCATATATATGTGCGCTTTGCACCGATCAATACATCGTGAAGCATTGCCAAACTCTCGTTTCCAACATGGTATCATACCTAAGATCCTAACCCTAACCCTGTGCCGCCACCGCCGCCGCGATCCCATCGCCACCGCCGCCACCGCCCACCACCGCCAGCCGCCGTCGCCGTCGCGTACCCCACGCCGCCGCGTGTGCGCCGCCGCCCCGCTTCCGTCCCCTCCCAACCTGCCACGCCGCCCTTCGGCCGCGCCGCCTCCCATCTGCAGCGCCGCTTCTCGCGTGACGCCGCCACCCTCGTCTCCCCATGGCCTCCCCTGCCCCCTCCGGCACCACCCGTAGCCGCCGCACCAATCCGTTCGAAGGCCCTGATCCCGTCGCCATCCGCGACCTCAACATCCTCGCTCGGGTTCCCGTCGTCCTCGACCACCTCACCTCCACCTACTATGCATGAAAGACGTACTTCTCCCTTGTGTTCCGGGAGTACAACATCCGGGATCACATCGACGGCTCCATGGATTCCCGCTTCATGGAGGATGATGAGGAGTGGATGTCCATCGATGCCACCCTCATTCGTTGGTTCTGTACCACCACCTCAAAGGACCTCTTCCACACGGTGGTCTCCGCCGACGATGATGCTCATGCCGTTTGGACCAAGCTCAATGGCCTCTTCACCGACAACGCGCTCCAACACAAGCTTTTCTTGCACGGCGAGTTTTTTGGGTGCCAGCAGCTTGACTCGTCAGTCGATGATTACTGCATGCGCCTCAAGAAGCTTGTTGACGAGCTCCATGACCTTGGTGAGAAGGTCTATGATGAGCTCCTCCTCAGCACCCTCATCGCCGGCCTAAGCGACGATTTTGGGAACGTCGCCTCCAACATCCCCCTCATCACCAACCCGATGTTCCCCAAGATCGTCACCTACCTGAAGTTGGGGGAGAGGCGGATGCGGATGTCACGCACCCGGGCCACTCACACCGCCCTCACCGCCGGTACTCGTGGCGGTGCACCGCCCACCGCCCCGCTGAGGCCCGCCCCGGGCCCCTTCCAGGCGCCGCCGCCGCCGCCCGGGTTCCCCTACCTGCAGCCGTAGCCGGCTCCTCCGCCGCCTCCTGCCGCGTAGTAGCAACAGTGCCGCAGGGGCCGTCGTGGCCGTGGCGGCCGCAACAGCAGCAGCCGCCTGCGCCCGGCGGGGCGCCGCGCCAGCAGCAGCCGCAGCTCCCCCCGGCACCTTGGCAGGCCGGCCAGAACCCCTGGACCGGGGTTGTGCACGTGTATTCCATGCCTATACCGCGTGCCCCCGCTCCGGGCCTCTTCGGCGCCCGCCCGACTGCTCATCAGGCGCTTCACGCGGCCCCTCAGGCGTACCAGCCCATGCCGCTCTACGGCCCCTCTGCGGTCTATGGGTTGCCTCCGACCGGTGGGTTTGTGGCGCCCCCGCCTCAGCCGGCGCCGTCCGCCCTGACTCTCCCACCGGCGCCTTGGGACCCCGCACTCCTAGCGGCCCTCCACACCGCCCCATGCCGCAGCAGTACACCGGCGGTGGCGACTAGTATATGGACACCGGAGCCACGGCTCACGTGGCCGCCAACCCCGGTAAACTTCTTGTCACTCACCCTGTTCACACTGCTGCTTGCATTACCGTGGGTGATGGTTCTTCCATGCCTATTACTCATGTCGGCCATGCCGCTTTTCCTTTTAACTCCATGCCATTATATCTTTCTAATGTGCTTGTCTCTCTGACATCATTAAAAATCTCGTTTCCGTTCGTTCTCTTAGACGTGAAAATCCTGTTACCGTTGAATTTGACATGTTTGGTTTTTCTGTTAAGGATGCCCGTACCCGGATGGTGCTCCATCGATGTGACAGCCCCGATGAGCTCTACCCGGTCCACTCATCTACCTCCCTCGTCGCTGCACCCATGGCGCTTTACGTCGGAGAGGACCTTTGGCACGCTCGTCTCGGTCATCCCAACATCGCCACCCTTCGTCATATTCTTAGGAGTTTTTCATTCACGTGTAATAAGATCGATGATCACACTTGTCATGCTTATCGTCTCGGCAAACATATTTGTCTTCCTTTTAGCACTTCTTTGCATGTCGCATCATACCCGTTTGAGTTAATTCATAGTGATGTTTGGACCTCTCCTGTTGCAAGTAACACGGGCTATCTTTATTACCTTGTCATACTTGATGATTTTTTGCACTATGTGTGGACCTTCCCATTGCGGCGAAAGTCGGACTCTGTTGCCACTCTCACCGCTTTTTACTCCTATGTCTCCATGCAGTTTGGACGTCCCATTCATGTGTTGCAAACAGACAACGGGAAGGAGTTTGATAACCTTGCGATCTACAACCTTCTCGCCACACACGGCACGATCTTCCGTCTCACTTGCCCGTACACTTTGCAACAAAACGGTCGCGCTGAGCATGTGCTTCGCACTCTTAATGATTGTGTTCGCACCCTCCTCTTTCACGCCAACGTGCCACCACGTTTTTGGCCCGACGCGCTCGCCACCGCATCACTACTCATTAACATTCTTCCTTGTCGCACTCGCGGGAATTTTGCACCTCATCACCTCTTGTTTGGCACGCCACCTTCCTATGCTGAGCTCTACATTTTCGGTCGCATGTGCTACCCCAGCATCGCTTCCACTGCTCCTCATAAGCTCGCACCTCGGTCTGTGGCCTGCATCTTTCTCGGCTATCCCCCCAACACCAAAGGCTACCGCAACTATGGTCCTATCTCACATCGGGTGATCATGTCATGACACATTTACTTCGATGAGATGGTCCATTTCAGTAGGTACCTTCGGATGTTGTGGCTTTGCCCGCTCCCGGTGACGGCCGCTCCCGCGCCTCTGTTGGTCCGCCTCCCGGCTTTGAGGGTGCCCCCCGCGCCACGGGTCGTGTTTTGCCCCGGTTGGCTACCCTAGGGGCTGCACCTCCCTCGGCGCCCGCGACACCCCTGGCATCCCCGGCCTCGACCACACCGGTGGCCTCGCCCGCCGCCTCACTGGCGGTCTCGCCTACGGCCTCGCCCTCTGCGGTCTCGGAGGAGGTAGGCTCTTCTTCGTCGTCGCCCGATGACTCGCTCTCGGGCTGGCACCCTTCGAGCGAGCACATGGTACCCCAGCGATGAGTACCTTCTCGCTTCTTCCGTCTCCAAGTCGTCTCCTCTCCCATCGTCAGCTCGAGCTGCCCTTCGGGATCCTTATTGGCTCGCTGTGATGCAGGAAGAGATCGAAGCGCTCCAGCGGAACCGTACCTGGCAGCTTGTCCCTCGGCCGCCCCGTGCCAACATCATCACGGGCAAGTGGGTCTTTCGGCACAAGACTCGTCCGGATGGCACTCTCGAGCACTATAAAGCTTGCTGGGTGGTTCGGGGTTTTCGGCAACGCGCGGACGTGGACTTCACCGACACATTTGCCCCGCTTGTTAAACCGGGCATGATCCACGCCGTGCTCCAACTAGCCATGTCCCGAGCTTGGCTTGTGCATCAGTTGGACATGTCCAACGCCTTCTTGCATGGCCACCTGGCTAAGCAGGTGTTCTGTGAGCAGCCCACCGGCTTCGTCGACGCCACACATCCAGATCATGTGTGCTTGCTCTCCCGTTCTCTTTACGGGTTAAAGCAGGCACCTCAGGCCTGGTACCAGCGCATTGCCGCCTTCCTACCGACGCTCGGATTTACATCGACTCGCTCCGATGCGTCCCTCTTCGTGTATCATCACGGAGTTGACACGGCCTATTTGTTGCTGTACGTCGATGACATCATTCTGACGGCATCCTCTGTCGCGCTTCTTCAGCGGCTCACTGCTCGTCTTCGCGATGAATTTGCCCTGAAGGACTTGGGTCCTCTGCATTACTTCCTTGGCAATGAGGTGGTTGGTCGGCCAGATGGGTTCTTCTTGCATCAGCAGCGCTATGCCCATGAGCTTCTCGACCGAGCTGGCATGCTTAACTGCAAGCCCGCTCCCACGCCCGTCGACACCAAGGCCAAGGTTTCCGCTTTGGAGGGTTCGCCTGCATCTGATGCAGCATTCTACCACTCCATTGTGGGCGCCTTGCAGTACCTGACCCTGACGCGCCCCGACTTGCAGTATGCTGTTCAGCAGGTCTGTCTTCACATGCATGCTCCGCGCGACTCTCACTGGACTCTGGTGAAGCGTATCCTCCGATAGATACGCGGCACCCAGTCCTTGGGACTTACGTTGACGGCCTTCGCCTCCACCGACCTTGTCGCCTACTCTGATGCGGACTGGGCTGGCTGCCTGGGCACACGACGCTCCACCTCGGGGTACTGTGTCTACCTTGGGCCGTCCCTGATCTCTTGGTCCTCCAAGCGACAGCCCACCGTCTCCCGCTCGAGTGCCGAGGCTGAGTATCAAGCAGTGGCTAATGCCGTTGCTGAATGCTCTTGGCTCCGTCAGCTGGTTCCAGGAGTTGCTTTGTGATATTCACAAGGCCACGCTCGTCTACTGCGACAACGTCTCTGTCGTCTACCTCTCCGCCAACCTGGTCCACCATCGTCGAACGAAGCATATTGAGCTTGATATACACTTCGTTCGTGAGCAGGTGGCTCTTGGGCACATCCGGGTCCTCCACGCCCCGACGGCGCAGCAGTTCGCTGACGTCATGACAAAGGGACTGCCTACTTCTGTCTTCGAGGAGTTCAGGTCCAGTCGATCTTTGCGTCTCCGGCGACGCTTTGACTGCGGGGGGTGTTGAATATATGGTTTTGTGCATGTGTATTGTATAGCCTGGCCCACCTCCTAGTCATCGTATAGTTGAGATTGTGGCCCACCTTGTACTCCATATATACGTGCGCTTTGCACCGATCAATACATCATGAAGCATTGCTAAACTCTCATTTCCAACAGTATGCTGATTTGATTTGGTTACATTATTAGCAGGGACCCACGGGTGAGGGGTTGGGTAAGGTATGCTGATTCATGGTCAACGCAGATCAATCTGTTCCATCCACGGTGGATTTGATAGTTGTAGCAAGTACGCCCGCGTTGCCTAGCAGCAGCGAGCTCTGGTGCAGATCGATAGCTGAAGCGCCATTGCAGGCAAGCAGAAGATGCCTCTTTTTCATACGCTGGTATACTTGCCTCAAATATTTTTTGCGCCTTCTCTGCACCCAATTATCTCTACTTAGAACGTTTATGTAATTTACTTTCAAATGGTACCTCCTCTGCACCCAATTATCTCTACTTAGAATGTTTATGTGATTTACTTTCAAATGGTACCTATTGTGATTACGTAAATTCTGTGGAGGAGAATTTATTTTAGTACTACCTGATGTTGCCGGGTATCGTTAGTGGGACCTTTATTTTTTGTCTTTTTTTTTGTTTGCGTAGTTTTGGTTCAGGTTCTGGTCGCTCATGCCTTATGTTGCTCTTCAAATGTTTTATTTGCTAATTTTTGAACTAGGCTCTTTTAATTCACGCTCTTTATGTTTATTTTCCATATAGGTCCCATGCCTTCTTGGTACTAGCTGTTAGAATAAATTCGAGGCATACCGTCGATCATCCGAAGACCAAGAAATCACACGAGCACGACACCGAGATTTGTTAACGAGGTTCACCGATATGGCTACATCCCCGGGGCCTGACTACGGGCGCTCCTCCCCGTGACACCGCTACAATACCGCACACCGCCCACCCGGACGCCGGCACAGGCCGCCGGCTCCCCCTTGCGCGCCTGTGCTATTACGTTGGCATAGGTTACATCGTGTGTCTACCCCGCTATATATGAGAGGTCTAGGATACAAGTGTCCTACTTGAACACGACTCTACATCCTATGTAAACACAGTACTACTCAAGAGTCCAACTGTAACCTACCTTGTACACAATATTCGACACAACACCAACAAACTCCACCTTAACAAATATACTCCACCATCCTGGATTTGTCCATGCGTCAAACTTTCATGTACATTGGACTTGAGCTTATCCCATGAGAACCGCTACTACTCCAAAGACTCCATATGACTCCACCTGCAACTTGTAGTCCCTTCTTTTCTTCACCACAGTCAACACTCCAGCAAAATTAAGTTCTTTATTACTCTAGTTTGTGTTCCCAACTTCCAGAGTATCCGTCCATGCCATCACACACTGATCACTGGCCTGCGTGAAAGTGAACAACTCACATATTGGGTGTCACATATAAGAGTTACCTGAACTCAATATCACCACTCCTTGACCGTCTGTCTGAAACTTGAAAGAATGTCACCGTTGCTTGTAGTCATCCCGAGTCAAACTCGCAGTTGTCTCACCACATGTATGACCACTAGAGCCCTGGCCCGTCTCCATGTCCCGTGCATACCGCACGCCTCGCCGCTATTACCGCGTCGAGCCTCTGCTGTCCCGGTCGAGTCTCAAGGGACGCGAATTCACACCACTCAACCCCCTCTGCAGAGTACCACCGATCATCACCGACCGATGACGAGTTTCACGCTTTCATCGGACCACTGGGCTCCAGCCCAAACTATGTGTCCCTCGCTTTTCCCCCGCTGAATAGGCTTCGATTCTCTGGATCCTTACACCATAGCCCCTCAATCCAGCTCCACCTTCAACATGACTCCATGGTAGATGATCAGTCCAACCTCGCGCCCCGTCGACTTTAAGCTCTCATGCGCGCCGTCTTGAATCAACTCTGCGTCATAGTCTTGTCGAAGCCACAGAAGCCCTCGGGGCCTGCACCACGTGTTTCCACGCCCAGAAGTCGGTCACCATCAGCATCATGCTCCTATGTCGTTGTGGCCGATCCCACCACCGTCTTCTGTACCAACCGACTTGCGTCGATCCGTCAGACTGTCTAGGCCAACTGCCCTATGTGTCTGACCCGAGCCGAACTTTCCTGACTGCAACCATCTGCAACTCCTCACAATCATCATCGTCCATCTTAACTGGCTTGATACCCCGCAACGCCTTCAAGCATCATGTTGTGCCAACAAATCTTTCACCCTTGTCTGCCATAACCCAAAGCTTCCAGTTCCGTTGAACTTCTTCACCTCAAACCTAGTATCCATTGACACCATGGTTATTTGTATGACTGACCTTATGAAAAATAACTGAGTGGTCTTCCCGTGATCCCCAAGCACATGAACGGAACCTCCGCGTACTACTAGAGATTCAACTAGCTGGTCTTCACGTGATGTAGCTTCGGTCTTGGCTCGACTCCCCATGCATAGCTCTTGCTTTTATCAATGCCCTTTGCTCCGATGCATACTGTATCGCCCATGGACTTGCTTCTGTCCGGTAGGAAAATATCTGATGTTGCACGTCTGCGGCTCGTACACAAAGAGAACACATCTCCTTCCAGGACTCGGTCCCCCTTTTTTTCAAAACAAATCCTTCGACATGATCGCTTTGTACTCGGCCGCACGACCCATCGTCGACCTGGCTACGGTTGCCCTCGACCATGATATCGAGCGCCACGCGCCTGGCCTGGCCACCTGCCTCCGTTAGTCCATCTAGGCTGCCGCACCACGTACGCGCTGTGCGCTTTCGGCGACACATCCACTTTAGACCGATATGTTTGCCCGACTGACTTGATCGCTTCCATGAAGATTACAATGACCAACGTCTGCTTTCAGGTTGCAACTCGCCGAGGACTTCATCCCGTATCGCGACCTCTTTCCGTAGATTTTTGTCGTTGTTTTCTTTCTTCTCTAGATCAATGATCCACTGCGTTCGGACAACCTAGCTTATAATACCACTTGTTAGAATAAATCGAGGCATACCGTCGATCATCCGAGGACCAAGCAATCACACGGGCACAACACCGAGATTTGTTAACGAGGTTCACCGGTATGGCTACATCCCCGGGCCTGACTACGGACGCTCCTCCCCGTGACACCGCTACAATACCGCACACCGGCCACCCGGGCGCCGGCACACGCCGCCGGCTCCCCCTTGCGCGCCTGTGCTATTACGTTGGCATAGGTTACATCGTGTGTCTCCCCCCGCTATATATGAGAGGCCTAGGATACACGTGTCCTACTTGGACACGACTCCACATCTTATGTAAACACAGTACTACTCAGAGTCCAACTGTAACCTACATTGTACACAATATTCGACATAACTCCAACACTAGCTGCTACACATTCCCTCAAACATTTCTTTCTGGACCGTGTGGGAGAAGAAGCGGAAGAAGGCGGACATCAGTGAGATGCACCTCTTCATATTCTCTCCCCCATGTTCCCCTCTCCCTCTCACTCTTTCTCCAGGGGGTGTAAGATGGACTTTGCTCCAGCAATGGTTGACATTAATTAGGTGGGGATTAGAAATGTTAAATTGTTTGAATACCATGTTCATCAAGACACGCACATGTATCTTGATTTGGCTTCAAAAGTCATGCCTCTATGTTATGCTACTGACCGAGCACGTGTGACACTGAGTTTTCCTCTATTTCAATCCATCGCCATCAAATTCACACGCAATTGTCCATTGATTGCCCCTGTTAGACTATGTATAGCTTCTGTACCTATGTACGTATATGGTACATATTGTAACACAACCATTATATATAATGAGATAAGCCACCCCTAGAGGGTTGTGCTGGTTCCCCAAAACTTATTGTCTTACATGGTATCACGCTAGGTTACGATCGCTTCCGCTTCTAAACCCTAATACCCGCACCGCCGCCGCAGCCGCCGCCGCCTTCACCGCCGCCGCCGCGCCACCGATCGCGCCGCCGCCATGTCGAGCGCCGCCACCATCGGTTCCACTGCTGCGGGCTTCCTCCCGGCCTCTCTTGCGGCTCTGCTCAACCTCCTGCTCGATGCCGTCTCTGTTCCGGCTCCGATCGGGACAAGGAGCATCGGCTCCGTCTTCTCCACGCCGGCGCCCTCGCTTGGGCGTGACCTCGTGGTCCACACCGCGGCGCCGCCGTCCGCTGCGGACTCCGCAGGCGTCGTCCCGCCGCTCCTGCCGCAAGCGGATCACACTGCCCCGCTGGCGGGGTTGGCGGCGTCCGCCCCGGCCGCGGGCCTTGCGGCGTCCGCACCGGCCGCGAGCTTTGCGGCGCCCGCCCTGGCTGCGGTCCCGCCTCCTCCCGCATCGGCTTCAGTGCCTCCGGCTGCCTCCATGGTGTTTGCACCCCAGGCAGCCTCCTCGATGGGATTGTCTTCGCCGCCGCCGTTTCACTTCGGTCATCTCATCACCATCAAGCTCTCCGCCGACAACTACATCTTCTGGCGTGCGCAGGTTCTCCCGCTCTTGGGAAGTCACTACCTGCTAGGCTACGTCGACGGATCACTTCCCTACCCACCCGCGCTGGTAGACAACGTGCACGGTCCGGTCTACAATCCGGCCCATCGCGTCTGGACGGGGCAGGACCAGGCGAACCTCTCCTCCATCCAGGGGTCGCTCTCGCCGGCAGTTGCCGGCCTTGTTGTCTTCACGAAGATGTCTCATGAGGCCTGGACCATCCTTGAGCGCACCTTTGCAGCGCAGTCCCAGGCTCGTGTCTCTGCACTCCGTCGTCAGCTTGGAGAGTGTCAGAAGCTTGACTCCACTGCCACTGAGTTCTACAACAAGGTCAAGGGCCTCGCTGACACATTGGCCTCCATTGGACAGCCCCTCACCGACCCCGAGTTCAACTCGTTTATTGTCAATGGTCTTGATGAGGAGTATGATGCCTTAGTCGAGATCATCAACGAGCGGGGCAACTCGACACCCATGCTGGCACACGAGGTTTTCTCTCGGCTCCTTCTCACTGAGCAACGAGTCGAGACTCGCCGCACCAGGGGCACTGGCTCCCTCTCGGCCAACGCCGCCACCAAGGGTGGCCGCTCTTCTTCATCACCCCGGTCTCCCTTGGGGCTGCCACCGTCGCCCGCCTCGGCCCCCCCACCTACTGCGACCTTACCGGGGGCTGGCGGTCCACGTGTGTGTCAGCTTTGTGGCCGCGATGGGCACTGGGCCTCCAAGTGTCATAAGCGCTTCCAGCGAAGCTTCCTTGGTCTTGGCAATGACGGCAAAGATACACGCAACAATGCCCGTCAGGTCGCCATGGCTGATCGTCCCGCGCCGCAGAAGCAACAGGGACACACTCAGTCCTACTCCATCGATCCACACTGGTACATGGACTCTGGGGCGACAGAGCATCTAACCAGCGAGATGGGGAAGCTTCACACTCGTGAACCCTATCATGGCTCCGACAAGATCCACACCGCCAATGGAGCAGGTATGCACATCTCTCATATTGGTCAAGCATCTCTTCTCACTAGACATGCCAATAGGAGTCTTCAGCTTCGCAATGTTCTTCGAGTTCCATCTGTGACCCGTAATCTTCTTTCAGTTCCTAAACTCACACGTGATAATAATGTGCTTTGTGAATTTCACCCTTTTGATCTTTTTATTAAGGATCGGGGCACGAGGGACATTCTTCTTAGTGGGCGGTTGTGCCAGGGCCTCTACCGTCTGGAGCATCCTGGTGTCGCTCGTGTTTTCAGTGGAGTTCGGGTCTCTCCGTCACAGTGGCATGCTCGTCTTGGTCACCCGGCCACACCTATTGTCCGTCATATTTTGCGTCGTCATGAGCTTCCTAGTTTGTCTAGTCATAAAGATGTAGCAGTGTGTGATGCTTGTCAGCAGGGGAAGAGTCATCAACTTCCTTTTTCGGAGTCCAGTCGTGAGGTGAAACATCCTTTAGAACTTGTGTTTTCAGATGTATGGGGTCCTGCTCAGACTTCTGTCAGTGGTCATAATTACTATATCAGTTTCGTTGATGCTTATAGTCGCTTTACCTGGCTTTACCTTATTAAACGCAAATCTGATGTGTTTGATATTTTTGTTCAGTTTCAAAAACATGTTGAACGTCTTCTCAAGCACAAAATTGTTCATGTCCAGTCAGACTGGGGGGGCGAGTATCGCAACCTCAACTCTTTCTTTCAGTCGCTTGGGATAGCTCATCGTTTAGCATGTCCACATACACATCAGCAGAATGGTTCAGTCGAACATAAGCATCGTCATATTGTTGAAGCTGGTCTTACTCTTTTGGCCCATGCATCTGTTCCGTTTCGGTTTTGGAGTGATGCTTTCACCACTGCATGCTTTCTCATCAACCGTACTCCTACTCGTGTTTTAAACATGAAGACTCCCATTGAGGTTCTCCTTAATGAACAACCTGATTATACCTTTCTCAAGGTATTTGGGTGTGCTTGCTGGCCGCATCTTCGTCCATATAACAAGCGCAAGCTTGAGTTTCGTTCTAAGAAGTGTGTTTTTCTTGGCTATAGCTCTCTTCATAAAGGTTACAAATGTCTTCATGTTCCCACTAATCGTGTCTATATATCTCGGGACGTCGTGTTTGATGAGCATGTTTTTCCCTTTGCCAACCTTCCTGTGTCCACTGTCGAACCACCATCCCTGCATTCATCCTCTGTTGCTTCTGACCAATTTGATGATGTTGCATACTCTCCTTTGCTGTTACCTAACCATGGTGCAGGAACCGGACGTGGAGCTCGTTTGGAGCTGTTGGAGGATTCACCATCATCATCGTCGTCTTCTGGTGGGCACGTCGATCGCCCTATGTTGCATGGCATCGATTCGCGTGCCCATGCATGGTCACCCGACGAGCCCGTCGCGCCGAGCATCTCCACTGCTCGGTCCGTTTCGCCAGCGGCCGCCGAGTCGCCCGTGGCTCGGCCCGTCACGCCGTCTTCGCCTGCGGCTCGGCCCGTCACGCCGTCTTCGCCCGCGGCTCGGGTCCTCACGTCGCCTTCATCAGCGGATCGGCCCGCGACACCGGCCGCGCCACGGCCCACTATGCCGAGCTCGCCATCGGCCCGGTCTGTGATGCCGGAGTCGCCAGCTGCTTCGTCTGCTCTGCCGGTTTCGCCGGTGGGTCGGCCTTCTTCGCCAACCGAGTCCGAGGCTACCGTGACTGGCTCCTCGTCACCGGCTGACTCATCAACGTCGCCGTCCTCCAGCCCGTTGCAGGCTGCTCCGTCGACCTCGGTGGTTCCTGTGTCCCGACCACATACACGCAGTCGCAGTGGCATTTTCAAACCTAAGGAACGTAAGGATGGTACGGTTGCTTGGTTGGCTGCTTGTTTGGCTGCTGCTGTTGCGGATCCATCTTTTGAGCCTCGCTCATATCAGGCTGCCCTGCGCATTCCACATTGGCGAGAGGCTATGGAGCAGGAGTTTCATGCTCTTCTTCGTAACAAGACATGGACTCTCGTTCCTCCACCACCACGGGTAAATGTTATTGACTCAAAATGGGTATTCAAAGTGAAGAAGCATTCGGATGGATCTATTGAGCGTTACAAAGCGCGACTTGTTGCTCGCGGTTTTCGGCAGCGTCATGGTCTTGACTATGAGGACACCTTCAGTCCTGTCGTCAAGCCTACCACTATTCGGCTTCTTCTCTCCATTGCTGTTTCTCGTGGTTGGTCACTTCGTCAACTTGATGTGCAGAATGCTTTTCTACATGGATTTTTGGAGGAAGAGGTTTATATGAAACAGCCGCCTGGTTTCTCTGATCCTGATCGTCCTGACTATATCTGTCGTCTTTCCAAAGCACTATATGGTTTGAAGCAAGCTCCTCGTGCCTGGCATGCCCGCCTTGCCTCTGCCCTTCGTGCTCATGGGTTTGTGTCGTCTACTGCTGACACTTCGTTATTTCTTCTACAGAAGCCAGAAGTCACTATGTATCTTTTGGTATATGTCGATGATATTATCCTTGTCAGCTCTTCTCAGTATGCTGCTGATGCTCTTGTCTGCTCTCTTGGTGCTGATTTTGCGGTCAAAGATCTTGGGAAGCTTCACTACTTTCTTGGAGTTGAGGTCACTTCTCGTGCTACTGGTCTTGTCCTTACGCAGAAGAAGTACTCCTTGGAGTTGTTACAGAGAGCTGGCATGCTGAAGTGCAAACCGACCACCACACCCATGTCGTCTACCGACAAGATAACAGCTGTTGATGGTGAGCTTTTGTCTCCTGCGGATGCCACAGAGTACAGGAGCATTGTTGGTGGACTTCAGTACTTGACGATCACGAGACCAGATATCTCTTATGCTGTTAACAGGGTTTGTCAGTATCTTCAGGCTCCCAGAGATACTCATTGGGCTGCTGTTAAACGCATTCTTCGTTATGTTCAGTTCACCCTGACATTTGGTATGCATATTCGGCCGACTTCCTCTCGGGTCCTTTCGGCCTTCTCTGATGCAGATTGGGCTGGTAGCCCAGATGACAGGCGATCCACGGGGGGTTATGCAGTATTCTTTGGCTCTAATTTGATCGCCTGGAGTGCTCGGAAACAGGCTACTGTGTCACGTAGCAGTACTGAAGCTGAGTACAAGGCTGTGGCTAATGCTACTGCAGAGATTATTTGGGTGCAGTCTTTGCTTCAGGAGTTGGGTTTGTCTCAACCACAGCCTCCTATTCTTTGGTGTGATAACATCGGTGCTACATACCTTTCTGCAAATCCAGTATTTCATGCCCGAATGAAACACATTGAAGTTGACTATCACTTTGTACGGGAACGTGTATCACAGAAGCAACTCCAGATCAAGTTTATCTCATCTAAGGATCAACTTGCAGACATCTTCACTAAGCCTTTACCGCTGCCACAGTTTGAGGCTTGTAGGCGCAATCTTACCCTTCTCAGTTCTTTAGAAAGTGGCTAAGATTGAGGGAGGGTGTTAGACTATGTATAGCTTCTGTACCTATGTACGTATATGGTACATATTGTAACACAACCATTATATATAATGAGATAAGCCACCCTTAGAGGGTTGTGCTGGTTCCCCAAAACTTATTGTCTTACAGCCCCTAGAGTTGCTTGCTAATGTGATCCATGGTATTGTTATTTTTTTCTCCGTACATATTTATATTGGGTCCTTCTCCCTACCAAACTAATACAATTATTTGATGGTTTACATGTATAGTCTTGTTATATTTTCCTTTGATTTTCCATGCTATTAGCCTATTACAAGAATATGATATATATTCTTATGGGTTGTGTACTGCTGTGTAGATTTCCTTTCGCCTTGTACAAACTGAATCGATGATTCAAGATATAATTCTACGTAAAGGATCAAGAAACAATGATTTGTCATTCGTTGGTATGTTCGCATTTGCTACTATCAAATATGTCTTACCATTTATTTGTTCTTTCCTTTTGTCTGATAATGCAGGGGAAAATATGAATCAAGAATAAAATATTGTTATTCTAAGATGATTTTTGCTGACAGATTAAGAAAGACACACACTTCTTGCTGACGTTTGTTTGCATCCAGCACCTTTCTTGGTAAGATAAACCATGCTTCTATATGTACTTAAGAGACATGGTGATTAAGAGGGCCGACGAGAATCATATTCCTTCCAGATGTTAATGTGTGTTCTCATACAAAAAACAAATTGTGCTTTTTCCATACATGTTGACTATTGTATTTCTATAACATTTGAACCCTTCTTTTTGTTACTAAGAAGGTGTTAAAATTAATCGTAGTTTGTGATTTGTGTGGAGACATGTTTGATCTATGAAAAGATGTCCATTTATTGATACCATATTTTTTCTGGCTAATGAATGTTTTATCCATGTATTTAATACATTGTGTGACTGAGATCGTCAAAACGGGACCCGTGATGGCGACCCGTGGCCGTGGCCGGCGCCTAACAATGGCGTTCAGGCCGCAGCCGCCGTCGCCGGCGGAGACCTCCGCGACAGGGGCCTCGAGTGGATCTCGCTACTCATGTCTGGGCTCAGAGAGTGGTCCTCCGGCCGTTGGTGTTCAGATGGCGCTCCACGTTCTGGATCAGGAGGAGGAGAATTCGGGGTGGACTCCGGTGGGTAGGACAAGGAGAAAGAGGACCGAGGCGGAGATTGTTCCGCAGTTCTGGGTAGATGCCGGATTCCCAACTCCGGCGTCTCGCTTCTGGGAAAGACGAACATCTTTGTCTTTTTTTTTTGCCGGCGACACCGACGGCTAACGCAGGCATGGAGCCTTCATCTTGCAGGGATCAAGAGATTTCTGTGGTGGAGGATTCGCCGGACCGGGAGCAGTCTCCATCACCGGTTGGCTCGACGGCGATCGGATTACCTGTTCGGAAGGCGCCTTCGTCGCCGACTGGTATTCGGTCCTCGCATGGGCAGTTGGAGGGGACCTCTTCCACCACGCCGGATCACTCCGCCGCCTGTGCTAGGGCAGTTCATTGCCTCGGCCAAGATGGTGTCTGTGCCTGGCCGGTTTGGATCGCCGGCGCCGGAGATCTCAGCGGACGAGGAGGCGAGATCAAGGGCAGTTACGGATGCGCTTTCTCAGGAAGTTCAATGTGCGTCATCTACGCCGAGCGGGCCAGACTTGCATGCGGTGCATGCCTCGGGCCAGGAGTACTCGTGGACCTGGCTGTGTCATCGCATGCGGGCTCTGTGGCCGAGCAAACCTAAGCCGGTGGCCTCGAACGTCATCGCAGATTCATCTTCGTCTGTGCTGTCGCCTGCAGCCGTCACACCATCGACTTCAGCCGCAACAGCCAGCTTGCCGCCCGGTGCCATCCCACCGCCGGTACCATCTCTTACCGGCTCGAACCGCGCCAGGTCGGGCCGCTCCTACGCGGTGGTCGCCGCGTCCCTGCCGCAGGCGATGGCGGGCGCGCCCCCGCCGCCGCAGACCCCCTTGTCCGCGGGTGGGCAGACACCGGCAACGCTCGTTCGCGGGTCTTTCGTGGGATTGGATCCCGTGTCTTCATGTCAACCTGCTGCTGGGATCGGCAACGCAGGCTCCACGGTTCCTCCTCAACTTCAGCGAGGGCCGGCTCCCGCGTATGCATACGGTGGGGTGCAGGAGCAGATGCAAGGTCAAGGGATGCATTACGCAGTGCAGTCTGGACTTACTCCCACGTACATGGTTCCGGTTGCAGGGGCGGCTTGTTCCATTCAGTTCCAACCTGCTAGTGGTGCTCCAATTCAGCAACAGGAAGCAGGTTTCACAAAGGGATACCAGGGCGCTGCTCAGAAGCGCAAGAAGAAAAAGAAATGGCAATCTCAGCAGCAGTTCCTTGGTGGTAAGTTGCAACAGGGCTTTCAATACTCACAGCAATACGTGACTACTCATCAACAGGTTTCGAACCAGTATGTACCGCAACATCACATGCAGTCACAGCAGTCTGGACCGCAAACGCAGATGCACCAGCAGTCACAGTTGCCTTTGCAACAGATGCATGGACAGGGACAAGAAACTAACATCACTGCACCCTCTACGATGACTCCTATGCCTAATGTCCTCGGGGATCCTCCTACGACCAAAGGAAAAACCAAAAAAGGGGTTCGTTCTTGGAAATGTGCAGTTGAAACGCATGCGGCTAAGGATTTTCCGGTTCAGCATTATTGTTACATTTGCGATAAAATTGCACATCCAACTCTGCGGTGTCCCGTTCTTAAGCTCACTAAGCCTCATGCTTTTGTTTCGGGAGTGGGAGCTGAAGAGAAGTATTTTGCTCAGTTACCTGACTGTGTTGTGAAAGAGCACTTGGCACCGACTCAGACTCCTATCGCTTGTGTTCGTGTTAGCGGTGTGATGGTGCCTGCTAGCATTATTGAGAGCCAGATTGCGAGGAGATGTCCGGTTCACACTCAGTGGAAATGGGAGGCCATAAAGCATGGGAGGATGCTTACCTTGTTAGCTTCCCCTCTTTTGAGGATTTGGACCGAGTTGACGGTATTCAAATGAATGTGCCTTCAGTTAATGCTCAGATCACCATTTCTGCATGGAAATCTCAGGATATCCCACATAAGTTGAAACTCAAGCAGGTTTGACTTCATGTCGATGGTGTCCCTCACACAGTTCGTCACTTTTGGGGTCTCTGGGCAGTTGGCACTTTAATGGGCAAAACCTTGGACGTTGATCTCATCAGTTTGAGACGTCGTGGGATAGTCCGTATCCTAGTAGCCATGACTACCACTCATATTTTGTCGAAGGAGAAAGATGATGTGGGACATTTCTTTTCCACGGATGTGATCGTTAAACTCAAGGGATATGCTTTCACGTTCAGGAGGGAACCGACAGACTTCATATCAGACCCGGAATTTGTCCCGTTTATTTAGAGGCGAAAAGGTGATGATGCGGATGATGATAGCAATGGAAAGGAGCAGGATGATGACATGGATACCCCTGAGCATGCTGCTCTCTCCTCCAACCTGCAGTCATCTAGTTCGGCTAATGCTAAAGATGTTCACATGACTCAAGTGCAACAGCGTGGGCTAGCGAGCGTTGTTTCTCCCACCTCCCACGCTGCTAATGGTGAGCTTGCAAGCAGGCTCACATGCTCGGGTGCACACACCAACGTTGGTGTTCTGCATGGTAATGCATGCATGGACGATTTAACGTTGGGTCAGCTTGCTCCTTCGGGTGACTTGGCAGACTCCGCGGCCACCGCGACCGCGGATATTTTGGACAACTCGGCGACTGCTACCACTGAAGTAATGGTTTCCTCGGCGACCACGGATCCCTCGTCGACGACTACCATGGACATTTTAGACCCCTCGGCGCCCGCGATCGTGGACATGGCGGATCCCTTGGCATCCACGGCGGCACACTCGGCGTCCGCGGCTCCTTCTTCACCAACAGCGGCGTCTTCACGCATGACTCCATCTGAGAGTGTCGGGAGGGGATTGCTACTCCACCCTCATCCCCTCCTCCGGCAACGAATCTTGTGCGACTTTCTTCATTGGGTGTGACACCTACCCGCCGAAGTAATCGGCATAAGGTTGCCGACGACGGGAGGATGGATACTTTGATGAGGACTCCTTGGCCAAGGCTATGAATCTAGACAGCCAAGGTACTATGTCGTCACCCAAATTCTTTTTATCTTTTCTGCCACAACCATCGTTTCTAAGTTGAATAATGTTGGTGTTAGCTTAGGAAGTAATGAGAAGGATATTTCTATTTCGGCAAACGCTTTGAGACATGTGGAATATGACCATTTAAAGGTTACTCCATGAGTTTCTAGCAAGTCTTTTGTCTCACATCTAGATGAGGAGGAGCTGCATGCCACAGATGGTCAGCTACTCTCTCATTTAGTTGGACAGGTTTTGGCTGTGGGCCTAGATGAACTTGGACTTAGTTCATTGATTGAGCTTACAGCTTTCGGACGTAAATCAAAGGCCTCCCATTCCAAAAAAGGCCGCAAACCCTCAAAGAGGGCTAAGTTTTCTAAATCTCCTATTGTTTCCTCATGAATGGCATGTTCTTTAATAGCAGAGGTCTTGGTGACTTGGCTAAACATCTATTCATTGTGGAATGTAATAGGGAATACAATTTAGACTTTTTGGCTATCTCTGAAACGGGGAGACGTGATTTCTCAGTAAGTCTGCTTAACCGTCTTTCTGGCGGGATAGACTTCACTTGGATTTCACGACCGCCTAGAGGCCGTTCTGGGGGCATTTTACTTGGCGTAAACATAGGGACTATGGATGTTTTGGCTAGTTCGGATGGTGAGTTTCATATTAAACTCCATATTCGCAACAAGGCCGACAACTTCACATGGACTCTCGTCACCATGTATGGTGCAGCCCAGGATGAGTTCAAGGCCGAGTTCCTCTGTGAATTGGTTAATCTGGCGAAAGATAATCCATATCCCATTCTTATTGGTGGTGATTTCAATTTGCTTCGATTTCCAAATGAGAAAAGCCGTGGCAGGTTTGATGATCATTGGCCTTTCCTTTTCAACGCTGTCATCGACAGTCTAGATCTGCGAGAGGTTTCCATGATTGGAAGACAGTTCACTTGGGCGAACAGTCTTCCGGAACCGACATATGAGAAACTAGATCGCGTTTTAATGGATACTGAGTGGGAATCTGAATTTCCTATGGTGTCTGTTCGTGCTCTACCTCGTATCGAGGCTATATCAGACCACACACCCATTCTCCTAACTACGGGTTTGCCACGACCACAATATAGACGCAAGTTCAAGTTTGAACTTGGGTGGTTGCTTCAGGATGGCTTCCATGACATGGTCAAGGAGGTGTGGGAGAAACCGGTGGCCGGGCCTACCCCAATTCACAAATGGAATAACAAAATGCGTGCATTACGTAAATTCCTTGGTGGTTGGGCTAGGCATACGGTGGGTATCCTCAGAAAGGAGAAGCTTCGCCTTTCATCTCTCATTGATGGATTAGAAGCTTTGGCAGAGGTTAGACCCCTATCTGAGCATGAAATCAAGATCAAGAGTCATTCGAATGCACAGATAGCTAGCATGCTGCGTGAAGAAGAACTGAATTGGTATCAACATTCTAACTCTCAGTTTATCCTGAAAGGTGACGCAAATACTAGATATTTCCATGGAGTCGCCAATGGCAGACACCGGAAGAAAATTATTCATTCCCTACAACAGGATGAGGGCACAATTGAGGGGCATGAGCAACTTAAATCTTATATCACTAATTATTATAAAAATTTGTTCGGAGCCCCGGAGGAAGAAAACTTCTCGATGGATGAGTCCCGAACAAATGACATCCGCCAGGTTTCTGATGAGGAAAACAACCTTCTAACAGCCCCATACTCTATGGAGGAAGTTAGAAAGGCGGTTTTCCTAATGGAGCACAACAAAGCCCCGGGTCCGGATGGTTTTCCCGCTGAGTTCTATCAGCACTTTTGGGAAGTCATCAAACCGGATCTCCTACTTTTGTTTAGCGACTTACATGCTGGCCAACTAGAATTGTTTCGCTTAAACTTCGGTGAGATTATTTTATTACCTAAGGTTAATGAGGCTGAAAGGATACAACAATATAGACCTATTTGCCTTCTTAATGTTAGTTTTAAAATATTCACGAAGGTTGCGACTATTAGGCTAAATTCGGTTGCTGAACATGTGGTTCGTCCTTCATAGACAACTTTTATGCAAGGCAGACACATCCTTGATGGTGTTGTTATCCTTCATGAAACAGTCCATGAATTACACCGAAAAAGTTGAATGGGGTGGTTCTCAAAATAGACTTTGAAAAGGCTTATGACAATGTCAAGTGGCCCTTTCTTCAACAGACTCTCAGAATGAAAGGATTTTTTGCAGAGTGGCGTGCTATGATCCATAGTTTCGTTTCTAGAGGTAGTGTTGCCATTAAGGTCAATGATGACATTGGACACTATTTCCAAACGAAGAAGGGTTTGCGACAAGGTGACTCGATATCGCCCATGCTATTCAATATAGTGGCGGATATGCTTGTGATCATGATTGAGCGTGCCAAGGTTGATGGCCAAATTGAAGGGGTAGTAAATCATCTAGTTGATGGTGGTCTCTATATACTTCAATATGCCGATGATATAATTCTCTTCATGGATCATGACCTCAAGAAAGCAAGAAATCTGAAACTAATTCTATCAGCATTCGCGCAACTCTCGGGTCTTAAGATCAATTTTCATAAAAGTGAATTGTTTTGCTTTGGCAAGGCTCAAGACGAGGCCCACCTGTACGTTGAACTGTTTGGATGCGGGTTGGGCCAGTTTCCGATCACATATTTGGGGATACCGATACATTATCAGAGACTCACAAATGCTGAATGGAGACACGTCGAGGAGAGACTTCAGAAAATACTTAGTAGTTGGAAAGGTAAACTGTTGTCTCTAGGTGGAAGATTGGTCCTCATAAATTCAGTACTTAGTAATATGGTACTATATATGATTTCCTTCTTCCAGTTGCCTAAAGGAGTTTTACATAGATTGGATTATTTCCGATCAAGATTCTTTTGGCAAGGAGATAGAGAGAGAAAGAAATATCGACTGGCCAAATGGAGTATGGTTTGCCGTCCCAAAGACCAAGGCGGGTTGGGTATTCATGACCTTGAGGTTAAGAATAGGGCCCTCCTCGGCAAATGGTTGTTTAAATTTCTGACGGAAGAAGGTGTATGGCAAACCCTCCTAAGGAGGAAATATGTGGGCTCCAAGGCGGTATCCCAAGTATACTGGAAGCCTGGGGATTCCTACTTTTGGGCGGGTCTAATGGCTATGAAGAAATATTTCTTCTGCTATGGATCCTTCTGAATTAAGGACGGCTCGGAAATTAGATTCTGGGAGGACAGATGGCTAGGGAATGCCACACTCCGGGAACAATACCCGGCTCTATACAACATTGTGCTCCACAAGGGTGATACTATCGCCACGGTAATGGAATCATTTCCGCCAAATGTGACGTTCAAAAGAGATTTAATTGGACCTAGACTCCAATCGTGGAACATCCTGCTCCAGCGGTTGTCCACGGTGCACCTGTCACATGGGTCTGATGTATTTCGGTGGAACCTTCATGGGAATGGAAAATTCTCAGTGGATTCCTGAAAGTGCGTTATATCGACTAGAGGGGGGGGGGTGAATAGGCGATTTTTATGAAAGTCTTCAAAACGTGGAAGTTATGAAGACAAACGATAGAAATAAACCTATTACCCTACAGCGGAAGGTAGACTACACTAGGCAAGCCATAGTCAAGTATTCAATAGAGTGAAAGCACAATGACTAATAGCAGCAATGTAGTAAGGATCAGGTAGGAAGATATTGTGAAGCCACTTAGAACACGCAGTCACTCAGTGAAGACAAAAGATAGTGCGAACATACAATGACTTCACAAGGAGTAACAGTAAGTAAAGGGAAGGGAAGATGAAACCAGTGACTCGCTAAAGACAATGATTTGTTGGACCAGTTCTAGTTGCTATGACAACTGTACGTCTGGTTAGGGCGGCTAGGTATTTAAACCTTAGGACACACAGTCCCGGACACCCAGTCCTGAACACGCAGCTCAGGACACCCAGTCCTCACCGTATTCCCCTTGAGCTAAGGTCACACAGACCTCGCCCAATCACTCTGGTAAGTCTTCAAGGTAGACTCCCAAACCTTCACAGACTTCGTTCACCGGCAATCCACAATGTCTCTTGGATGCTCAGAACGCGACGCCTAACTGGCTGGAGGATGCACAGTCCTCAAGTGTAATAAGTCTTCAGATCACACAGACAAGAAGACTTAAGTGATGCCTAATTCTCTTTGGCTCTGGGTGGTTAGGGCTTTATCCTCGCAAGGAATTCTCTCTCAAAGGCTTCGAGGTGGGTTGCTCTCAAACGACAAAAGCCGTACTCTGAATCTGAGCAGCCAACCGTTTATGGTTGTAGGGGGTGGGCTATTTATAGCCACTTGGCAACCCGACCTGATTTGTCCGAAATGACCCTGGGTCACTAAGGAACTGATACGTGTTCCAACGGTCAGATTTCAAACTCACACGGCAACTTTACTTGGGCTTCAAGCAAAGCTGACTTGCCCGACTCTGGACAAGATTCGCTCTCAAAGTCTTCACTCGAAGACATAGGTTTTGTTTAAGCATCACTTCAGTCATTCTGACTGGTTCTCTTGGACCCCACTTAACAGTACGGTGGTTCCTATGACTCAACACAGAAGAAAGAGAACTACGAAAGATCTAAGTCTTCGAGCTCCATAGGCTTCATGTGGTGTCTTCTCTTGTCATAGTCTTCAATGTGAATATCTTCATATACCACCTTTGACTTCAATGTCTTCATACATTTTTAGGGGTCATCTCTGGTAGGAAAACCGAATCAATGAGGGACTTCTACCTGTGTTATCCCGCAATTCTCACAAACACATTAGTCCCTCAACTAGGTTTGTCGTCAATACTCCAAAACCAACTAGGGGTGGCACTAGATGCACTTACAATCTCCCCCTTTTTGGTGATTGATGACAAACTAGTTGAAGTTTTCAACGGGGAATATAATCTGTGAAATTGTAAAGGATAAGGAATTGTCTTCATAAGTTGCAAGGGCTCCCCCTGAAGATGTGCATATAAGTAATTTGCTTTTGGAATGCAAATGCACATGGCAGGTTGTACTGGTGGAGATCCACTTCAACTTATGATGACAATCCACTATGCATGTGAAAGTATATGAAGATAATGACATGCATAATGGAAAATGGACGTCTGCAGAATGATCTAAGTGTGGAATTTATCGTCGCACATGCAGAATTTATCATCGCAACACAAGGTGGCAAATAAGTAGCAGACGACCATCGAGTTTAAGTGTTACAACTCAAAGAACCAAATGTAGCAAAACGAGAGTTGTAAGCACGAAGCAAAATATAAAGCACCCGCCCATATGGACCCGCTTGAAGACTATCAACCTCATATGCTTCTCCCCCTTTTGTCAGTAAGGACCAAAAAGGTTTGAAGACATAGAGCATCTACTCGTTCCCATGAGGAGTAGGTGAAGCAGCAGGGTCGTTGGTTGTGTTTGGCGGTGCGGAAGAGCTTGGAGCAGAGTCGAAGCGTGCTGAAGGAGGTGGCGGTGAAGTAGCATCGTCTTCATCCTCGATTACCCTGGCATTCACAGTTGCAACAGAGGAAGAGAACTCAGAGTCTTCAAGGGATGGAGTTCGTTGCAGCACTGCCCTTCGAGGAGGTGTGGAGTCAAACTTGAATCGCTCAGTGAAGCCATCCTCTTGAAGATCATCTTCAGAACACATCAGTGTTAGCCCTTTCCATGTGCGGCGAGAGGTTTCATGGGCAACAAATGCATTCTTGGTGGCAAGATTGCGAATGCGATTAACATCCACCAAGAGGCTTTGCATCTGACGCTTCAGCCAGTCATGATGCCTATCTTGTTTCTGATGAAGAGCCACAAGAAGCTCTTGGTCGTTGAGAACACGAGTGCGCTTCTTGGGTCGTGGAGCAGTTGTAATGTCAGTGGCTTCAGTGAGAGCAGGATGCGGTGCACGTGTAGTGCCAGCCAAAGGATACACACGAGTTACGGCTTCAACGCCTTCAACGTTCTGAGTGAAACTTTGATGCTCTGCATTCTAAAGACTGAGAGGTTCCTTGGCAGGCTCAGGATAGATGGCTTCAATAGACATATCCACATCAGGCAAAAAGATCCGATGGTTGCAGGCCGAGGGCTGATATGAGATAGCGGAGTGAAGTTTGATCAGCCGCATCACCCAAGGGGCGTAGAACTTCAAACCAAACAGATCAGAGCCAGATGTAGCAAGTTGGCGAATGAAGAAATCCTGTGTATTGAAGCATTTTCCATGAAGAATGTAGAAGACCAAAGTCTTCATTGCACCTTCCAGCTTGGCATGGGGAGAATGTCCTTTGATTGGCCCGAGAGTTCGCCTTATGATGTGATAAATGGTTCTTGGCAGATACTCAAGGTCTTCAACGAAGAACTCCGTGGGATAAGCAGCATCTTGGGGCAATGGCTTCATCATACTGAGCATCTGACTCATATTAGGTTCAGTCTTCTGAAAGATGCTCTCAATAGCTTCACTATGAAGCTGACAGCCATGCTCGTAGAGATCGCCAGGAGTGGGCAAACCAGTGAGCTCAATGATGTCAAAGGCTTTGGCTTCGTGATGAACGTTTCCTGTCATCCACTCCAGGACCCAAGTCTTCGGATCTCTGCTATACCCGTGGATGTGAAGTGTGGCATAGAATTGAAGCAGCAACTCTTCATTCCAATGCTCTTGGTCAGTGACGAACGACAGCACTCCAACCTCTTTGAAGCAATCTAGAGCTTCTTCTAGACAGGGCAGACCAGCTATTTCTTCAATGTCAAGGCAGTTGTGTGGGAAGATGCGACCTTGGTTGTAAAGAACGCATGAGTAATAGCTTCGCTGCGAATAACTCCAGAACCGATCAGATGATATTCTTTCCCTGGAGTAGGGGTTCCTGGAGCTGTTGAAGAATGTGTTGTCTACTCTGAAGCCATTTGTAACGCCCCGAGAACGATGTGCCAGGTGTCGTCCAGTTATTCGCTGTTGTTGCCTTGTCATTGCTTGCGTGTCTTGCATTGCATATCATGTCATCATGTGCATTTCATTTGCATACATGTGCGTCTCATGCATCCGAGCATTTTTCCCCGTTGTCCGTTTTGCATTCCGGCGCTCCGTTCTCCTCCGGTGGTCATTTCTACCTTCTTTTCATGTGTGGGGGTTAAACATTTCTGGATTCGACTGAGACTTGCCAAGCGGCCTTGGTTTACTACCGTAGACCGCCCCTCAAGTTTCGTACCATTTGGACTTCGTTTGATGCTCCAACGGTTAACCGAGGAACCGAAAGGCCTCGTGTATGTTGCAGCCTAACACCATTTAAATTTGGCCCAAAACCTACATAAACCCTCTCCATCATCTAGAGCGTTCGATCACGATCGCGTGGCCGAAAACCGCACCTCATTTGGACTCTCCTAGCTCCCTCTACCTATAAATAGGTGGCTCCCTCCGAAAAATCTCGCAGTCCAAACCCTAGCCCCGCTCCTCTCGCGCCGCCGGACATGTCCATCCAGTCGCCGGACACGTCGTCAAGCATATTGAGTACATGTGTTCTGGCAGAGCAAGGAATGCACTACAGGAAAAATAATATGAGAACACAGTGTATTCCCTATCCAAATCTAGAAATAATTTCTTCCTTCACGTCAGTGTTGACCACGGTACTAGTACCTTTTACCCAAATATAGCAATCCGAATTTCCAAATTAGTCGACAGCATGTTCAAAAGAACCCCACCCTCCCGGATAGAAAAGAGGACTCTAGGAACATACTATGCGCGTTTTAAAATCCTGTGTTAGGATGAGAAGGAAAAAGTTTGGCGTCTCGCCGAGGGCGTAGAAACCTGTAGGGTCCTCGCACTTCAGGCATTGCAAATGAAACACACTAGATTTAGTAGGAAGAAAAATGCATCAACTGCGGCGGTGGCCATCCTAGGATTACCCGTGACCAAGGGACTTGGATTTATCAGGGATGGATGAAGAATTCGTACTTGGTTCTCCATGAGAAAACCCCATGCAATCGCCGAGAGGGGGTTTTCTCTGAACAAGCAGATGAGGCAGAAGGGGATTCATGCCCAGTGAAATATTGCCTCTTTGTCCATCCAACTTACTGCTAAAGCTGGAAAGGTGGGGGTTTTGCGATTTGACGTCTCATTGGGCATTCCTGTGACGCTACGACCGGGTGTTTATACCGTGCAGTTGTGCACTCTAATTTGGTGCATATGGCACATGGACCCCATTGTTGGATGCCCCACATATCAGCGAAAGGAAGTAGAAAGACAGGAGTAACTAGTTACACATGAATATATTTTTGACAGAGAGATACTCCCTCTGTGAAGAAATATAAAAATATTTTATATCATAACTTTATACATAAAATATCAATATATATAACATATATAATTATAAAAATATAGTTTTTTTTAACACAGTATAGACGAGTTGTTGATGATGGTGTGCCTATCATCCTGCAATATAGGTCGTCCGATTTATATCTGACGCATAGGAAGGAAACTATGGCAATTTTGCAAAAAGGTACCCACACACCTCTCCACATTTGCAAATAAGGCCTTCCCTGGTTCATCTTTTTCTCTCACAAGATAAAATACTCATACAAATGCATCTTGATGTTACGTGCAATGCGCGGGCATTATGGGGGTTCAGTTGAGAATATAATACTCAGACAGGCTCACGGTTCTGGACTTTGGGCCACAAGCCAATGGGCTGCATGTTTGGGGGCCCATGTGTTCTACCTCAGTGCTTTTCATATTGCAAGCGATTGGTACGGCGCTAGTTTGAGATGTTGTCGCAAGGCGAATACACACAATTGAATAAAGCACAGTAACTATAAGAATGGAATCGGACGACAGTTCCTAACCAGCAATCAGAGTTGCAATTCTATCGACGATATCCCACGTGATAAATAATATTGTCGTACTACTTATACACATAGGACACTTGTTTCAGCATGCCAGATTATTACATCAAAATCTCTCAGAGGATAGATCAGTTTGGTAGTTGCATGCTGCTACTGAAGAATTTCAAAGTTGATCTGGACCAGCTCTCCTTGCTGAGAAAGTTCGATTTTGACATCATCCCCTACCGCAAGATATGATTTAGATTTGAACCTTGACCATCCTTTAGCATCAATCACCATGTGACCATCCTTTGTACTTACGGTATATTGAGCAGGTTCATTCACACCAAGGCTGCACATGGTAAGAGAAACTTGGCCACGGTCACCCGGATTGTTGAATGACTCCCTCGTTGCTCTCTCTATTTGCAAACAAGAAGACATACACAAACAGTTAGATCAACACAGTGAATCATGTGAAACAACATGGAAATAAAAAAGAACGAAGCACTTGGGTGGCCAATGCTTACCAAGAAGGTGGACATGTCGGTTTTTGTAAGGACTTTGGTATATGAAGTGCAAACTGCAACCCAATCTGTTGCTAGTGCAACTGCTGGTTCCATTGCCGCTGCACGGGCCGGAGCAGATGCAAGTGCAAGTGTTGCTGCAGGTGCCGAAGCCGTTGCTGGTGCCCATGCTGGTGCGACTGGTAGTGCCACTGCTGCTGCCGAAGATGGTGCTCCTTGTAGAGCTGGTGCCGGTGTCGGAGAAGGTGCCGGTGTCGATGCCCAATCCTCCGGTAGATCATCCTGATCTGCTGACACGGTCGGTGCCCAATCCTTAGCTGGATCAGACTAAGATGTTTCCGCTATCAGTGCTAGAGCAAGTGCCGTCGGAGAAGGTGCCGGTGCTCGATCCGTTGCTGAAGGTGGTACCGATGTGCGAGACAGCGGCGATCGTGTCTGGTCTTCTATGATCAACTTTCTAACTTGAGTAGGCTCAGTGAGCATGATCCAGTTTTTTCTTAATTTATTATAAACGCGAGAAGGACTAATTGTGGCAGGTTTGTTAAACCAAACTGCAGTTCATCATAGGGATTCAACTTGTACTCAAACAACAGACTGATCCAATTGTTTCCAGTAATATAAGTGACAGATAGTGCCTTAGTTACTGACACGACATAAGAAGTGAAACCTGCAAAAATAACCATCGTAGAGTAAACCAAACGGTTTATTCTGTGACGAATGTCACATGGAAAAACCTACATCATAAAATTGCAACAAAAGAAAGAGAACATGACATTAAATCAATAAGATTTAAACAGTAAATCAATAAGATTTACTTGATGTGACATGAGTGAATCCTTACCAGGAAATCACTATGTTGAAGTACTAAATAGAAGACTGATCATCCAACTACGCGTGGCATGCAGGCCCCCCACCTACTCCCACAAGCAGGACAGTCCAAAGGTTGTGACAAATCGTATGGACCGAACATCCATGGGGCTGGAAATCCTGGTCGGTGCGATAAACCTTTCAATGCATAGAAATATTGGAGTGTAACCATAATTGATAAACCATCCTCACAAAAGAGATGATCTGGATACTTCAAAATATACATACTGAATTGAGTGGACAGACATTAACAAAGACTGTTCTCAGGACTCACCACACACCAAAAGCGGTAGTACTAAACAATACAGGGTTCACAAACACAAATTAAGTACTGAACAATACTACTTACTACAGACAAGCAAATTTGCACTAATTAAACTTTGCAGACTATTTCTTTCCACCGACCTATGGATGAACCCTGCATAACGAACTAGGCCATGGACTTCGTGAGAGATGTCTACCTGCACCATCACCATCTCGTCAACCTTGGAGAATCTAATAGAGTGGTCTTTCCACTCATAAACATGATGATGAAGAATGGCCGCATCAGATTTGTTAGGAAGCTTTACAAGAACCACACCCTTCGTAATCGAAGGCACATCCAAGAAATTGTGGTGGTCAAATACAGCCTCGAGAACACGCCTAACAACAATGCTATAGGAAAACACTAGTTCAGGACACGTGGCGACAAGGACACATCAGCTGGATAGTTTTAGAAGTAGAACTCATCCTCTGGTCCTCCAGTTCACACGGCATGACTTTGAGAACTTCGTCTCCATCGCGGACCTGGTTCTAATTCAAATAGAAATCAAATATTTTATTACTACCTCCGTTCAGAAATGTAAGATGATTTTTTATATTTTACTCCATATATGACTACATATAAGCACAGAAATGGTTGAACAAAGACACTAGAACATGTCTTCAAAGGCATGAGAGCAGAGGGATTACTTGCTATATCCAGAACACAAGTTACTGAGGCAAATATACCCTCTTCAAAGGTAGCATCGATGTTCATAAAGTAGTTGAAACTAATCTATAAGAAATCAGTGTCAACCTCTCGCATGTTTCGGTCAAAACAGGAATTTAGAACCATCATTTGGCACACAAAAATCACATGCAAGATCACCCAGAAAGTTGTACTACTGGTACTAGTACCGCGTGTTAGATGAAAAAACACAATCAAGATCGAGAAACAGATCGTCAATAAGATATATTACCTGGACTTGCTTAATGAGGGATCCTGGAGAGGGGGGCTTGGACAGGCCGATGGCTTTGAGCTTGTCCGCGGTAGTCTCGGCGGGGTGCCTGCGCTTCTTCGTACCACGAGCCATGACGGTTTTGGCCAGAGCCATAGACATCACTTCGGTCGGTGCCCAGGCGTCCATCAAGATACTGTAAAATAGAAATAAAAGAAAAGAAACCATAATCACAAACCCAAAAGAAGAACAGAGAGGGAGTTATAGGATCAGTCTCGGGGTTGCAAGAACGGGCCTTGGCCAGAATCAACACCATTGATCCGCTCACCTTTCCTTCTTTGGGAGAGAAGAACAATGGCAGAAGCAGGTTGGAGTTTTCTTGAAGAAATGAGGAACAAGATGAGGGAGAAGCGAGTGGGGGTTTTCTTCAAGAGAGGAAGCTGAGAGAGAAGAGTGAAATGATGGTTGCTTCGTGCGTCCAACTTACTGCTGGAAAGGAGGGGGATTTGTCATTTGACAACTCATTGGGCATTACTACGACGCTTCAATTCGGGTAGTCTATCGTGTAGTTGGGCACTCTACAACGGAGTAATTTAGTGCATGGCTAGTGGACCCCGATGCTGGCTGTCCCACACATCGGTGAAAGTGAGTAGCAAGGTTCCCGATGGCCGTCGATGAGGATCCACATGGTAGAGCGTGTCCACTGTTTTTCTAAAGAAAAAAATGATTACATAAAGCGTTTCCACTCTTTCAACGGAGGAGTGCCAAACACGGCAGCCACTTGAACATACATAGTTCTCCTACTACTAGGCATGTGCAGTGGTTCATACGTCTGTACTACATAATCTTGTTGCTAGTATAGTAAGATATGATGATAACAAATGATGTCATGCGCATGTCAACTATATGAACAGTAATGTAACTTAGTAGCGCTTTTTCGACTGTCCGGTCGAGAATAAACGGTGAGATCAATGTTAACAGAACCAGGTCTACAGTGCACGGAGAGTACGGTGCTTTAGTACTCCACGAAACATGAACCATATGAAGCACAAATCAGTGTTAGGCAGGGTGCACGGGATGGGAGCAAAAGTTCCCTTCTTGACCCACTTTTGGGTGTTTGGCAGAGTGCATGAAGGGTGCATGAGTCTATACTAGTAGGTTAACACAAATACATGAAGAGGGAACAACTATATTGACACGAGAATGTTGGGGAACATAGTAATTTCAAAAATTTCCTACGCACACGCAAGATCATGGTGATGCATAGCAACGAGAGGGAAGAGTGTTGTCCATGTACCCTCGTAGACCGTTGTTGGATTTCAGGTTCCGGAAAAACCCTTGAGGTTTGAACACTGGTATGCGCACAAAGATCTCTCCCCTTCTCTAGCTCGCACACTCCACAAACTCACAGCCTAGCTCGACGAGCCCAAAGAACATGAGACACAAGATTTATACTGGTTTGGGCCACTGTTGTGGTGTAATACCCTACTCCAGTGTGGTGTGGTGGATTGCCTCTTGGGCTGAGGATGAACAGTTACAAGGGAAGAACAGCCTCCTGAGGAGAGGTGTTCTTGTGCTCGGTGAACTTGTGTGTTTGGGGATGATCTGGATGCTCGCTATGGTGGTGGCTAGTCCTATTTATAGAGGCCTTGGTCCTCTTCCCAAATATTGAGCAGGAAGGGATCCCACAACGGCCAAATTCCAAGGGAGACAGCTAGTACAAGTTATCCTGACAAAAGTAGTCTTCGCCTACCAAAGGCTCTGGTGGTGATGCCGTCTTGGGCTCCACTATGACCTCCATCCTGCTGTCCTGCTGGTCTTGGTCTTCTTGCACCAATATGGAAACCACTGCGCTTGCCTCTTTAGCACCAAAGAGGAAATGAGGACACTGCACGCGCTGGCGCCCACCTGGCTCCAGTCATCATGGCTTGCATCTTGCAAACCTCGCGAGGTGTCCCTTGCCTTGATCTCTCCACCCCTCGCGAGCCAGCCTGGTGAGGTCGCCCCTGAGGAGGTCTTGCGTCGTCCACCTCGCGAGGCTTGGCCCCTCGCGAGGGTCTTGAGTGTTTGCTAGTGAAGATGGGCTGTATAGGGCCGCTGATGGAGCGGCGCTCCGCAGGCAAGCAAGTCTTGGGGACCCCCGTTCCCAGAACGCCGATAGTAGCCCCGGGCCCAAGGCGCGCACAGGCTTGGCTTCGAGGTGAAACCAAAGGGCAAGTGCGGAGCGCCGCGGGCCCCAATAGCCTACGGCCCCGCTCGAGCATGGCGATCGATTGGATGTGGGCAGCCCCGCTTCCCCACGCAGCCTTGATATTCGCCTGGCTAGGCGGCCACGGCGTCCTACACAGTTATTTCCCCCTTGCTCGCAATGCACTCCCCGACTCCTCCGCTTTTTCAAACTTCAGCCTCCCTCCATCCGACCTGAGCTCAGTGCCCTCCATTGCCATGGCGCCGAACCGGACGGAGAAAGGGAAGAAGCCCCTGTCCTTAGCCAGCCCGCCTTTGGCCGTCAAGCCCGTCATCGGCCGGTCACGGGTGCTCAATGAGGAGGCCATGGACAAGGTCTGCCATGCGCTCGCCACCAGCTTCAACGAATGGGGTGGGATGGTGGCCTTGCCTGCGTCCCAAGCTTCTGCCGATAGAATAGCCACCGAGGTCCAGTTCTTCATCGACGCCCTGTGGGCCGGTCTGGTCCCCCCTTCTCCGCCTTCTTCAACGACGTGCTTTCCCATTTCTAGATTCATCTACTGCACCTAGATCCCTAATGTGTCGCTCTTCTCGCCATCTTTTCCTTTGTCTGCGAGGCCATGGTGGGCATCAGCCCCTCTGTGGCCCTTCCGCGCCATTTCTTCTCGCTGCACCTGATCGACCCCCGACAACGCTCAGGGTGCCCGAGCTTCCAGGCCGTGGTGGCGACTGCCGGCTCGGGGATTGACTCTGAACTCGCGCCATCCGCAAGCAGGTTCCGGACACGGTGGGTGTATGTGGATGTCGGAGTGCTCAGCCCTCTGCTCTTGCCTCCGTCTGCGCTCGCCGTCCCCAGCTCCGGCTGGGCTCACGAGAAGCTTACGAGCCCCTGCCTCGCCTTCGTCTGGTACCGACTGAGGAGGTTGAAAGACCTTGGCTTGACCGCGCCCATGGTGATGAAGGAGTTCCTCCGACGCCGCATCGCCCCACTCTAGCGCCATTCCCAGCCGATGTGGGCCCTGTTTGTTGGCCCATATCGCATGAGGCTTCAGGAATCAGAGCTTCCGCTCGAGGCATGAAGAATGGTGCTCGAGGTCCTGGCGGGCGACCCCTCGCCAGCCGATATGCCACTGGTGGGCTGTCTCTTGTACTGCTGCTCGACAGGTGGAGTTCACGGGGCAGATGCCCACCTTTGACGAATGGGGGCTGCGTCCAGTCGGCCTCGATGGGCCCCGCGAGAACCCCATCACCGTGGTTCCCCTCCTTATCGCCGGCGCCGACCTTGCCCCAAGAGTCGACGCAGGGGGGCAGGTGCCGCCGGAGGACGGAGGTGCGGGCGACAGGGTGTCGAAGATGCCCGCAGTTCCTAAGGAGTCATCTTCGGGAGCCTGCAACTCTCATGCTGATCCGGCAGCTAAGGGAGTGACGCGACCCGCTGCTCCTAAGGCCGAAGCTCCCGAGGCCTTCGGGGGCCGTCACGAGGCGAAACTTGATGGATCTCCCTAGTTTGGCGCTCCTAAGGTCACCTCCTCGGGCACTTCACCAGCCGCACGCTGCTGTGGTCGCCATGTCCAACAGTTCGGTCGGTTCCGTGTAGACTTCGATGCGCTCCGCAAGAGGAAGGGGTCCCCAAGCTACAGCAGCGGCGCCCTCCGGCCGTTGAAATAGAGGAAGTACATCGACATAGATGAGTAAGTACCTTATCTCTGTAATTCCTTGAGTGCTGCTTCCCTTCCTGATGGTAGCTCTTTAGGATCCCATCTACTAAGGCCGTGAAGCCTCTCGTGAAGCAACCTCCTCCTACCCCAAGTCTTCCGCTGGCCTTGAGTGCCGCAAGCCAGCATGCTGCCCCTGGAGTGAGGTTGGTTGGAGAGGCAGATACGCTAGCTTGGCGCCTCGAGCCCGCCCTCCTGCCGTCTCTTCTTCGTGGCCTCGTCGGGGGTGCGACGAGTGTGCCAAGGGCTCCTCCTATGGTTGTGGACGGCGGCTGGATGACTCTGATCTTGGTTTCTAATTCGAGCATTGGACCCTCCCCCGTCCAGGCCTCCGCCGTGGCCCAGATGATGATCGGGGAAGTGCCAGCCCCCAGTCCCTGCTGGGAGGGAGCGAGCCGCTTCAGGACCCTTCAGTGACCCCTCCTGCGGAGGACGGAATAGGCCATGAGCTCAAGTCTGCGCACAAACGGAGTGTCGTCCGCCACAAGCACTTTCAGGAGGCGATGGGCGCGATGAGCCGGCTTGGTGGAGAACTTGCGGATGTAGACACGTGCCTCGAGGCCGAAGGTCTTTGGCTGATGGCGGAGTGGCACAAACTGAAGGTGGCTATCAACCTCGGGCGGCACCAGCGCGAGCTTGACAATGCAAAGGCCGAGGCGTCTCTCGCGGCCTCGTGAGAGGCCTGTGCTAGAGACTTGGAAGAAGCCCGGGCAGCCGATCGTCGCTGCGAGATCGCAGAGAAACGCGCGTGGGAGCTCCAAGCCTGGAGCGCCTCCTTGGAGCAGCAAGTGGAGGCAAGCAGGGCCGCCCTAGCATCGATGAAGGGGACGCCTGCCGAGGAGGAAGAGATCCTGAAGCGCGAGGAAGCGCTAGCGCTGGAAGCCACGGAGCGCAGCCTTGAGCTTGAGCGGTTGGAGACGATGGAGCACCAAGTCACTCAAGCAGAGGAGGTTGTCGGTGCGTGCGAGGCCAGGGCTCAGGAGGAGGTCGATCGCCAAGTGGCCGAGGCTCGCGCGGATCTTGAGGGCAGGTATGACCTGAAGTTGGAGCTCGTGGAGGCCGAAGCGGTGGGTAGGACTAATGCCCTTAGGTCAGGGTTGGCTGAGGCGGAACATCATGAGAAAGCCACCACAGCCGCCCTGACCTCAGTGCAAGTTGAGATGGATTCCACTCGTGCCGAGCTGCTTTCCCTTTAGCAGCAGGGTGCGAGCGCCGATGACGATGTGGATGCTCTAGTCAGGTCCTTCACCTCCGAGGATGACGCAGTGGTGGTCGCTGTGGATGAAGGCGACGTGGTCAACGATGGTGCGGGCAACGCTGGCAATGGTGGCGGTGATGCCGACGACGAGGACGGTGATGCCAGCGATGATGACGACGACGCCAGTGACGCGTCTGAGGGCGACCCGGAGGACGCGGTGAGCGATATGTCCGATTGAGCCCGTGCTTCCTTGCTGATGACCCTGTAAGTGAAAACTTGGGCATGGCCCTGAAAGTTGTAAGAGCATTGTGGGAGGGGGAGCCCCTCATGTAAACAGATTATCGCCTCTATTTCTTTGGCCAAGCCTGAAATGTGTTTATACGAGCCCGTTAGTCCTGTGCCGAACTTACTGCTGCAGTTTACCTTAGGCAGGGTCAGTTCTCGACTGGCTTGTGGGTTCACGAGCTTCTGAGGGGCCTGCCGATCCGCCCGAGAGGGCCTCGCGAGAAGAGAGCGCCAACCATGGAAGGGCGTGCGCGCAGCGTGCGTGTGCCGCGCCTAGCCCCCGCTCATGAGGGGCTCGCGAGGGGGGCGGCAGCAGGTGCGAACTCCGATTCAAGGCAAGGAACTAGATTGCAAGAAATCACACGAACGAGAAAAGGCACCCCCCGCACATACCAATGAAAATTCAACTTCAACTTAAATCCAAAGCCAGAAAACAGGGCTACAGGAAGGAGATTGAAAGCAAATGGCCGCGTCCGGCACCTAGTCTAGTCTTCTTGTCTTCTCACCAGCGCGGAGCTAAGTGCTGCCACTAGTCGTGGGAGGGAGCCCCTGAGGCCCGAGGGCGGCACTCCTGAGACTCGGGGGCGTGTACATCCCCACTCATTATTACGTGAGTGTCACGAGTGGAGATCTTAACAAGCACGAGCCTTACTTCATATCGCCAGATGAGGGCCCCACCTTGCGCTACCCTCGACCACCGTTGGTGCGACCCGGAATCTGGACGAAGCCAAGGGGCAAAGGGGACGCCAGCCGCGACCACGGGTCCTCTGCCGGGGGAAGGCTCGCAGGCACCTCCCCGGGAGAGGGCCTACCTCTGGGGGACGCCTTGCTCCACGTGATGCGGGGAGGGTCCCTGCTCCCGGCTCCTCCCTGGCAGCCCCCGGTACGCCCCCCCTTGCGGAAGGGAGGCCGTCGAGCTGGGGCCGCCGTCCGCCGCTATGACCTGATCCTCCTGCGACCCATGGTTAGCGTAAGCTTGCTCCTGAGAGATTAGTGGTACCCTGTAGTCATTGTCGTTGGCATGGTTGGTGAGGCTCCCGGGAGGCTCCTGGAAGGCCTCACCTTCTAGCACCTTCTCCTCCCAGCCCGGCTCAAGGAACGAGCTAGGGTCATCTTCCAACGCATACTCTTGGTCCATCATGCGGGGCACGTAGGCCTCCGAGGCCGTCGCCCCGAAGACCTCGTCGAAGTGCCCCACGCTCCATGTTGCGCGGCCCAACGCGTCGTCCTGAGGATGGTATGCCGGCACCCCGCTGGGGCCGCGGGAGGCGACACTTTTGCCCGCACTCATCGAAGGTCGCGCGAGTGCGATTGGGCGTCTGGTGCTGCTGGTCGCGTCGATGTTGACGAAGCCCGCTGGCGCTCCCAGGGGCGCGCGGGCACGGCGAGGTCCGCCATGCGATCCGGCAATGGCCTGGCGCGCCAAATGTCAGATTTCGGGTTTCAGAAAAACCCTTGAGGTTCGAACACTGGGGTGCGCACAAAGATCTCTCCCCCTCTCTAGCTTGCACACTCCACAATCTCACGGCCTAGCTCGACGAGCCCAAAGAACACGAGACACAAGATTTATACTGGTTCGGGCCACCGTTGTGGTGTAATACCCTACTCCAATGTGGTGTGGTGGATTGCCTCTTGGGCTGAGGATGAATAGTTACAAGGGAAGAACAGACTCCCGAGGAGAGGTGTTCTTTTGCTCGGTGAACTTGTGTGTTTGGGGATGATCTGGATGAGCGCCCCTCACTATGGTGGTCGCTAGTCCTATTTATAGAGGCCCTGGTCCTCTTCCCAAATATTGAACGGGAAGGGATCCCACAACGGCCAAATTCGAAGGGAGACAACTAGTACAAGTTATCCTGACAAAAGTAGTCTTCGCCTACCGAAGGCTCTGCTAGTGGCACCGTCTTGGGCTCCACTATGACCTCCGTCCTGCTGTCATGCTGGTCTTGGTCTTGTTGCACCAATGCGGAAACCTTTGCCTGATGCCTCGGGACTCCTCGCCTGCGCTTGCCTCTTTAGCACCAAAGAGGACATGAGGACACTGCGTGCGCTGACGCCCGCCTGGCACCCACCTGGCTCCAGTCGTCATGGCTTCTGTCACGCAAACCTCGCGAGGTGTCCCTTGCCTTGATCTCTCCGCCCCTCGCGAGCCAGCCTGGTGAGGCCGCCCCTGAGGAGGTCTTGCGTCGTCCGCCTCGCGAGGCTTGGCCCCTCGCGAGGGTCTTGAGTGTTTGCTGGTGAAGATGGGCTGTACAGGGCCGCTAGTGGAGCCACGCCGTGGGCTGTAGGCATGCAAGTTTGGGGACCCCCGTTCCCAGAACGCCGACAACCGTAAGCGGAACCGTTATGACAACGCGGTTGATGTAGCCGTACGTCTTCAGATCCGACCGATCCTAGTACCAAAAGCATGACACCTACGCGATCTGCACACGTTCGGCTCGGTGACGTCCCACAAACTCTCCATCCAGCTAAGTGTCAAGGGAGAGCTTCGTCAGCACGACTGCGTGATGGCAGTGATGATGATGCTACCAGAACAGGGCTTCGCCTATGCACCGCTATGATATGACCGAGGTCGATGATGGTGGTGGGGGGTACCGCACACGGCTAAAAGAGCAATGATCAACTTGTGTGTCCATTGGGTGCCCCCTCCCCCGTATATAAAGGAGGGGAGGAAGGGAGGGGCCAGCCCTCTCTATGGCGCGCCCTAGGGGAGTCCTACTCCCAGTGGGAGTAGGATTCCCCCCTTCCCTAGTTGCAGTAGGAGAGGAAGGGAAGGAGGAGTAGGAGAGCTGGAAAGCCCCCCCCCCCAACCTATTCCAATTCGGCCTCCTGCCCAAGAGGGGCGCACCAGCCCCTTGTGGGCTGGTGTGCTTCCTTCTTATGGCCGATAAGGCCCATAACTCCTCTCGGGGGGTTCCGGTAACCTCCCGGTACTCCGGAAAAATGCCCGAACCACTTGGAACCATTCTGATGTCCAAATATAGGCTTCCAATATATCAATATTTATGTCTCGACCATTTCGAGACTCCTCGTTATGCCCATGATCACATCCGGGACTCCAAACAACCTTCGGTTCATCAAAACACATAAACTCATAATACTGATTGTTACCGAACATTAAGCGTGCGGACCCTACGGGTTCAAGAACTATGTAGACATGACCGAGACTCACTTTTGGTCAATAACCAATAGCGGAACCTGGATGCTCATACTGGTTCCTACATATTCTACGAAGATCTTTATCGATCAAACTGCATAACAACAAACGTTGTTCCCTTTGTCATCGGTATGTTACTTGCCCGAGATTCGATCGTCGGTATCTCAATACCTAGTTCAATATCGTTACCGGCAACTCTCTTTACTCGTTCTGTAATGCATCATCCCGAAACTAACTCATTAGTCACATTGCTTGCAAGGCTCATAGTGATGTACATTACCGAGAGGGCCCAAAGATACCTCTCCGATAGACGGAGTGACAAATCTTAATCTCAATCTATGCCAACTCAACAAACATTATTGTAGACACCTATAGAGAATCTCTATAATCGCCCAGTTACATTGTGACGTTTGATAGCACACTAAATGATCCTCCGGTATTCGGGAGTTGCATAATCTCATAGTCATAGGAACATGTATAAGTCATGAAGAAAGCAATAGCAATAAACTAAATGATCATTATGCTAAGCTAACGGATGGGTCTTGTCCATCACATCATTCTCTAATGATGTGATCTTGTTCGTCAAATGACAATACATGTCCATGGCTCAGAAACTTAACCATCTTTGATTAACGAGCTAGTCAAGAAGTGGCATACCAGGGACACTCTGTTTGTCTATGTATTCACACATGTATCAAGTTTTCGGTTAATACAATTATAGCATGAATAATAAACATTTATCATGATATAAGGAAATATAAATAACAACTTTATTATTGCCTCTAGGGCATATTTCCTTCAGTGTCCCTGTTGCATTAGAGTCAATAATCTAGTTCACATCGTCATGTGTTTTAACACCAATAGTTCACATCTTTATGTGATTAGTTTACATCTCCATGTGACTAACACCCAAAGGGTTTACTAGAGTCAGTAATTTAGTTCACATTGCTATGTGATTAACACCCAAAGAGTGATCATGTTTTGCTTGCGAGAGAAATTTAGTCAATGGGTCTGCCACATTCAGAGCCGTATGTATTTTGCAAATTTTCTATGACTACAATGCTTTGCATGGAGCTACTCTAGCTAATTGCTCCCACTTTCAATATGTATCTAGATCGAGACTTAGAGTCATCCAGATTAGTGTCAAAGATTGCATCGATGTAACTCTTTACGACGAACTCTTTGTCACCTCCATAACCGAGAAACATTTCCTTATTCCACTAAGGATATTTTTGACCATTGTCCAGTGATCCACTCCTGGATCACTATTGTACCCTCTTGCCAAACATATGGTGAGGTACACAATAGGTCTAGTACACAGCATAGCATACTTTATAGAACCTATGACTGAGCCATAGGGAATGACTTTTCATTCTCTTTCTATTTTCTGCCGTGGTCGGGTTTTGAGTCTTTACTCAACTTCACACCTTGCAACACAGGCAAGAACTCCTTCTTTGACTGTTCCATTTTGAACTACTTCAAAATCTTGTCAAGGTATGTACTCACTGAAAATATATCAAGCATCTTGATCTATCTCTATAGATCTTGATGGTCAATATGTAAGTAGCTTCATCGAGGTCTTTCTTTCAAAAACTCCTTTCAAACACTCCTTGATGCTTTCCAGAAAATTCTACATTACTTTCGATCAACAATATGTCATTTACATATACTTATCAGAAATGTTGTAGTGCTCCCACTCACTTTCTTGTAAATACAAGCTTCACCGCAAGTCTGTATAAAACCATATGCTTTGATCACTTTATCAAAGCATATATTCCAACTCCGAGATGCTTGCACTAGTCCATAGATGGATCGCTGGAGCTTGGTCACTTTGTTAGCACCTTTAGGACCGACAAAACCTTCTGGTTGCATCATATACAACTCTTCTTTAAGAAATCCATTAAGGAATGCAGTTTTGACATCCATTTGCCAGATTTCATAAAATGGGGCAACTGCTAACATGATTCGGACAGACTTTTAAGCATCGATACGAGTGAGAAAATATCATCATAGTCAACACCTTGAACTTGTCGAAATTTTTTTGCGACAATTCGAGCTTTGTAGATAGTAACACTACTATCAGCGTCCATCTTCCTCTTGAAGATCCATTTATTCTCAATGGCTCAACGATCATCGGGCAAGTCAATCAAAGTCCATACTTTGTTCTCATACATGGATCCCATCTCAGATTTCATGGCCTCAAGCCATTTTGCGGAATCTTGGCTCATCATCGCTTCCTCGTAGTTCGTAGGTTCGTCATGGTCTAGTAACATGACTTCCAGAACATGATTATCATACTACTCTGGTGCGGACCGTACTCTGGCTGACCTACGAGGTTCGGTAGTAACTTGATCTGAAGTTTCACAACCATCATCATTAGCTTCCTCACTAATTGGTGTAGGAATCACTAGAACTGATTTCTGTGATGAACTACTTTCCAATTAGGGAGAAGGTACAATTACCTCATCAAGTTCTACTTTGCTCCCACTCACTTCTTTCGAGAGAAACTCCTTCTCTAGAAAGGACCCATTCTTAGAAAAGAGGATCTTGCCTTCGGATCTGTGATATAAGGTGTACACAACAGTTTCTTTTATGTATCCTATGAAGACGCACTTCTCCAATTTGGGTTTGAGCTTATCAGTCTGAAACTTTTTCACATAAGCATCCCAACCCCAAACTTTAACAAATGACAGCTTAGGTTTCTTGCTAAACCATAGTTCATACGGTGTCGTCTCAACATATGTTTAGATGGTGCCCTATTTAACGTGAATGCAGTTGTCTCTAATGCATAGCCCCAAAACGATAGGTGTAATTCAGTAAGAGACATCATAGATTGCACCATATCTAATAAAGTATGGTTATGACGTTCAGGCACACCATTACATTGTGGTGTTCCAGGTGGCGTGAGTTGCGAAGCTATTCCACATTATTTTTAAATGAAGACCAAACTCGTAACTCAAACATTTGTTTCCACGATCAGATCATAGAAACTTTATTTTCTTGTTACGATGATTTTGCACTTCACTCTGAAATTCTTTGAACTTTTCAAACGTTTCAGACTTATGTTTAATCAAGTAGATATACCCATATTTGATCAAATCATCTAGAAGGTCAGAAAATAGCGATACCCGCCGCGAGCCTCAACACGCATTGGACCGCACACATCAGTATGTATTATTTCCAACAAGTCTGTTGCTCGCTCCAGTGTTCCGAAGAACGAAGTCTTAGTCATCTTGCCCATGAGGCATGGTTCGCAAGCATCAAGTGATTCATAATCAAGTGATTCCAAAAGTCCATCAGCATGGAGTTTCTTCATGCGCTTTACACCAATATGACCTAAACGGCAGTGCCACATATAAGTTGCACTATCATTATTAACTTTGCATATTTTGGCTTCAATATTATGAATATGTGTATCACTATGATCGAGATTCAATAAACCATTTATGTTGAGTGTATGACCATAGAAGGTTTTATTCATGTAAATAGAACAACAATTATTCTTTGACTTAAATGAATAACCATATTGCAATAAACATGATCCAATCATATTTATGCTCAACGCAAACACCAAATAACATTTATTTTAGGTTTAACAGTAATCCCAAAGGTAAAGGGAGTGTGCGATGGTGATCTTATCAACCTTGGAATCACTTCCAACTCACATCATCACCTCGCCCATAACTAGTCTCTGTTTATTTTTGCAACTCCCGTTTCGAGTTACTACTCTTAGTAACTGAACCAGTATCAAATACTTAGGTGTTGTTATAAACACTAGTAAAGTACACATTAGTAACATGTATATCAAATATATACTTTTGTTCACTTTCCATCCTTCTTATCCGCGAAGTATCTAGGGCAGTTCCACTTCCAGTGACCATTTCCTTTGCAGTAGAAGCACTCAGTTCTAGGCTTGGGTCTAGCTTTGAGCTTCTTCATGGGAGTGGCAACTTGTTTGATTTTCTTCCTTGAAGTTCCTCTTTCTTTCCGTTTGCCCTTTTCTTGAAACTAGTGGTCTTGTTAACCATCAACACTTGATGCTATTTCTTGATTTCTACCTTCACCGATTTCAGCATCGCGAAGAGCTTGGGAATTACTTTCGTCATCCCTTGCATATTATAGTTCATCACTAAGTTCTAGTAACTTGGTGATAGTGACTAGAGAACTTTATCAATTACTATCTTATCTGGAAGATTAACTCCCACTTGATTCAAGCAATTGTAGTACCCAGACAATCTGAGCACATGCTCACTGGTTGAGCTATTCTCCTCCACCATGTAGGCAAAGTACTGTCAGAGGTCTCATACCTCTCGACACGGGCATGAGTATGAAATACCAATTTCAACTCTTATAACATCCTATATGTTCTGTGGCGTTCAAAACGTTTTTGAAGTCTCGGTTATAAGCCGTAAAGAATTATGCACTAAACTATTAAGTAGTCATCATACTGAGCTTTGTCAAACGTTCATAACGTGTGCATCTGCTCTTACAATAGGTCTGTCACCTAGCGGTGCATCAAGGACATAATTCTTCTGTGCAGCAATGACGATAATCCTCAGATCACGGACCCAGTCCGCATCATTGCTACTATCATCTTTCAACTTATTTTTCTCTAGGAACATATCAAAAAATAAACGGGGAGCTACATCGCAAGCTATTGATCTACAACATAGATATGCAAATACTATTAGGACTAAGTTCATGATAAATTAAAGTTCAATTAATCATATTACTTAAGAACTCCCACTTAGATAGACATCCCTCTAGTCATCTAAATGATCATGTGATCCAAATCAACTAAACCATGTCCGATCATCACGTGAGATGGAGTAGTTTTCAATGGTGAACATCACTATGTTGATCATATCTACTATATGATTCACGCTCAACCTTTCAGTCTCCAGTGTTCCGAGGCCATATCTGCATATGCTAGGCTCGTCAACCCGAGTATTCTGCATGTGCAAAACTGGCTTGCACCCGTTGTATGTGAACATAGAGCTTATCACACCCGATCATCACGTGGTGTCTCGGCACGACGAACTGTCGCAATGGTGCATACTTAGGGAGAACACTTATACCTTGAAATTTAGTGAGAGATAATCTTATAATGCTACCGCCGAACTAAGCAAGATAAGAAACATAAAGGATAAACATCACATGCAATCAAAATATGTGACATGATATGGCCATCATCATCTTGTGCCTTTGATCTCCATCTCCAAAACACCGTCATGATCTCTATCGTCACCGGCATGACACCATGATCTCGATCATCTTGATCTCTATCAACATGTCGTCACATGGTCGTCTCACCAACTATTGCTTTTGCAACTATTGCTATCGCATAGCGATAAAGTAAAGAAATTATATGGCGCTTGCATCTTACACAATAAAGAGACAACCATAAGGCTCCTGCCAGTTGCCGATAACAAAACATCATCATCTAATACAACAATTTATATCTCATCACGTCTTGACCATATCACATCACAACATGCCCTGCAAAAACAAGTTAGACGTCCTCTACTTTGTTGTTGCAAGTTTTACGTGGCTGCTACAGGCTGAACAAGAACCGTTCTTACCTACGCATCAAAAACCACAACGCGGTATAGTGATTGCTTTTTGATCTTCAGAAAGAACCTTGTTCATTGAATCCGATTCAACTAAAGTTGGAGAAACTGACACCCACCAACCACATGTGTGCGAAGCACGTCGGTAGAACCAGTCTCGCGTAAGCATACGCGTAATGTCGGTCTGGGCCGCTTCATCCAACAATACCGCCGAATCAAGAATCAACTAGTGACAGCAAGCAATATGTATATACCCACGCCCACAACTCCTTTGTGTTCTACTCGTGCATATAACATCTACGCATAAACCTGGCTCTGATACCACTGTTGGGGAACGCAGTAATTTCAAAAAAATCCTACGCACACGCAAGATCATGGTGATGCATAGCAACAAGAGGGGAAGAGTGTTGTCCACGTACCCTCGTAGACCTTAAGCGAAAGCATTATGACAACGCGGTTGATGTAGTCGTACGTCTTCACGATCCGACCGATCCTAGTACCGAAAGTATGGCACCTCCGCAATCTGCACACATTCGGCTCGGTGACATCCCACGAACTCTCGATCTAGCTGAGTATCGAGGGAGAGCTTCATCAGCATGACGGCGTGATGATGGTGATGATGATGCTACCGGAACAGGGCTTCGCCTAAGCACCGCTACGATATGACCGAGGTGGATTATGGTGGAGGGGGGGGGGGGTACCGCACACGGCTAAAAGATCAATGATCAACTTGTGTGTGCATGGGGTGCCCCTCCCCCGTATATAAAGGATTGGAGGAGGGGAGGGGCCGACCCTCTCTATGGCATGCCCTAGGGGAGTCCTACTCCAACCAGGAGTAGGATTCCCCCCATTCCCTAGTTGGAGTAGGAGAGGAAGGGAAGGAGGAGTAGGAGAGAAGGAAAGCCCCCCCCCCCCCAAACCTATTCCAATTCGGCCTCCTGCCCAGGGGGGCGCACCAGCCCCTTGTGGGCTGGTGTGCTTCCTTCTTATGGCCCGTAAGGCCCATAACTTCTCCCGGAGGGTTTCGGTAACGTCTTGGTACGCTAGAAAAATGTCTGAACCACTCGGAACCATTCCGATGTCCAAATATAGGCTTCCATTATATCAATCTTGATGTCTCGACCATTTTGAGACTCCTCGTCATGCCCGTGATCACATATAGGACTCCGAACAACCTTCGGTTCATCAAAACACATAAACTCATAATACCGATCGTCACTGAACTCATAATACTTTGTTCATCTTCGTTGTATTCTTTTCTCGAAAATGGTTTAACCTCTCAAGGTTCTTTGGTTTCACTCGTATGTCAAAGAAGCAACTTAGTTTTACCTCTTCTCTTCCTCTTACATTTCCCTCCGGTGCCATCCTAGATCTTGGGACGAGATCCTTCCGTAGTTGTGGAGTGTTGTAACGCCCCGGATACAACTTTCCATATTTGTAACTCCGACTCTTGCCTTTTCCGGATATGCGATATGATTTTCCCTTCGTTGTTGGGTTTTTGTTTTCGTTTTGGTATATTGTTCTTGTCATGCATTTCATATCATGTCATCATGTGCATCGCATTTGCATCCATGTTTGTCTCATGCATCCGAACCTTTTCCCCATTGTCCGTTTCGCAATCCGACACTCCTACTTGCACCGGCGCACCCCTCCTGTCTCTTTTCGTGAGCGGGTGTTAAACATTCTCGGAATGGACCGAGATTTGCCAAGTGGCCTTGGCACACCACCGGTAGACTGCCTGTCAAATTTCGTGCCATTTGGAGTCCGTTTGATACTCCAACGGTTAACCGGGGAACCGCAAAGGCCTAGTGTGTGTTACAGACCAACACCCCTCCAAAACGGCCCAATAACCATCCAAACCTCCTCCATGTCCTCCGCCATCGGATCACGATCATGTTGGCGAAAACTACACTCCATTTGGACACTCCTACCTCCTCCTACCTATAAATATGTGTCTCCCTCTGAAATTTTGACATATATAAAACCCTAGAGCCACTCCTCCACCGCGCATCCGGACATGTCCGTCCGCAGTCGGACGCGTCCACCGCCGCCACCATGTCGCTCCGGCCAATGAGAGGCGGCCACCTCAGCACCGCCGCCTCCCTCATCCACTCGTGCACCGCCAAGTGTTGTCGCCATCCTCCTCCACCGCGCGGGCCCGCGAGCCCATCCGCGGCCCGCTGGGCCCGTTCATCGCCGCCCGGGTGCCCGAGCCGCCGCGCCGACCGTCAACCGTCTCCTCCGTCGCCGGAGCATCGCCGGACTCCGCCGTCTTCCCCTCTCGTCGCCCGCCGCCCCGGCTTCCGCGTCACCGGACGTCGCCCGAGCGCGCCGCCCTCCGCCCAGCGCTTCGCCACCCTCCGCCTCTGGTCATCGGTACCTCGCCGGACCCTTCTCGATTCCCCGCTGCCGACCATGCGACCTTGCCGGCGAGCTCGTCGCCCCGCGTCGATCTGCCTTCTCCGCCCGGCGGGACCTCGCCGGCCTCCGTAAACCGCCGGATCTGGACGAGCTCCTCCGGACCAATCCTTTTCCGGTCTCCTCCTCTCATCGGAACAGCCACCGTCTCGGAGCACCGGTGTGCGCCGCCGCCGCCATGCGGGATCGGGAGGAGCCCCAATCCGCCATCGTCGTTGACCGCAACCCCGCGCTGGGCCATGCCTATATTCCGCGCTGCCGGCCCACTCTTCTTCCCCTCCTAACCCGGCCGAAGCCCAGGGTGAGCATCTGCTAAATCTTGCCCGAGTATCGTATATCTATCCTTCGCTCACCTGTTTTTTTGCTAAGTCCCTGGATCCTAATATATTTTTTTCCTCCTTTGACCTGTCATATCTTGGTGACCGTAGCTCTGTTTCATGCATATAAGATATCAAAATGTTCACTGTGAGATGCTCTTCGTTTCATTCCATTGTGGCATGATTGTTTGAGTTCGTCTTGATGGCCAAATCATTGATGCAAGAGTGCTATAAAATGTTTACTCCTGTTCCTTAGCAGATTATGATGATTTGTCATTTTTGTCACATTTGATGTTTGCATCATATGGGCATGAGCTATACATGTGTTTTGAGCTATGAGATTCCATCTTACAGGGGACTTAGGATTTTACTAAGTCATTTTCCTGTTGTTATTTTTATGCCATGTAAACATGATGCTACAGTGAGATCCATGCTTCTTTTGAGTATCTTTAGTAAGGATGTTTTGAACATATGGTCATGCTTTATCCATCAATGCCCCTGTTTGCATTTATGGGGTGCCCTAGAATGTCTTAATCTTGCTCTACTTTTGCTATAAAATGTTCCTCATAGATCGTTCACATGTTAATCAATTTTTCCATGGTTGTTGCTATTGATCCTTGCATGTTATGAACTTGCTATTGCCATGGTTAGCTTCATGAACATGTCTTCTTACTGGTAGTATGCTTATCTTGTCATGCAATGCTTTTTGGTGAGTGATTTGAGCTCGCAAAGATGCCTTCATAATTCTGTTTATGCCATTCTCTGTTTTCTGCCAAGTCTGAAACTGTTTATAAAACTTGCTATGTTTACATGGGTTCCATCATATCTTCTATGCCTTTTTGGCTCATGTTCAGCAAGGGGCTTTTGTTCTATGCATTTAGTAGAATCATTCCATGCCTTTGTCTGCTATGATATGTTCCTGGAGCATGTTGTGTGCTTGCTCTAAACATGGCTTCTTGATGTTATTCCTGGCATGTTAGTATTTTCACTAAGTCTGTGGAGCTGATATCTTTTGCACTTTTGCCATGCTTGTTTGAACCTGCTCTTGTGAGATTTAGTCGTAGCTCAGTGTTCATGTTTTGTCAAGCATTTTGTGTAGATCAGTTCCATATACTTTGTTGTTATGTTGGAGTGCAGTAGCTTAGTTTCTTGTTGCATTCTAGATGGCATCATGCTGTTAATCGCAGAATTCTGCCATTCTTGTTTTGCTTGTCATTTGCAAACCGTGCATCGATTCCGGTGATCTTTATATTGATTTCGACCGAATCATCTCATCATTCCAGCGGCACACTTGGTTTGCCAAGTTGATGCCTTGTTCATCCTTTTCCTTCTGGAGCACGCATATGCATTGCATATCACATCCCGCATGTCATGCCATGTTTTGCATCATGTTGTTTGTGCATTGCACCATGGTTGATTGTTGTTCCTTTGATTGTTTTCTTGCCTTGGGTAGAGCCGGGAGACAAGTACGTGATCAAGGAACCTGTTGAGTACACTTACGAGGATCAAGCTTTCGTCAACTCAGAGAACTTTGCATGCAAGATGACCATACCCTCGAAATCACTTCTATCTTTGCTTGCTAGTTGTTCGTTCTATTGCTAAGTCGCGCTACCTACCACTTGCTATAGCATGCCTCCCATGTTGCCATGTCAAGCCTCTAACCCACCTTTCCTAGCAAACCGATGTTTGGCTATGTTACCGCTTTTACTCAGCCCCTCTTATAGCATTGCTAGTTGCAGGTGAACACGAAGTTTGTTCCATGTTGGAACATGGATATGTTTGGGATATTGCTACCTCTTGAGGACTGCGTTGGTTTTCCCCGAAGAGGAAGGGATGATGCAGAAAAGTAGCGTAAGTATTTCCCTCGGTTTTTGAGAACCAAGGTATCAATCCCGTAGGAGGCTACGCGCAAGTCCCTCGAACCTGCACAAAACAAATAAATCCTCGCAAGCAACGCAAATAGGGGTTGTCAATCCCTATAGGGCCACTTACGAGAGTGAGATCTGATAGATATGATAAGATAATATTTTTGGTATTTTTATGATAAAGATGCAAAGTAATATAAAGGCAAAGTAAATAGCAAAGGAAATAACTAAGTAGTTGGAGATCAATATGATAAAGATAGACCCGGGGGCCATAGGTTTCACTAGTGGCTTCTCTCGAGAGCATAAGTATTCTACGGTGGGTGAACAAATTACTGTTGAGCAATTGACAGAATTGAGCATAGTTATGAGAATATCTAGGTATGATCATGTATATAGGATCACGTCCGAGACAAGTAGACCGACTCCTGCCTGCATCTACTACTATTACTCCACTCATCGACCGCCATCCAGCATGCATCTAGAGTAATAAGTTAAAAACAGAGTAACGCCTTAAGCAAGATGACATGATGTAGAGGGATAGACTAATGCAATATGAAGAAAACCCCATCTTGTTATCCTCGATGGCAACAATACAATACTTGCCTTGCTGCCCTTACTGTCACCGGGAAAGGACACCGCAAGATTGAACCCAAAGCTAGGCACTTCTCCCATTGCAAGAAAGATCAATCCAGTAGGCCAAACCAAAATGATAATTCTAAGAGACTTGCAAAGATAACCAATCATACATAAAAGAATTCAGAGAAGATTCAAATATTATTCATAGATAGACTTGATCATAAACCCACAATTCATCGGTCTCAACAAACATGCCGCAAAAAGAAGATTACATCGAATAGATCTCCACAAGAGAGGGGGAGAACATTGTATTGAGATCCAAAAAGAGAGAAGAAGCCATCTAGCTACTAACTATGGACCCATAGGTCTGAGGTAAACTACTCACACTTCATCGGAGAGGCTATGGTGATCGATGCCCCCTCCGGCGGAGCTCCGGAACATGCCCCAAGATGGGATCTCGTGGATACAGAAAGTTACGGTGGTGGAATTAGGGTTTTGGCTCCTGTTCTGATTGTTTGAGGGTATGTGGATATATATAGGAGGAAGGAGTACGTCGGTGGAGCAACAGTGGGCCCATGAGGGTGGAGGGCGCGCCTGGTGGGGGTGCGCACGCCCCCCTACCTCGTGGCCTCCTGTTTTATTTCTTGACGTAGGGTCCAAGTCTCTCTGGTCTTATTCGTTGAGAAAATCACGTTCCCGAAGGTTTCATTCCGTTTGGACTCCGTTTGATATTCCTTTTCTTCGAAACCCTAGAACAGGAAAAAAACAGCAATTCTGGGCTGGGCCTCCGGTTAATAGGTTAGTCCCAAAAATAATATAAAAGTGGATAATAAAGCCCAATAATTTCCAAAACAGTAGATAATATAGCATGGAGCAATCAAAAATTGTAGATACGTTGGAGACGTATCAGATATCACAATATATCTTATTTACTTTAATGCATCTATATACTTGGTAAAGGGTGGAAGGCTCGGCCTTATGCCTGGTGTTTTGTTCCACTCTTGCCGCCCTAGTTTTCGTCATACCGGTGTTATGTTCCTTGATTTTGCGTTCCTTACGCGGTTCGGTGTTATGGGAACCCCTTGACAGTTCGCTTTGAATAAAACTCCAACAACAAGGCCCAACCTTGGTTTTACATTTGCCTAACAACCTACACTTTTCCCTTGGGAGTAATTAACCCGAGGGTCATCTTTATTTTAACCCCCCGGGCCAGTGCTTCTCTAAGTGTTGGTCCGAACCAGGCAGCCTACAGGGCCATCTCGGGGCAACTTGAGGGTTGCTTTTACTCGTAGCTTGACCTATCTGGTGTGTCATGAGAACGAGATACGTGCAACTCCTATCGGGATGTCAACACATCGGGTGGCTTTGCTGGTCTTGTTTTACCATTGCTAAAATGTCTTGTAACCGGAATTCCGAGACTGATCGGGTCTTCCTGGGAGATGGAATATCCTTCGTTGACCATGAGAGCTTGTGATGGGCTAAGTTGGGACACCCCTGCAGGGTTTGAACTTTCGAAAGTCGTGCCCATGGTTATGTGGCAGATGGGAATTTGTTAATGTCCGGTTGTAGATAACTTGACACTTGACTTAATTTAAAATGCATCAACCGTGTGTGTAGCCGTGATGGTCTCTTCTCGACGGAGTCCGAGAAGTGAACATGGTTCTTGTGTTATGCTTGAATGTAGGTAGTTTCTGGATCACTTCTTGATCACTTCTAGCTTCACGACCGTTGTGTTGCTTCTCTTCTCGCTCTTATTTGCGTATGTTAGCCACCATATATGCTAGTGCTTGCTGCAGCTCCACCTCACTACCCTTTCCTACCCTTAAGCTTAAATAGTCTTGATCTTGCGGATGTGAGATTGCTGAGTCCCCGTGATTCACAGATACTTCCAAACAGATGCAGGTGCCGATGATACCAGTGCAGATGACGCAACCCAGCTCAAGTGGGAGCTCGATGAAGGTCTTGAATCGGTGTTTTGTTTCGTTCCCTGTTGATCAGTAGTGGTGCCCAGTTGGGACGATCGGGGATCTAGCATTTGGGGTTGTCTTCTTTTATTTTGGTTCCGTAGTCGGACCTTGATTGTATTCTTAATGATGTATGTTTAAGTTGTATTGTGTGAAGTTGTGATTGTAAGCCAACTCTTTATCCCTTTCTTATTCAGTACATGGGATTCTGTGAAGATTACCCCTCTTGCGACAAACCTACCATGCGGCTATGCCTCTAAGTCGTGCCCCGACACGTGGGAGATATAGCCGCATTGTGGGTGTCATAAGTTGGTATCAGAGCCTTCCCCGACTTAGGAGCCCCCTGCTTGATAGAATCGCTGACGTTGTTGAGTCTAGAACAAAATGTTTTGAGCCTTAGGATTATATTTATCGGAGAGTAGGATTCTTTTTACTCCTCAGTCCCTTCTTCGCTCTGGTGAGGCCTCCTGACGTAGTGTTTTGACTCTTCTGTCCTCAAATTTCACGAAAAAAATTAGGATCACGCGGGTATCTTGGAATCGTTCCGATGGTTTTGTGAAGAGAACATTGTTCTTGGTGCCTCCTGACATTTAGGGGTTGTGGCAGTGTCCCGGGGAGTTGAGCTCCGAGGTGTTGTCGTCACAATTTTATCGTTGCAGTTCTGGAATACCTGAGTTCGCCGACATCGAAAATCTCTTTTATACAGTTGTTGGTGAGATAACCTCAGCGCCACCCAGTACTGGGGCAGGAGTTCAGGAGTATTGCCATAACTCGTATAATAGATGCTTTTCGAAGGCTGAGGTAAACGATTTCCGAAGGTTTCTTGGTTATGTGTTGAAGGATGGATACAACTGGATGTAGGATTTGCTAGTTTTGGGTGAGATATTATGCTTCCCCTGTATCCCCAACACCTGATTGCATAACCAGAAAGTTTCGGGAGTTTATAACTGGGAATTCAAGTATCACGTAGGATATCCTTCCAATAGACACATGATACGATATGGGGTCTATCATATGTTTGTCCCTGCTTATTCTGCAAGCCAATCCTTTGTTTTATTTTGAGTTGTGGTATTCGAGTTGCTTCAATGTCAAGTGTTGATTCCATACCTTTCCTAAGCGGTGTTCTCATATTTATATGAGAGTGGTAATCCTTCTTGATCGTCGAGATTGCCATCCCAATTCTTTCCAACTAGTGTGCTTCTCTTCAAGTGGATCCGATCATTTCAACATTCGCAAGATCACCTCTCAGTTTTCCCTATGTTGTTTGTTTTATTAGTCCCAAGTTGCCTTTGTTTTCCCGCCCTCCCACCCTTTTTCTTCAAGGAATCGGATTTCTTAATCAAGTATCCATTTTATTCATGTGAAATCTCTTCATTCTTTTCTTCTATGTTCTTATCCGGTGATTCTTAGGAAGATTCTTACGGAGTTTCTAGGTTATCATTCCTTGTTCTCTTATCTTCCCTTGTGTTTTCAATGCAATCTTTCGGTGTTGATCATATCCTTTTCCTCGTTTCAAATATGTTCTCAAGCCATTGCACCTCTTAATCATTCACTTTTCGCTATTCATTTGTTCTGGAGTGCTGAAGATATCTCAGAAGATTCATGTTTTCACTACTAATCCGTCCAAGCTCTTTCGAGGATGTTATCTCATACAAGCTATTTAACTCCACTGGTGCAATCTCCTTTTCAAGCAATCTCTTCAATGGTGTTTCTTTTGAGTGGGCCGTAACCCACATGTCTTTTCCCAGGATCTTACCTGATTCTTCTATTTTTCCGGAGCTACTATCAAATTCTTCTCCAAGTTGATGTAAGAATGAATTATCATCAGTCATATGTCTTTCTCCAAGATCTTTCAAATTCTTTTCATCGTCGGTTCAACCTTTCTAATATTCATCCCAGAGTATCTCAATGATTCATGGTGGTGTTTCTCATCGTCATTCTCGACAGTTGAAGACCGAAGAAGAGTTTTTCCTCCATACCTTATCCGTTTTCTCAGCGATGCGTAGTTCAAGCTTGGTGCCATCCTCTCATAATTGTTTTTGATCCGGAGCAATTCAAGAGCCTTTTCAGTTTGATTCTCCAAAGGCCATCATTTCGTGTTTATTCATTCTCAGCTTTCAGCTCTCGTTCTTTCCAATCCTACTGGTGGTTCGTTGAAGTCCTTCTCAAGTTTGCGCTATATCACTCTTAATCCTTTTTGCGAGAATAAGTAGTATGCCAAATCCGTTGCTTATCATCAATCTAAATTGGCGAAGGATAAGCATAATGTAATTCTTATTCTTGTTTCATCGAGTAAATTCAATTCCTTATTTCGGAGGTTCATCAAAATTCTTGATTTCATTTGTTCATCTTTCCTTCCAGAGTTCCAAGTTTTTCTCGGTTATATCATCGCGAAGCTCCATGTAATCATTGCAAGGCTTATCCCGGAGTTCTTTCCAACTTCTCTTTCTTTTATCGTCCTTATTACCGGTGTTCTTCATGGAGGCTACATGGTGGTTCATCAAGGATTCTTTTCATTCTTCAATTGTTCTTCAAGGTATCTCTCGAAGCTATGATCCACCAAGCTATAATTCAAGTATTCTTCATCTTGCATTCCGAAGTGCAATTCTTTCTAACTTATCTTTTTCAGGTGGTGTTATGTCGTTTTGACAGCTTCCTTCATGTTTCATTATTCACAACTTGGCCGAAATGACATATTTTAAACCCATCATTTTCAATTTGTTCATGAGATCCCTTGCAACCCATCAATCTCTTCTTCGGAATTGTCTTGGGTTATATTTCACCTAAAGCTTTCCCTAAGGATTGTTGCTAATTATGGTGCTTATAAATGACCCAAGTTCTTCATTTATCCTCCCGGTGAAATAAGCTTCTCGTCTTCTTGTTGATATTAATCCAATTTTTTCCCATGAGTGGCAGGTTGTCACATCATAATTTTGAGATGTCTTTCATAAGCCCACATCAAGATTATCCTTTCGTTGTTGGTTTCCAACAACTCCGTTATTGAAGGAAATATGCCCTAGAGGCAATAATAAAGTTATTATTTTATTTCCTTATATCATGATAAATGTTTATTATTCATGCTAGAATTGTATTATCTGGGAACATAATACTTGTGTGAATACATAGACAAACTAAACGTCACTAGTGTGCCTCTACTTGACTAGCTCGTTAATCAAAGATGGTTATGTTTCCTAACCATAGACATGTGTTGTCATTTGATTAACGAGATCACATCATTAGGAGAATGATGTGATTGACATGACCCATTCCATTAGCTTAGTACCCGATCGTTTAGTATGTTGCTATTGCTTTCTTCATGACTTATACATGTTCCTATGACTATGAGATTATGCAACTCCCGTTTGCCGGAGGAACACTTTGTGTGCTACCAAACGTCACAACGTAACTGGGTGATTATAAAGGAGCTCTACAGGTGTCTCCAAAGGTACATGTTGGGTTGGCGTATTTCGAGATTAGGATTTGTCACTCCGATTGTCGGAGAGGTATCTCTGGGCCCTCTCGGTAATGCACATCACATAAGCCTTGCAAGCATTGCAACTAATGAGTTAGTTGTGAGATGATGTATTACTAAACGAGTAAAGAGACTTGGCGGTAACGAGATTGAACTAGGTATTGAGATACCGACGATCGAATTTCGGGCAAGTAACATACCGATGACAAAGGGAACAAAGTATGTTGTTATGCAGTCTGACCGATAAAAGATCTTCATAGAATACGTGGGAGCCAATATGAGCATCCAGGTTCCGCTATTGGTTATTGACCAGAGACATGTCTCGGTCATGTCTACATTGTTCTCGAACCCGTAGGGTCCGCACGCTTAACATTACGATGATAGTTTCATTATGAGTTTATATATTTTGATGTACCGAATTTTTTTCGGAGTCCCGGATGTGATCACAGACATGACGAGGAGTCTCGGAATGGTCGAGACATAAAGATTTATATATTGGAAGCCTATGTTTGGACATTGGAAGTGTTCCGGGTGAAATCGGCATTTTACCGGAGTACCGGGAGGTTACCGGAACCCCCCGGTAACCTAATGGGCCTTAATGGGCCTAGTGGAGGAAGAGGAGAGGAGGTCTAGGGGCTGTCGCGGGCCCCTCCCTCCCCTAGTCCGAATTGGACAAGGAGGGAGGGCGGCGCCCCCCCCTTTCCTTTCTTCCCTCTCCTCCTTCCCCCCAAGTCCTAATCCAACTAGAGAAAGGGGGGAGTCCTACTCCCGGTAGGAGTAGGACTCCTCCAGCGCGCCTCCTCCTAGGGCCGGCCGCACCCCCCCCCCTTGCTCCTTTATGTACGGGGGCAAGGGGGCACCTCTACACACACAAGTTGATCCTTGTGATCGTTTTCTTGGCCGTGTGCGGTGCCCCCTTCCACCATACTCCTCGATAATATTGTAGCGGTGCTTAGGCGAAGCCCTGTGACGGTAGAACATCAAGATCGTCATCACACCGTCGTGCTGACAGAACTCTTCCCCGACACTTTGCTGGATCGGAGTTTGGGGATCATCATCGAGCTGAACGTGTGCTAAAACTCAGAGGTGTCGTAGTTTCGGTGATTGATCAGTCGGGCCGTGAAGACGTACGACTACATCAACCGCGTTGTCATAAGGCTTCCGCTATCGGTCTACGAGGGTATGTAGACAACACTCTCCCCTCTCGTTGCTATGCATCACCATGATCTTGCATGTGCGTAGATTTTTTTTTGAAATTACTACGTTCCCCACTAGTGGCATCCGAGCCTAGGTTTTATGTGTTGCTGTTATATGCACGAGTAGAACACAAGTGAGTTGTGGGCGATATAAGGCATACTGCTTACCAGCATGTCATACTTTGGTTCGGCGGTATTGTTGGATGAAGCGGCCCGGACCGACATTACGCGTACGCTTACGCGAGATTGGTTCTACCAACGTGCTTTGCACACAGGTGGCTGGCGGGTGTTAGTTTCTCCAACTTTAGTTGAACCAAGTGTGGCTACGCCCGGTCCTTGCGAAGGTTAAAACAGCACCAACTTGACAAACTATCATTGTAGTTTTGATGCGTAGGTAAGATTGGTTCTTGCTTACGCCCGTAGCAGCCACGTAAAACTTGCAACAACAAAGTAGAGGACGTCTAACTTGTTTTTGCAGGGCATGTTGTGATGTGATATGGTCAAGACATGATGCTAAATTTTATTGTATGAGATGATCATGTTTTGTAACCGAGTTATCGACAACTGGTAGGAGCCATATGGTTGTCGCTTTATTGTATGCAATGCAATTGCGCTGTAATGCTTTACTTTATCACTAAGCGGTAGCGATAGTCGTGGAAGCATAAGATTGGCGAGACGACAACGATGCTACGATGGTGATCAAGGTGTCGCGCCGGTGACGATGGTGATCATGACGGTGCTTCGAAGATGGAGATCACAAGCACAAGATGATGATGGCCATATCATATCACTTATATTGATTGCATGTGATGTTTATCTTTTATGCATCTTATCTTGCTTCGATTGACGATAGCATTTTAAGATGATCTCTCACTAATTATCAAGAAGTGTTCTCCCTGAGTATGCACCATTGTGAAAGTTCTTCGTGCTGAGACACCACATGATGATCGGGTGTGATAGGCTCTACGTTCAAATACAACGGGTGCAAAACAGTTGCACACGCGGAATACTCAGGTTATACTTGACGAGCCAAGCATATACAGATATGGCCTCGGAACACGGAGACCGAAAGGTCGAGCGTGAATCATATAGTAGATATGGTCAACATAGTGATGTTCACCAATGAAACTACTCCATCTCACGTGATGATCAGACATGGTTTAGTTGATTTGGATCACGTGATCACTTAGAGGATTAGAGGTATGTCTATCTAAGTGGGAGTTCTTTAGTAATATGATTAATTGAACTTAAATTTATCATGAACTTAGTACCTGATAGTATCTTGCTTGTTTATGTTTGATTGTAGATAGATGGCCCGTGCTGTTGTTCCGTTGAATTTTAATGCGTTCCTTGAGAAAGCAAAGTTGAAAGATGATGGTAGCAATTACACGGACTGGGTCCGTAACTTGAGGATTATCCTCATTGCTGCACAGAAGAATTACATCCTGGATGCACCACTGGGTACTAGGCCTATGCTGGAGCAACACCAGATGTTATGAACGTCTTGCGAAGCAAAGCTGATGACTACTCGATAGTTCAGTGTGCCATGCTTGACGACTTAGAATCAGAACTTCAACGACGTTTTGAATGTCATGGAGCATATGAGATGTTCCAGGAGTTGAAGTTAATATTTCGAGCAAATGCCCGGATTGAGAGATATGAAGTCTCCAATAAGTTCTATAGCTGCAAGATGGAGGAGAACAATTCTATCAGTGAGCATATACTCAAAATGTCTGGTTATAATAATCACTTGATTCAATTGGGAGTTAATCTTCCAGATGATCGCGTCATTGACAGAATTCTCCAATCACTTCCACCTAGCTACAAGAGCTTCGTGATGAACTATAATATGCAAGGGATGGTTAAGACAATTCCCGAGCTCTTCGCAATGCTGAAAACTGCGGAGGTAGAAATCAAAAAGGAGCATCAAGTTTTGATGGTCAACAAGACCACTAGTTTCAAGAAAAAGGGCAAAGGGAAGAAGAAGGGGAACTTCAAAAAGAACAGCAAGCAAGTTGCTGCTCAGGAGAAGAAACCCAAATCTGGACCTAAGCCTGAAACTGAGTGCTTCTACTGCAAGCAGACTGGTCACTGGAAGCAGAACTGCCCCAAGTATTTGGCGGATAAGAAGGATGGCAAGGTGAACAAAGGTATATATGATATACATGTTATTGATGTGTACCTTACTAATGCTCGCAGTAGCACCTGGGTATTTGATACTGGTTCTATTGCTAATATTTGCAACTCGAAACAGGGACTAAGGATTAAGCGAAGATTGGCTAAGGACGAGGTGACCATGCGCGTGGGAAATGGTTCCAAAGTCGATGTGATCGCGGTCGGCACGCTACCTCTACATCTACCTTCGGGATTAGTATTAGACCTAAATAATTGTTATTTGGTGCCAGCGTTGAGCATGAACATTATATATGGATCTTGTTTGATGCGAGACGGTTATTCATTTAAATCAAAGAATAATGGTTGTTCTATTTATATGAGTAATATCTTTTATGGTCATGCACCCTTGAAGAGTGGTCTATTCTTATTAAATTTGGATAGTAGTGACACACATATTCATAATGTTGAAGCCAAAAGATGCAGAGTTGATAATGATAGTGCAACTTATTTGTGGCACTGCCGTTTAGGTCATATCGGTGTGAAGCGCATGAAGAAACTCCATACTGATGGACTTTTGGAACCACTTGATTATGAATTACTTGGTACTTGCGAACCATGTATTATGGGCAAGATGACCAAAACACCGTTCTCCGGTACTATGGAGAGAGCAACAGATTTGTTGGAAATCATACATACAGATGTATGTGGTCCGATGAATGTTGAGGCTCGTGGCGGATATCGTTATTTTCTCACCTTCACAGATGACTTAAGAAGATATGGGTATATCTACTTAATGAAACATAAGTCTGAAACATTTGAAAAGTTCAAAGAATTTCAGAGTGAAGTTGAAAATCATCGTAACAAGAAAATAAAATTCCTACGATCTGATCGTGGAGGAGAATATTTGAGTTACGAGTTTGGTGTACATTTGAAACAATGCGGAATAGTTTCGCAACTCACGCCACTCGGAACACCACAGCGTAATGGTGTGTCCGAACGTCGTAATCGTACTTTACTAGATATGGTGCGATCTATGATGTCTCTTACTGATTTACCGCTATCGTTTTGGGGTTATGCTTTAGAGACGGCCGCATTCACGTTAAATAGGGCACCATCAAAATCCGTTGAGACGACGCCTTATGAACTGTGGTTTGGCAAGAAACCAAAGTTGTCATTTCTGAAAGTTTGGGGCTGCGATGCTTATGTGAAAAACCTTCAACCTGATAAGCTCGAACCCAAATCGGAGAAATGTGTCTTCATAGGATATCCAAAGGAAACTATTGGATACACCTTCTATCACAGATCCGAAGGCAAGACTTTTGTTGCTAAATTCAGAAACTTTCTAGAGAAGGAGTTTCTCTCGAAAGAAGTGAGTGGGAGGAAAGTAGAACTTGATGAGGTAACTGTACCTGCTCCCTTATTGGAAAGTAGTACATCACAGAAACCGTTTTCTGTGACACCTACACCAATTAGTGAGGAAGCTACTGATAATGATCATGAAACTTTAGAACAAGATACTACTGAACCTCGTAGATCAACCAGAGTAAGATCCGCACCAGAGTGGTACGGTAATCCTGTTCTGGAAGTCATGCTACTAGATCATGATGAACCTACAAACTACGAAGAAGCGATGGTGAGCCCAGATTCCACAAAATGGTTTGAAGCCATGAAATCTGAGATGGGATCCATGTATGAGAACAAAGTGTGGACTTTGGTTGACTTGCCCAATGATCGGCAAGCAATTGAGAATAAATGGATCTTCAAGAAGAAGACTGACGCTGACGGTAATGTTACTGTCTACAAAACTTGACTTGTCGCAATAGGTTTTCGACAAGTTCAAGGGATTGACTACGATGAGACCTTCTCACCCGTAGCGATGCTTAAGTCTGTCCGAATCATGTTAGCAATTGCCGCATTTTATGATTATGAAATTTGGCAGATGGATGTCAAAACTGCATTCCTGAATGGATTTCTGGAAGAAGAGTTGTATATGATGCAGCCAGAAGGTTTTGTCGATCCAAAGGGAGCTAACAAAGTGTGCAAGCTCCAGCGATCCATTTATGGACTGGTGCAAGCCTCTCGGAGTTGGAATAAACGCTTTGATAGTGTGGTCAAAGCATTTGGTTTTGTACAGACTTTTGGAGAAGCCTGTATTTACAAGAAAGTGAGTGGGAGCTCTGTAGCATTTCTGATATTATATGTAGATGACATATTACTAATCGGAAATGATATAGAATTTCTAGATAGCATAAAGGGATACTTGAATAAGAGTTTTTCAATGAAAGACCTCGGTGAAGCTGCTTACATATTGGGCATTAAGATCTATAGAGATAGATCAAGACGCTTAATTGGACTTTCACAAAGCACATACCTTGATTTTTTTTGAAGAAGTTCAAAATGGATCAAGCAAAGAAAGGATTCTTGCCTGTGTTACAAGGTGTGAAATTGAGTACGACTCAATGCCCGACCATTGCAGAAGATAGAGAGAAAATGAAAGATGTTCCCTATGCTTCAGCCATAGGCTCTATCATGTATGCAATGCTGTGTACCAGACCTGATGTGTGTCTTGCTATAAGTCTAGCAGGGAGGTACCAAAGTAATCCAGGAGTGGATCACTGGACAGCGGTCAAGAACATCCTGAAATACCTGAAAAGGACTAAGGATATGTTTCTCATATATGGAGGTGACAAAGAGCTCATCGTAAATAGTTACGTTGATGCAAGCTTTGACACTGATCTGGACGATTCTAAATCGCAAACCGGATACGTGTTTACATTAAACGGTGGAGCTGTCAGTTGGTGCAGTTCTAAACAAAGCGTTGTGGCGGGATCTACATGTGAAGCGGAGTACATAGCTGCTTCGGAAGCAGCAAACGAAGGAGTCTGGATGAAAGAGTTCATATCCGATCTAGGTATCATACCTAGTGCATCGGGTCCAATGAAAATCTTTTGTGACAATACTGGTGCAATTGCCTTGGCAAAGGAATCCAGATTTCACAAGAGAACCAAGCACATCAAGAGACGCTTCAATTCCATCCGGGATCTAGTCCAGGTGGGAGACATAGAGATTTGCAAGATACATACGGATCTGAATGTAGCAGACCCGTTGACTAAGCCTCTTCCACAAGCAAAACATGATCAGCACCAAAGCTCCATGGGTGTTAGAATCATTACTGTGTAATCTAGATTATTGACTCTAGTGCAAGTGGGAGACTGAAGGAAATATGCCCTAGAGGCAATAATAAAGTTATTATTTTATTTCCTTATATCATGATAAATGTTTATTATTCATGCTAGAATTGTATTATTCGGAAACATAATACTTGTGTGAATACATAGACAAACTAAACGTCACTAGTGTGCCTCTACTTGACTACCTCGTTAATCAAAGATGGTTATGTTTCCTAACCATAGACATGTGTTGTCATTTGATTAACGGGATCACATCATTAGGAGAATGATGTGATTTACATGACCCATTCCATTAGCTTAGCACCCGATCATTTAGTATGTTGCTATTGCTTTCTTCATGACTTATACATGTTCCTATGACTATGAGATTATGCAACTCCCGTTTGCCGGAGGAACACTTTCTGTGCTACCAAACGTCACAACATAACTGGGTGATTATAAAGGAGCTCTACAGGTGTCTCCAAAGGTACATGTTGGGTTGGTGTATTTCGAGATTAGGATTTGTCACTCCGATTGTTGGAGAGGTATCTCTGGGCCCTCTCGGTAATGCACATCACATAAGCCTTGCAAGCATTGCAACTAATGAGTTAGTTGCGAGATGATGTATTACGAAACGAGTAAAGAGACTTGCCGATAACGAGATTGAACTAGGTATTGAGATACCGATGATCAAATCTCGGGCAAGTAACATACCGATGACAAAGGGAACAAAGTATGTTGTTATGCGGTCTGACCGATAAAAGATCTTCGTAGAATATGTGGGAGCCAATATGAGCATCCAGGTTCCGCTATTGGTTATTAACGGGAGACATGTCTCGGTCATGTCTACATTGTTCTCGAACCCGTAGGGTCCGCACGCTTAACATTATGATGACAGTTTCATTATGAGTTTATATATTTTGATGTACCAAAGTTTTTTCGGAGTCCCGGATGTGATCACGAACATGACGAGGAGTCTCTGAATGGTCGAGACATAAAGATTGATATATTGAAAGCCTATGTTTGGACATCGGAAGTGTTCTGGGTGAAATCGGCATTTTACCGGAGTACCGGGAGGTTACCGGAACCCCCCGGTAACCTAATGGGCCTTAATGGGCCTAGTGGAGGAAGAGGAGAGGAGGCCTAGGGGCTGCCGCGCACCCCTCCCCCCTAGTCCGAATTGGACAAGGAGGAAGGGCGGCGCCCCTCCTTTCCTTTCTTCCCTCTCCTCCTTCCCCCCAAGTCCTAATCCAACTTGGGAAAGGGGGGAGTCCTACTACCGGTAGGAGTAGGACTCCTCCAGCGCGCCTCCTCCTAGGGCCGGCCGCACCCCCCCCTTGCTCCTTTATATACGGGGACAGGAGCCACCTCTAGACACACAAGTTGATCCTCGTGATCGTTTTCTTAGCCGTGTGCGGTGCCCCCTTCCACCATACTCCTCGATAATATTGTAGCGGTGCTTAGGCGAAGCCCTGCGACGGTAGAACATCAAGATCGTCATCACGCCGTCGTGCTGACAGAACTCTTTCCCGACACTTTGCTGGATCAGAGTTCGGGGATCGTCATCGAGCTGAACGTGTGCTAAAACTCGGAGGTGCCGTAGTTTCGGTGCTTGATCGGTTGGGCCGTGAAGACGTACGACTACATCAACCGCGTTGTCATAACGCTTCCGCTATCGGTCTATGAGGGTATGTAGACAACACTCTCCCCTCTCGTTGCTATGCATCACCATGATCTTGCGTGTGCGTAGGAAATTTTTTGAAATTACTACGTTCCCCAACAGTTATAACCTTTTTGGAAGGGTGCTTTCCAAAATCATTTGTGGTAGAAGTTGTCATTTTCTTATCCATTCTTTCATTCCAATGATCTATCTTCTATTCTCTCTTCCGGAGACATTGTGATGTTGCTCTCTTCACTCATCATCTCGAAATATGAGGATCGTGTTCCTTTCATGCTTATCCATTGAACCGGGGTGTTGTGTCATCTGCTTAAGTTCTTTTCATCTTATCAAGTCTTGCATCTATTTTCAACCGGAGTTCTGCCCAAATTTGTTTCTTCCTTGTTCCTCTTTTCTAATGGAGTGTTTTCAACTTTGTTCATCTTCGTTGTATTCTTTTCTCGAAAATGGTTTAACCTCTCAAGATTCTTTGGTTTCACTCGTTTGTCAAAGAAGCAACTAAGTTTTATCTCTTCTCTTCCTCTTCCATTTCCCTCCGGTGCCATCCTAGATCTCGGGACGAGATCCTTTCATAGTGGTGGAGTGTTGTAACGCCCCGGATACAACTTTCCATATTTGTAACTCCGACTCTTGCCTTTTCTGTATATGCGATATGATTTTCCCTTCGTGGTTGGGTTTTTGTTTTTGTTTTGGTATTTTGTTCTTGTCATGCATTTCATATCATGTCATCATTGTGACGCCCGGATAATTAAGCTACAGTAAATTTCTACTAATGATGCCACGTCACCTCGATTATTGTTGCTAATCTCGCGTTAGTTCAGAATCGATCCACATTCAACTTCAAATTAAAGTCAACCGACAAAGTTTTCAAACATTAAAACTAAAATGTTCTAGAGGTGGAAAATAATCCATAATAAATATTGGAGGAGAAACCACATTTTTGTAATGTGTTTGAGTGTTCCAAAATTAATAAAACATTGATTTAAATGTTTAGTTAAATGCCTTTTTATTATTTTGAAATACTAAACTATTCTATTTAGTAGTCAAACTTGTTATTGCAGAGGCTTATATTACAACACTAATTTAGGTGCCAATTGTGTATTTTACAAAACAAAAATGAATTGAACAATAAATAAAATAGAGAAGAAAATAAGTAAAACAGGAAGCAAAAACTAAAATAAAAATAAAGGCCACCCCCTCTCACTCATGGGCCTCAGCCCACCAGGCCACCACCTAGGCCGGCCCCACAGCCCAGCTCGCTCCCCCCCTTAACCCCCACTACCTCGAACCCTAACCCAAGTGCGCCCCACTCCCCACCCCACGTCGCTCGATCCCCACCCTCTCCCTCCAGCGCCGCCAGGGGAGAGCCCCACGTACAATCCCCCACTCTCTCTCGTCTCTCTCCCAGCTACGCTCGCCCTCGACGCCATTGCCGAACCGCCCCACCTCACACCGGCGCTCCACCGCCACACCAGCGCCGCCCCGTCCTCACCTCCTCCCGACTGGCGCCCAGCGCTCGGCGCCCCCACCCCATCGCCGCCGCCACCGGATCGCCCACCACCTCGTCGCACCGCCTCCAGGCCGGATCGCCCCGTCCTCGACCTCCTCCTCGACGGATCTGCGTCGTCGACCCGTCGTCCGACCCCGACTCCTCCCCGAGCATGCCTCGCTCAACTACAGGGCTTTGTGAGCCCCCTCCCCTTCTTCTCTCTGCCTCCCTCACCCGCTCGCTAATTCGCCGTGGCCGCGCCGTGCTCGCGGACACTGCCGCCCGCGCCTCGCTGCTCGTAGTGACCGCCAGCTCCCGCGCCATGCGCCCCTCCCCTGTGCTCCACTACTTCCCGCCGACCCCCCTTCACTGCCCTGCACCACCACAATCGCGTCGCGCGCACGCCGCGGCTCGCCGTCGCACCATCAGTTGTGTGCCTTGCGTGCACGCGCTCGCCGCCTGCCCCACTCTGCCGCTTCTGCAGTCGTCGGCGCCCACCGCTCCCTCCAGCTGCGGTCGCCCTGCCAACACGCACCCGGGTCCGGCGACCCGGTGCCCCCAGCCCCGCTCGAGCGTCCCCGCCGTTGCTTCCACGCCCGTAACACTAGGTGCCCGTAAGGCCCCCAAGGCCTATGACAGGGGGCCCCACCCCAGAACGAATTAAAAAAAAGAAAGGAAAAAAAATGAATGTAAAAAAATAAATAATAATTAATTAAATTTAATTAATTAATTAATTAAGTTAATTAATCCTACTTAATTAAACTAATTAAATCTGATTAGATTAACCTAACCATTAACTAAACAGCCAATGACATGTGGGCCCCAACCGCAGTTGACCCAGTCAACTGCACAATTGACTGCTGACATCAGCATGATGTCATGCTGATGTCATCATTTACTATTCTGGATAATGTTGATTTAAATAATTAAATAAATCCTAAAAACGATTTTAATCTTTTAAAATTAATATAAAATGAACCGTAGCTCGGATGGGAAAACTTTGTACATGAAAGTTGCTCAGAACGACGAGACAAATCCGGATATGCAGCCCGTTCGTCCGCCATGCATCCCTAACATAGCGAACACGCAACTTTCCCCCTCCGGCTCCTTTGTTCGAAAACGCGAAACACCGGGGATATTTTCCTGTATGTTTCCCCCCTTCACCGGTATCACCTCATACCACGATAGGGCATCCCTACCACCGCTACTTGCCATGTCATGCATCGCCATGCATTTGTTTGCATTATATTAATTGTTTCTTCCCCCTCTTCTCTCGCTAGACACCGAGACCGACGCCGCTGCTACCTAGTATGACTGCGGAGTTGACGACCCCTCTCTCTTGCCAGAGCAACCAGGCAAGCCCCCCTTTTTGATCACCAGATATCGCCTACTCTTCTCTCTACTGCTTGCATTAGAGTAGTGTAGCATGTTACTGCTTTCCGTTAATCCTATTCTGATGCATAGCCTGTCATTGTTGCTACAACTGTTGATACCTTACCTGCAATCCTAAATGCTTAGTATAGGATGCTAGTGTTCCATCAGTGGCCCTACACTCTTGTCCGTCTGCCATGCTATACTACTGGGCCGTGATCACTTTCGGGAGGTGATCACGGGACTTATACTGTTACATTACTTATGATACTGTTCGGAGATGGGGGCTGAAGGGGCAGGTGGCTCCATCCCGGTAGAGGTGGGCCTGGGTTCCCGACGGCCCCCGACTGTTACTTTGTGGCAGGAGCGACAGGGCAGGTTGAGACCACCTAGGAGAGAGGTGGGCCTGGCCCTGGTCGGTGTTCGCGGATACTTAACACGTTTAACGAGATCTTGGTATTTGATCTGAGTCTGGCTACTGGCCTATACGCACTAACCATCTACGCGGGGACAGTTATGGGCACTCGACGTCGTGGTATCAGCCGAAGCCTTCGTGACGTCAGCGACTGAGTGGCGCGCGCCGGATTGGACCGTAAGCCTGCTCTTGTATTAAGGGGGCTAGTTCTGCTTCCGGCCGCGTACGCAACATGCAGGTGTGCAATGGGCGATGGGCCCAGACCCCTGCGCCATAGGATTTAGACCGGCGTGCTGACCTCTCTGTTGTGCCTAGGTAGGGCTGCGACGTGTTGATCTTCCGAGGCCGGGCATGACCCAGGAAAGTGTGTCCGGCCAAATGGGATCGAGCGTGTTGGGTTATGTGGTGCACCCCTGCAGGGAAGTTAATCTATTCGAATAGCCGTGATCTTCGGTAACAGGACGACTTGGAGTTGTACCTTGACCTTATGACAACTAGAACTGGATACTTAATAAAACACACCCTTCCAAGTGCCAGATACAACCGGTGATCGCTCTCTCACAGGGCGACGAGGGGAGGATCATCGGTTAGGATTATGCTATACGATGCTACTTGGAGGTCTTCAGTCTACTCTCTTCTACATGCTGCAAGACGGAGGCTGCCAGAAGCGTAGTCTTCGAAAGGACTAGCTATCCCCCCTTATCCCGGCTTTCTGCAGTTCAGTCCACATATAATAGCCTTATTCCAGTTGATACCAATGCATACATATGTAGTGTAGCTCCTTGCTTGCGAGTACTTTGGATGAGTACTCACGGTTGCTTTCTCCCTCTTTTCCTCCTATCCCTTCTACCTGGTTGTCGCAACCAGATGTTGGAGCCCAGGAGCCAGACGCCACCTTCGACGACGACTACTACTACTCGGAGGTGCCTACTACTACGTGCAGCCCGCTGACGGCGACCAGGAGTAGTTTAGGAGGATCCCAGGCAGGAGGCCTGCGCCTCTTTCGATCTGTATCCCAGTTTGTGCTAGCCTTCTTAAGGCAAACTTGTTTAACTTATGTCTGTACTCAGATATTGTTGCTTCCGCTGACTCGTCTATGATCGAGCTCTTGTATTCGAGCCCTCGAGGCCCCTGGCTTGTAATATGATGCTTGTATGACTTATTTTATTTGTAGAGTTGTGTTGTGATATCTTCCCGTGAGTCCCTGATCTTGATCGTACACGTTTGCTGTATTAGTGTACGATTAAATCGGGGGCGTCACAAGTTGGTATCAGAGCCGACTGCCTGTAGGAATCCCCCTTCCACACTCCTTGGCCGAAGTTGAGTCTAGACATTACAAAAACTTTTACTAACATGGCTGTGTGCCTTACGGGCCCACATCGCCATCTGGGTGGTATTAGGCTCTTTTACTCCTCGATCCTTACTCTGGGACTCTGAACTCTCTCCTATTCGGGTTTAATGAATTTACTAAAAATCTAACTTAGGTTCTCGAAAATACTTTCTCCCGGAGAGCCCCTTCAGTCCAGATGATCGCCGGCTGCACTAGAAGATTTCGAAGATACTCTCCGATATTCTGTCGAGACCTTGTGCGTGTTGCTTTTGCAATTCCCTTCTATCGATAAACCTCTATGGATAACCACGTACACGTGCCATTCATATAATCATTCCTCATTGATCTTGTTATTACAAGATGCCCCAAAATTCTCTCTATTGTTCTGAGAATACTTTGTGCCTACTGCCTTGCATTTCTTTGCCACATGAATACCACTATGGGTAATTTCTAGCACTCACCGGATATTTGCTCATCCCCAGTTGGTTCATGTATTTCACAAAAGTCTTCAAAATACTATTTGAACTTCCGAAAATCCTGAGTAGCCTATTACTCTTGAAGTTCTTACTTGCTTGCATTATGGTTAATCCCATAAGTCTATAATTTTATTGGCATCCCTTGTCATTATCATTTTGAGTCCGTTGATTCAAAATGTTGTGAATGCTCGCCATCCTCAATCAGATCCAATGATTCATCCTTCCGGCTCACACGTCATTTTAAACATGAGCTGGTTATCGACCAATCAAATTGTCGTCGATTGTACCCCTAAGTCTATTCGACTGATCCATTCTTAATGAGAGCGTTGGCTTTTGATCCCTTGATTTGGAAATGCTAATCTGATGCCCTTTCATTCCATCTTCCTCAGATAGAGTACCGATACTCGCATCAGCTCCATTGTAGACCATAGGACCCCTTGTTGGATTATTATCCGGCAGTGTCCTTCCTATTCAATAACCTTGTGAGCCTCTCCATGGGTATGTGATACCTTTGGTAAATTGTATCCTCTGTTTTGCTAACCATGCTCTACTTTCGAGCTTGTGATATTTACTCTTGAAACTTGTGGTATATGTTTCTAAGAAACCCCGATGGGTTGAACCTATACAACCTTCTCTAAAACCGTGTGAACTCGAAAGTTTTCACGAGTCATACACTTCTGGTATTTTGCCAGATGAAATTTCAACACTACAACTTCTTCGAAAGTGAGAAGTGAATGAAAGGTTATGCATTGGAGAAGTGGGAGTCGACCTTGAACTTTGTGTTCATGCCCATGGACACGATGTAGATCTTATCGTTAAAGCTTCTCTTAGATTAAATTATTCCTTTGGTATAAGTTCATCTTATATCTGGGATCTGACCTTTTTCAATCGTGGTTCCGACCATGTTCTCCTTTAAATACCGTTTCGCGTGCAAGTTTAAGCGCTTGTCTTCTGTAGAGCAATACCCCAGTCCAACCTCTACTTTGATCTGTCATCAAGTATTACCCCCTCTGGTATCTCGAGATTATCACGGAACTGCATAACTTCTTATGAGTTCTTCTTCAAGTATTATTTGACTTCCGCTGCATCATCATTTGACTTGATGTCATCGCCAACCGACTACATCTTCATGAAATCTCTCGACAAATGTGTCGTGGTCATCATCAACATCCTGAGCTCTTCCAAGATATATATCGAATTCTTGATGAGAAATACCATCCTCGCCCCTCAATGGTTTGTGTTATCACCGACCACTTTATTGCCTTCCGTTCAACACAAACTTATTCGTGTTTTGTGTTATACCTTGAGATCCTTGCTATCCAGCATTTGTTCTTCTTTACCTTGGAATATTACCACCTTTTATGTCAAGAATGTCGTGGTAATTTTACCACCTCTTGAGAATTCTTGATATAGTAATATCTCTCGCCTTTTGCGTTCATTTCTTGGTCTCCGTGTTAATTCTAACCGGAATACCGACAAATGGTCTGTGATGTGTAAATTCTAAACTTCTAGCAACCCTATTGCTTTGAAGTTATTGGTCTACAGTTCCATTCTAAGTCTATTGCTTATTGAATCATCATTCGAACATTGATCGTGCTACCTAGTCCAGATTCCTGGGTGCACCCTTCTATCATTGTTCAGTTGTGTATGTTTCCCTCGAGCATACATCATTATATCATTTGATCCGACAAATGATATTTCCTTGTTCACATAATTGTGGAAATCAATCCTTTGGAAATCTCGATGATTTGTTGCTGAGCCTATCAGCCACCTCATCCTCTCCTTGGTTTAATGATGAACTCCTGTTGCGGAACTCGCTTCCATAGTTCAATTCCCGAGAATCTTAAAATGTCATCTTGACAATTTGTGTTGCACTTTCTTCTCAGGTATCCTGAAATCTGAGTTATCCTAACACCATTCAGATCTGAATCTCAGTCAGATATGATGGTTGGAACATATTTCCAAGAGTTATAACATTGGTCTTTATGTGACCCAGTAAGGTGATGTCGTGCCTAGCACACCTGCCCCGAGGCCCTATTGTTATAATTTCCTTTTTGGCAAGGTTAGTCATTCTTCCGTGAGGAAATCGTAAGACTTATTCTATAAGTTGTTCCTGATGGATCCATTGTGTTTCCAAAGTCTGATCTTCACCTGATGACCATGTCAATGCTATCTCGTAGCATGTCTATGAGACTCCGATTCTCAACAAGAACATTTGAAGCCCAATGCTAAATGTTTCCTGCTCAGTTATCCAAACACCGCTGTATGTGTAATGTCATGAAATTTCTCTCCCCTTACTTAAAGGGTTTTCTGCTTTCTATCATGTCATGGATATCATGCTCTGCTTGTCCTTGGGAAAGATATACCCTTGGAATATGTGTTTAAACACATTTTCATTTCCATTGTTCTGCTTAAACCTGATAATCATATTTTCCTTTCCATTGTTTGGTTTAACCTTTCTTGTGATCTATATGATCTAAGCAGTAATATTCTCCTGCTTTTGTAAACACCTCGGTGTACAATTCTGTCAGAAAGACCCTGTTACTTTTGTTGATGACATTCTGGTAACCACCGATGGACGAGAACTCTGTCTAATAGTCCGCCTCGTTCAACGAGCAGGAAAATGGTTCTCTTCGTCCCTCGCCCTTGGTACCGACATTGTTGCCGACATAACTGATAGGCTACCCTCTGACATGTCTTGCTATCATGACCGTGCAAGATGTCAACGCCCTTCCTACTTTTAACCACATGGTGGGCCCATAACCCACAGTTCCACAGGATCGAAACCTGACACTCCTGTACACCCCTGCTCCCAAAGTTATTCCTCCCGCGTGGCCTCGTATGTAATTCACGAGCCACCTTCCGATGAGATCATCAATACTGGTATTAGACACAACACTTAACTCCATTACTCTGAACCCCTTCACGTCCTGTTTCAGGCATCGAACGATTGCCTATGCACTTGAAACTTCTACTTTGCACCTTCTTACTTTGCTCTCGATAATTTCTTAAGTTTCAATTCGAGAGTTACTTTTCGCCACGTTCCCTAAGGATTATCTACCGGATAAGCAACCATGCAGAGTTCCATTCTTATGGTATACCCCCTTATTCTTTCGTAAGTACAATGGAGTTTCCAAAGATAGGATGCCAACTTCATCATGAGAACCTGAAGCAGAGGAATGAAGACATCAAGGTTATGGATCGGCTTCTTCGAGAAGAGCAACCAAGACCGAGAACACTCGCTAGAAATTCGTAACCAGAACCTTCTCCCTTACTCCCCTCTTAAATCTCGGGACGAGATTTCTTGTAGTGGAGGAGAATTGTGACGCCCGGATAATTAAGCTACAGTAACTTTCTACTAATGATGCCACGTCACCTCGATTATTGTTGCTAATCTCGCGTTAGTTCAGAACCGATCCAAATTCAACTTTAAATTAAAGTCAACCGATAAAGTTTTCAAACATTAAAACTAAAATGTTCTAGAGGTGGAAAATAATCCATAATAAATATTGGAGGAGAAACCACATTTTTATAATGTGTTTGCGTGTTCCAAAATTAATAAAACATTGATTTAAATGTTTAGTTAAATGCCTTTTTATTATTTTGAAATACTAAACTATTCTATTTAGTAGTCAAACTTGTTATTGCAGAGGCTTATATTACAACACTAATTTAGGTGCCAATTGTGTATTTTACAAAACAAAAATGAATTGAACAATAAATAAAATAGAGAAGAAAATAAGTAAAACAGGAAGCAAAAACTAAAATAAAAATAAAGGCCACCCCCTCTCACTCATGGGCCTCAGCCCACCAGGCCACCACCTAGGCCGGCCCCACAGCCCAGCTCGCTCCCCCCCTTAACCCCCACTACCTCGAACCCTAACCCAAGTGCGCCCCACTCCCCCCCCACGTCGCTCGATCCCCACCCTCTCCCTCCAGCGCCGCCAGGGGAGAGCCCCACGCACGAACCCCACTCTCTCTCGTCTCTCTCCCAGCTACGCTCGCCCGCCGACGCCATTGCCGAAGCCCCACCTCACACCGGCGCTCCACCGCCACACCAGCGCCGCCCCGTCCTCACCTCCTCCCGACTGGCGCCCAGCGCTCGGCGCCCCCACCCCATCGCCGCCACCGGATCGCCCACACCTCGTCGCACCGCCTCCAGGCCGGATCGCCCCGTCCTCGACCTCCTCCTCGACGGATCTGCGTCGTCGACCCGTCGTCCGACCCCGACTCCTCCCCGAGCATGCCTCGCTCAACTACAGGGCTTTGTGAGCCCCCTCCCCTTCTTCTCTCTGCCTCCCTCACCCGCTCGCTAATTCGCCGTGGCCGGCCGTGCTCGCGGACACTGCCGCCCGCGCCTCGCTGCTCGTAGTGACCGCCAGCTCCCGCGCCATGCGCCCCTCCCTGTGCTCCACTACTTCCCCGACCCCCCTTCACTGCCCTGCACCACCACAATCGCGTCGCGCGCACGCCGCGGCTCGCCGTCGCACCATCACTTGTGCGCCTCGCGTACACGCGCTCGCCGCCTGCCCCGCTCTGCCGCTTCTGTAGTCGTCGGCGCCCGCCGCTCCCTCCAGCTGCGGCGCCCTGCCAACACGCGCCCGGGTCCGGCGACCCGGTGCCCCCAGCCCCGCTCGAGCGTCCCCGCCGTTGCTTCCACGCCCGTAACACCGGGTGCCCGTAAGGCCCCAAGGCCTATGACAGGGGGCCCCACCCCAGAACGAATTAAAAAAAGAAAGGAAAAAATGAATGTAAAAAATAAATAATAAATAATTAAATTAATTAATTAATTAAGTTAATTAATCCTACTTAATTAAACTAATTAAATCTGATTAGATTAACCTAACCATTAACTAAACAGCCAATGACATGTGGGCCCAACCGCAGTTGACCCAGTCAACTGCACAATTGACTGCTGACGTCAGCATGATGTCATGCTGACATCATCATTTACTATTCTGGATAATGTTGATTTAAATAATTAAATAAATCCTAAAAACGATTTCAATCTTTTAAAATTAATATAAAATGAACCGTAGCTCGGATGGGAAAACTTTGTACATGAAAGTTGCTCAGAACGACGAGACGAATCCGGATACGCAGCCCGTTCATCCGCCACGCATCCCTAACATAGCGAACACGCAACTTTCCCCCTCCGGCTCCTTTGTTCGAAACGCGAAACACCGGGGATATTTTCCTGTATGTTTCCCCCCTTCACCGGTATCACCTCATACCACGTTAGGGCACCCCTACCACCGCTACTTGCCATGTCATGCATCGCCATGCATTTGTTTGCATTATATTTATTGTTTCTTCCCCCTCTTCTCTCGCTAGACACCGAGACCGACGCCGCTGCTACCCAGTATGACTGCGGAGTTGACGACCCCTCTCTCTTGCCAGAGCAACCAGGCAAGCCCCCCTTTTTGATCACCAGATATCGCCTACTCTTCTCTCTACTGCTTGCATTAGAGTAGTGTAGCATGTTACTGCTTTCCGTTAATCCTATTCTGATGCATAGCCTGTCATTGTTGCTACAACTGTTGATACCTTACCTGCAATCCTAAATGCTTAGTATAGGATGCTAGTGTTCCATCAGTGGCCCTACACTCTTGTCCGTCTGCCATGCTATACTACTGGGCCGTGATCACTTTCGGGAGGTGATCACGGGACTTATACTGTTACATTACTTATGATACTGTTCGGAGATGGGGGCTGAAGGGGCAGGTGGCTCCATCCCGGTAGAGGTGGGCCTGGGTTCCCGACGGCCCCCGACTGTTACTTTGTGGCGGAGCGACAGGGCAGGTTGAGACCACCTAGGAGAGAGGTGGGCCTGGCCCTGGTCGGTGTTCGCGGATACTTAACACGTTTAACGAGATCTTGGTATTTGATCTGAGTCTGGCTACTGGCCTATACGCACTAACCATCTACGCGGGGACAGTTATGGGCACTCGACGTCGTGGTATCAGCCGAAGCCTTCGTGACGTCAGCGACTGAGTGGCGCGCGCCGGATTGGACCGTAAGCCTGCTCTTGTATTAAGGGGGCTAGTTTTGCTTCCGGCCGCGTACGCAACGTGCAGGTGTGCAATGGGCGATGGGCCCAGACCCCTGCGCCATAGGATTTAGACCGGCGTGCTGACCTCTCTGTTGTGCCTAGGTAGGGCTGCGACGTGTTGATCTTCCGAGGCCGGGCATGACCCAGAAAGTGTGTCCGGCCAAATGGGATCGAGCGTGTTGGGTTATGTGGTGCACCCCTGCAGGGAAGTTAATCTATTCGAATAGCCGTGATCTTCGGTAACAGGATAACTTGGAGTTGTACCTTGACCTTATGACAACTAGAACTGGATACTTAATAAAACACACCCTTCCAAGTGCCAGATACAACCGGTGATCGCTCTCTCACAGGGCGACGAGGGGAGGATCATCGGTTAGGATTATGCTATACGATGCTACTTGGAGGTCTTCAGTCTACTCTCTTCTACATGCTGCAAGACGGAGGCTGCCAGAAGCGTAGTCTTCGAAAGGACTAGCTATCCCCCTTATCCCGGCTTTCTGCAGTTCAGTCCACATATAATAGCCTTATTCCAGTTGATACAAATGCATACATATGTAGTGTAGCTCCTTGCTTGCGAGTACTTTGGATGAGTACTCACGGTTGCTTTCTCCCTCTTTTCCTCCTATCCCTTCTACCTGGTTGTCGCAACCAGATGTTGGATCCTAGGAGCCAGACGCCACCTTCGACGACGACTACTACTACTCGAGAGGTGCCTACTACTACGTGCAGCCCGCTGACGGCGACCATGATTAGTTTAGGAGGATCCCGGGCAGGAGGCCTGCGCCTCTTTCGATCTATATCCCAGTTTGTGTTAGCCTTCTTAAGGCAAACTTGTTTAACTTAAGGCAAACTAGGCCTCGTGATATTGCTGTTTTCAGGGCCTTAGGATTTTACTAGGTCATTTTCCTGCAGTTATTTTTATGCCATGTAAACATGATGCTATAGTGAGATCCATGCTTCTTTTGAGTATCTTCAGTAAGGATGTTTTGAACATATGGGCATGCTCTATCCATCAATGCCCCTATTTGCATTTATGGGGTGCCCTAGCATGTCTTAATGTTGCTCTACTTTTGCTATAAAATGTTCCTGATAGATTATTCACATGTTAATCAATTTTGCCATGGTTGTTGCTATTGATCCTTGGATGCTATGAATTGCTATTGCCATGGTTAGATTCATGAACATGTCTTCTTGCTGTTAGTATGCTTATCTTGTCATGCAATGCTTTTTGGTGAGTGATTTGAGCTCGCAAAGATGCCTTCATAATTTTGTTTATGCCATTCTCTGTTTTCTGCCAAGTCTGAAACTGTTTATAGAACTTGCTATGTTTACTTGGGTTCAATCATATCTTCTGTGCCTTTTTGGCTCATGTTCAGTAAGAGACTTGTTCTATGCATTTAGTAGAATCATTCCATGCCTTTGTTTGCTATGATATGTTCCTGGAACATGTTGTTTGCTTGCTCTAAACATGGCTTCCTGATGTTATTCCTGGCATGTTAGTATTTTCACTAAGTCTGTGGAGCTGATATCTTTTGCACTTTTGCCATGCTTGTTTGAACCTTCTCTTGTGTGATTTAGTCGTAGCTCAGTGTTCATGTTTGGTCAAGAATTTTGTGTACATCACTGCCATATACTTTGTTGTTGTGTTGGAGTGCAGTAGCTTAGTTTCTTGTTGCATTCTAGATGGCATCGTGCTGTTAATCGCAGAATTGTGCCATTCTTGTTTTGCTTGCCATTTGCACACTATGCATCCGATTCCGGTGATCTTTATATTGATTCTGACCGAAATCATCTCATCTTTCCAGCGGCACACTTGGTTTGCCAAGTTGATGCCTTATTCATCCTTTTCCTTTTGGAGCACGCATATAAATTACATGTCACATCCTGCATGTCATGCCATGTTTTGCATCATGTTGTTTGTGCATTGCACCGTGGTTGATTGTTGTTCCTTTGATTGTGTTCTTGCCTTGGGTAGAGCCGGGAGACGAGTACGTGATCGAGGAACCTGTTGATTACGCTAACGAGGATCAAGCTTTCGTCAACTCGGAGAACTTTGCACGCAAGATGACCATACCCTCGAAATCACTTCTATCTTTGCTTGCTAGTTGTTCGCTCTATTGCTATGCCATGCTACATACCACTTGCTATACCATGCCTCCCATATTTCCACGTCAAGCCTCTAACCCACCTTTCTTAGCAAACCGTTGTTTGGTTATGTTACCGCTTTTGCTTAGCCCCTCTTATAGCGTTGCTAGTTGCAGGTGAAGACGAAGTTTGCTCCATGTTGGAACATGGATATGTTTGGATATCACAATATATCTTATTTACTTTAATGCATCTATATATTTGGTAAAGGGTGGAAGGCTCGGCCTTATGCCTGGTGTTTTGTTCCACTCTTGCCGCCCTAATTTCCGTCATATTGGTGTTATGTTCCTTGATTTTGCGTTCCTTGCGCGGTTGGGTGTTATGGGAACCCCTTGACAATTCGCTTTGAATAAAACTCCTCCAGCAAGGCCCAACCTTGGTTTTACATTTGCCTAACAACATATACTTTTCCCTTGGGAGTAATTAACCCGAGGGTCATCTTTATTTTAACCCCCCCCCCCGGGCCAGTGCTTCTCTAAGTGTTGGTCTGAACCGGGCAACTTGCGGGGCCACCTTGGGGCAACTTGAGGGCTGGTTTTACTCGTAGCTTGATCTATCCGGTGTGTCATGAGAACGAGATACGTGCGACTCCTATCGGGATGTCGACACATCGGGTGGCTTTGCTGGTCTTGTTTTACCATTGTCGAAATGTCTTGTAACTAGGATTCCGAGACTGATCGGGTTTTCCCAGGAGATGGAATATCCTTCGTTGACCGTGAGAGCTTGTGATGGGCTAAGTTGGGACACCCCTGCAGGGTTTGAACTTTTGAAAGCCGTGCCCGCGGTTATGTGGCAGATGGGAATTTTTTAATGTCTGGTTGTAGATAACTTGACACTTGACTTAATTTAAAATACATCAACCGCGTGTGTAGCCGTGATGGTCTCTTCTCGGTGGAGTCCGAGAAGTGAACACGGTTCTTGTGTTATGCTTGAACGTAGGTAGTTTCAGGATCACTTCTAGCTTCACGACCGTTGCTATGCTTCTCTTCTCGCTCTTATTTGCGTATGTTAGCCACCATATATGCTAGTGCTTGCTGCAGCTCCACCTCACTACCCTTTCCTACCCTTAAGCTTAAATAGTCCTGATCTCGCGTGTGTGAGATTGTTGAGTCCCCGTGATTCACAGATACTTCTAAAAAGATGCAGGTGCCGATGATACCAGTGCAGATGATGCAACCTAGCTCAAGTGGGAGCTCGATGAAGATCTTGAATCGTTGTTTTGTTTCGTTCCTTGTTGATCAGTAGTGGTGCCTAGTTGGGATGATCAGGGATCTAGCATTTGGGGTTATCTTTTTTTATTTTGTTTCCGTAGTCGGACCTTGATTGTATTCTGGATGATGTATGTTTAACTTGTATTGTGTGAAGTGGCGATTGTAAGCCAACTCTTTATCCCTTTCTTATTTAGTACATGGGATTGTGTGAAGATTACCCCTCTTGCGAGAAACCTACCATGCGGCTATGCCTCTAAGTCATGCCCCGACACGTGGGAGATATAGCCGCATTGTGGGTGTCACACATAGCTAGGAAACTTAACCATCTTTGATTAATGAGCTAGTCAAGAAGAGGCATACTAGGGACACTATGTTTGTCTATGTATTCACACATGTATCAAGTTTCCAGTTAATACAATTCTAGCATGAATAATAAACATTTATCAAGATATAAGGAAATATAAATAACAACTTTATTATTGCCTCTAGGGCATATTTCCTTCGGAGAATGCAACCAAACACACCCAGACACTTTGTGCTAGAGTGAATGATCTGCACCATCTGAGTTTAATCCAACGGTCATGTTGCGCCGAGACATGGACATGCCCATGCAGAGGACACTTCAACACCACCGAAGTCCCTCTGCTTCTCGAGGCGCATGACGTTGGAGATGTAGGGTGCAACCGCCTGCAGAGCCTGCTCCCAGTCGACGGGAGCCTGCTCGTCAAAGACGGCGTCCAATGGAACGAATGGATTCCGGTGAGAGGATTCGCCCGGCAACGGCGACGACAGCCTGCAACCCCTCTTTGTCTAGCTCCGCCCCCACCATCGCGCGGAGATGGCTCAGCTCCTCGGAGATATAGGTGAAGATGGAGACCAGGTCAGGAAGCCGCAGCTCATTGAAGTCGACGGAGTGGTCGATCTGGTTTAGACCGATGGTCGGCATGGTCGCGCTGGCACGACGGTAGGCATCGCGCAGCCGCAACACGTGCGTGGCAACTTGGTCCATGAAGTGGCTGATAATCCCCAAGTGCAGGGAATCATCGTAGCAATTTCCAAAGGTGGAAGTGATAAGTGTGGAGTGTCGAACCCACAAGGAGCTAAAGGTAAGATCAATATTCTCTCAAGCCCTATCTGCCACTTATACGACTCTACGTACACCGAACATTTGCTTCCAACTAGCAACGAGAAATAAAACTATGTTGTGGGTATGAAGTGGATAACTTTGCATGATATCGGAGAGGTAAAATATAAAAGTAGGTGCTGTTATCATAAAGTTAGAATATATTACTAAATATTATAAATAGCGAGTGTGTAATAATGGTGGATCGGTGTGTGGAATTGTCCTAGGCAATTGTTAACAATATCGGTAATCACTATTGCAGTTTCATATGAGGGAGAGGCATAAGCTAACATACTTTCTCTACTTGGATCATATGCACTTATGATTGGAACTCTAGCAAGCATCCGCAACTACTAAAGATCATTAAGGTAAAACCCAACCATAGCATTAAAGCATCAATTCCTCTTTATCCCATACGCAATAACCCCCTTACTCGGGTTTGTTTTTCAGTCACTCACGCAACCCACTATAAGCGAATCATAAACGTATTGCAACACCCTACAGCGGGAATCCCTCACGCTTGCATGACATGGAGGGCACCATAGGACAGCACCAAAGTAAAACATACAACTCATACCAATCTAGATCATTAATCAACCCAAAGACAAAAGATATCTACTCAAAACAACATAGGATGGCAACACATCTTTGGATCATAATATGTGGCATAAAGCACCATGTTCAAGTAGGGATTACAACGGGGTGCGGGAGAGTGGACCGCGTAAAATAGGTGAGGATGGTGATGATGATGGTTATGTTGATGAAGACCATCACCGTGGCGATGATTCCCCTCTCGATGGCACTCCGGTGCCACCAAGAGAGAGGAGGAGAGGTTCTCCCCCTTGTGCTTCCTCCTCCATGGCCTCCCCCCTGGATGGGGAGAGGTTCCCCCTCTGGACATTGGCCTTCATGGTGATGATGGCCCCTCCGGGATCCTCCTCCATGCCCTCTGGTGATGATGGCCCCCTCCGGCAGGGTGCCACAGAGGGCCTAGATTGGTTTTCGGTGGCTACAGAGGCTTCTGGCGGCGGAAATCCCGATCTAGGTTAATTTTCCGAGGTTTCTGTATTTATAGGAATTTTTGGTGTCGGTCTCACGTCAAGGAGGTTCCCGAGGCGTCCACGAGGCAGGGGCCTGTGCCCAGGGGGGTGGGCGCGCCCCCCACCCTCGTGGACAGCCCGAGACTCTTCTGGCCCAACTCTTTTACTCCAGGGTCTTCTTTTGGTCCATAAAAAATCGTCAAAAATTGGCACGTCAATTGGACTCCGTTTGATATTCCTTTTCTGTAAAACTCAAAAACAAGGAAAAAAACAAAAACTGGCACTGGGCTCTAGGTTAATTGGTTAGTTCCAAAAACCATATAAAATAGCACATAAATGCATATAAAACATCCAAGGTTGATAATATAATAGCATGAATACTTCATAAATTATAGATATGTTGGAGACGTATCAGCATCCCCAAGCTTAATTCCTGCTCGTCCTCGAGTAGGTAAATGATAAAAGAAATAATTTATTTAAGTGTGAATGCTAGCAAGTGCATAAGTTTCATCAATGGTAGTTCCAATCACTTTTCTAGCATCATTCTATATCATAACAGTAGCTCATCTTCATAAAACTTTTCTTGATCAAGTAACAAGCTATTCACATGTTAAAGTATAGATCATAAACTATCTTGAAACTAACTAACTATATTCTCAGTCATCAAACAAGTGCAATTCATCTTACTTTTAGGAAGGGTCTTTGTCAGAGCTTTGATTTAGCAAACTCCACATACTCAACTATCATTTAGTCTTTCACAATTGCTGACACTCACGTGATATTTATGGGTTCAAAGTTTTAATCGGACACATAGAAAGATAGGGGCTTATAGTTTTGCCTCCCAACGTTTTATGTCAAGGGTAATGTCAACAACAATAGTTCATGAAAACTTACATCCAATTGATAAAATGTAAAAAGGAAAGGTGAAGATCACCATGACTCTTGCATAATGGTAGAAGATAAAAGTAAAAGATAGGCCCTTTGCAGAGGGAAGCAGAGGTTGTCATGCGCTTTTATGGTTGGATGCACAAAATCTTAATGCAAAAGAACGTCACTTTATATTGCCACTTATGATATGGACCTTTATTATGCAGTCTGTCGCTTTTATTTCTTCCACATCACACGATCGTATAAAGCTTATTTTCTCCACATTAATAGATCATACATATTTAGAAGGCAATTTTTATTGCATGCACCGATGACAACTTACTTGAAGGATCTTACTCAATCCATAGGTAGGTATGGTGGACTCTCATGGCAAAACTAGTTTAAGGAATGTTTGGAAGCACAAGTAGTATCTCTACTTGGTGCAAAGAATTTGGCTAGCATGAGGGGGAAAAGCAAGCTCAACATGTTGGATGATCCGAGATAATATACTTTATTTCGGATATAAGAAAACATAACCCATTACATTGTCTTCCTTGTCCGACATCAACCTTTTAGCATGTCATATTTTAATGAGTGCTCACAATTACAAAAGATGTCCAAGATAGTATATTTATATGTGAAATCTCTCTTCCTTCAATATTCTTTCATGAATTGTTCAAGTGACCAATTCTACGTTTGCTAACTTTTAATAAGTTTACTACCTATACTTATTATATGTGAAGTCATTACTCCCCATGGTATAAGCATATGAAACATATATAAATTCAGATTTATGATGTTCAATTATTCAACCATTTACTCATAGGATATACGTGAAGCACATGAGTAAATGACAAACTACTCCAAAAGATAATAGTGAAGGACACTGAGTAGTCAAATAATTAACTAGCCATGGGAGGATTCTTTTTCATTTAATAATTCAGATCCAATGATTTTATTCAAACAGCAAGTAAAATTTAAAATACGCTCCAAGCAAAACACATATCATGTGACGAATAAAAATATAGCTCCAAGTAAGGTATACCGATAGTTTTGAAGACGAAAGAGGGGATGCCTTCCGGGGCATCCCCAAGCTTAGGTGCTTGAGTCTTCCTTAAATATTATCTTGGGGTGCCTCGGGAATCCCCAAGCTTAGGGTCTTTCCACTCCTTATTCTCCTCATATCGATATCTCACCCAAAGCTTGAAAACTTCAATCACATAAAACTTAACGAAACTTCGTGATATAGGTTAGTATGATAAAGAGTAAACCATTCACTTTGGTACTGTCAAAGACAAGGTTCATAATTTTTCTCACACAATGCCTACTGTACCATATCATTTCTACAATTTATATTGAAAAATATAAGTCATAGGAACAAGAAAACAAGCAAACTATGCAATGAGAACAGAATCTGTCAGAGACAGAACAGTCTGTAATGATCTGAACACTAACCATACTTCTTCTACTCAAAAAATTAAGAAATAAATTGGTGGTCGTGAGTAATTTGTCTATTAATCTTCTCCAAAAAGAATCATCAGCAAATCACTCTTCTATAAAAAATGGCAGCTAATCTCGTGAGCACAAAGTTTCTGTTTTTTACAGCAAGATCACATTAACTTTCACCCAAGTCTTCCCAAAGGTCTTACTTGGAACTTTATTGAAACAAAAGCTATAAAACATGATTACTACAGTATTTTAACCATGATAACACACAAAAACAGTAAGGGTAAATATTGGGTTGTCTCCCAACAAGCGCTTTTCTTTAATGCCTTTTAGCTAGGCATGATGATTTCAATGATGCTCACATAAAAGATAAGAATTAAAACATAAAGGGAGCATCATGAAGAATATGACTAGCATATTTAAGTCTAACCCACTTCCTATGCCTAGGGATTTTGTGAGTACATAATTTATAGGAGCAATAATCAACTAGCATAGGAAGGCAAAACAAGTATAACTTCAAAGCTTTAAGCATATAGAGAGGAAACTTGATATTATTGCAACTCCTACAAGCATATATTCCTCCCTCATAATAATTTTCAGTAGCATCATGAATTAATTCAACAATATAACCATCTCATAAAGCATTCTTTTCAAGATCTACAAGCATAGAAATTTTTCTACTCTCCACATAAGCAAAATTCTTCTCATTCGGAATAGCGGGATCACTAGTTCCTAAAGTTGACACTCTTCCAAACCCGCTTTAGATGGTAGTATTATTCATACTCCAAAAGATATAAGTGAAGTTCATGGAGAGTTCTACAATTAACATAGACTAACCAATATCCAAGCTCAAAATGTATAAGTGAAGCACATGAAGCATTCTATGAAACCATACTCAAAAGATTTAAGTGAAGCTCAAAGAGCAATTCTATAAGATCATACTTAAAAGATATAAGTGAAGCACATTAATAATTCTATAAACCAATGAAGAGATATCTCATACTAGCATGGTTCTTAAAGAAAAAATAAAAACAAAAAGGACACAAATCATGTGAACAAAACAAAAACCGAGGTATACCGATAATTGTTGAAGAAGAAAGATGGGATGCCAACCGGGGCATCCCCAAGCTTAGATGCTTGAGTATCCTTAGAATATTTACTTGGGGTGCCTTGGGAATCCCCAAGCTTGAGCTCCTGCCTCTATTTATTCTTCTCACATTGGTAACTCCTCGTTCTTCGAAGACTTCATCCACACAAAATTTTAACAAAAACTTTGTGAGATCCATTAGTATAATAAAGCAAATCACTACCTTTAGGTACTGTTATGAACTAATTATAAATTCATATTGGTATAATATATACTGTATTCCAACTCATCCATGGTTCATACCCTCCTATACAAGCCATAGATTCATCAAAATAAGCAAACAACACGCGAAAAACAGAATCTGTCTAAAACAGGACAGTCTGTAGTAATATGGAAGTTTAGTAAACTTATGTAACTCCAATAATTATGAAATAAATTTGACAATTTGGAAATTTTGTACAGAAGTAATGTGCAGAAAGTTTCAGACCCATTTGACATTCCATTAAAAAATGTAAATTCACGCGCTACAGCCAAAATTTCTGTTTTTATTCTGCACATAGTAAACAAGCAATCTAATTATCCTAAAATCAAAGCTTGGCACATTATTTTTATAATACAATAGATATATACAAGTGGATAATTATTTACAGAGAAACTTCCATGAAAAATTCTACATTGTTTCCGTGATCATGAACACAAGTGCTCAAGGTCGACCCTCACTCCTTCAATGCATAACTTTCCAATCACTTCTCTTTTTGAAAAACTTTTCAGGCATGAGAGGCAAGTAATAATTTTTTTTGTATTTTCATTCTTTAAAAAAAATTTGTATGTTTCACCCACAACTAAACAGAAACAAAAAAATAAAAACAAAATCTACTTAGTGAAGAAAGCAAACAAGCACACAGGAGAATATCAACCCCACGCTATTACTCCCCCGCAACGGCGCCAGAAAAGAGTCTTGATAATCCCCAAGTGCAGGGAATCATCGTAGCAATTTATAAAGGTGGAAGTGATCAGTATGGAGTGTCGAACCCACAAGGAGATAGAGGTAAGATCAATATTCTCTCAAGCCCTATCTGCCACTGATACGACTCTACGTACACCGAACGTTTGCTTCCAACTAGCAATGAGAAATAAAAGTACGTTGTGGGTATGAAGTGGATAACTTTGCATGATATCGGAGAGGTAAAATATAAAAGTAGGTGCTTTTATCATAAAGTTAGAATATATTACTAAATATTATAAATAGCGAGTGTGGAATAATGGTGGATCGGTGTGCTGAATTGTCCTTGGCAATTGTTAACAAGACCGGTAATCACTATTGCAGTTTCATATGAGGGAGAGGCATAAGCTAACATACATTCTCTACTTGGATCATATGCACTTATGATTGGAAGTCTAGCAAGCATCCGCAACTACTAAATATCATTAAGGTAAAACCCAACCATAGCATTAAAGCATCAAGTCCTCTTTATCCCATACGCAATAACCCCCTTACTCGGGTTTGTGTTTCAGTCACTCACGCAACCCACTATAAGCGAATCATAAACGTATTGCAACACCCTACAGCGGGAATCCCTCACGCTTGCACTACACGGAGGGCACCATAGGACACCACTAAAGTAAAACATACAACTCATACCAATCTAGATCATCAATCAACCCAAAGACAAAAATTATCTACTCAAAACATCATAGGATGGCAACACATCATTGGATCATAATATGTGGCATAAAGCACCATGTTCAAGTAGGGATTACAGCAGGGTGCGGGAGAGTGGACGGCGTAAAATAGATGACGATGGTGATTATGATGGTGATGTTGATGAAGACGATCACCATGGCGATGATTCCCCTCTCGATGGCACTCCGGTGCCACCAAGAGAGAGGAGGAGAGGTTCTCCCCCTTGTGCTTCCTCCTCCATGGCCTCCCCCCTGGATGGGGAGAGGTTCCCCCTCTGGTCCTTAGCCTTCATGGTGATGATGGCCCCTCCGGGATCCTCCTCCATGCCCTCCGGTGATGATGGCCCCCTCCAACAGGGTGCCAGAGAGGGCCTAGATTGGTTTTCGGTGGCTACTGAGGCTTCTGGCGGCGGAACTCCCGATCTAGGTTAATTTTCCGAGGTTTCTGTATTTATAGGAATTTTTGGCGTCAGTCTCACGTCAAGGAGGTGCCCAAGGCGTCCACGAGGCAGGGGCCCACGCCCAGGGGGGTGGGCGCACCCCCCACCCTCGTGGACAGCGCGTGACTCTTCTGGCCCAACTCTTTTACTCCGGGGTCTTCTTTTCGTCCATAAAAAATCGTCAAAAATTGGCACGTCAATTGGACTCCTTTTGATATTCCTTTTCTGTAAAACTCAAACAAGGAAAAACAGAAACTGGCACTAGGCTCTAGGTTAATAGGTTAGTCCCAAAAACCATATAAAATAGCATATAAATGCATATAATACATCCAAGGTTGATAACATAATAGCATGAATACTTCATAAATTATAGATACGTTGGAGACGTATCAGTGGCTAAGGCGATCCTGGACCTCGTCACGATCGGCCCGCTCATGCTCCAGCCGGCTCCCCTGACGGCATATCGTATCTCCCGCTTTCTGCAGCAACACCGCTGACGCCTCGAGCATTTTTGTGGTGGATGCCTGCCACTTTTGAAGCTCCGTGAACTCCCGTGCATAACGGAGGAGCATGGCACTCCTCTTCTCCTTGAGCTCACGGAGCTCCACGTCCTTGGCCCCGAACTCCACATCCTTGGCCTGGAGCTCCTGTGTTAGGTGCCTCACCTCAGACTCAGTGATATGCTGCGCCACCATGGCACCAGGTAGAAGCAATGGGGAGAGGAAGCAAATGGGGCGAAACGGCTGAAAGGCAATGCAATCTATGGGAAGGCAGAGGGAGCCAGGCGAGGAGCGGGGTGAATCTTTTGGTTTTCACCATGGGAAAACACCAGTCGATGACTTTCACATCAGGGAGCAGTGGGTTTTACAGGCAGAGTCATCGTGACTAATTGCTACCGTGCCTGCTCCCGTCAATCAAAAAAATAAAAATCCTGCCGCGCCTGCTCCCGTCAATTGAAAAATTAAAAATCCCGCCGCGCATGCCGCACCCAAAGACCAGAGCAACGCCGTGGTGGATATTCAAATTTACCTGCTGGCAAGGAGATAAAAAGAGGGGTGAAAAAACAAATGTGGCGGTGGCCTAGCTAATCGATCGCACTAGCCCAACTAGCTAGCCACCGTGCTTCACTGATGTATTCGGCGGGAAAGGTGGTCTTTCGTGATTTGACGAGTCATTTACTTCCTTCGGCGCTACGACTAAGGAGAACCGGGAAAAGGTGTGGTAGAGCGTCCCACATTTCGGCAAGGAAGAATATATGCGTGCACCACCCGGGATGACCCCGAAACCACGCGGTAGGGCGTGCCATGTCTCAGCACGGAGGAATAATGTGCGTGTACAAATATATTGTATCAGATGTACTACCTATGGTTCAACCTCAGGATCCAGCTAGTCGGACGAAAACACCCCAATAGCCACACAACTTCATCATGCTAACATGGCACGGAGGATAGGTGTGGTTAGCCTCGACCAGCCACAATGTCTCTTGTTCTAAGTGATTCTTCTATTTTCCAAGCTTTTTTAGTTATAATAACACCACGGCAAGCTAGTGCCGCTCTTAATGTGTGCCCATGCGTCTAAAGGTTAGACGATGTAGAGGAGAGAGAGATCGTAGACTGGGACCGGCAGTAAGTGAGTCAATGGTCATGCACGTGTTGACAAGGCACTCCCTCTACTCTACTCAATGTAATATTGTATAAAATCAAGTTATGGGACAAAGCAAACAATCATTGTTGTTTCAGGCTATTGACTTACGCTTTGTAGTCCAGGTTGCCAGTTCGAATCTCGTCTTTCAGATTTGTTAGTTTTAGGTCCAAATTTGATCAATGACAAGTGCCCCGTGTTGTTCCGATATTGCAGTGTTGGGTGGTTTTTTTGAACAAAAAATTTGTGCGGTTATACAAGTAACGGCACGAGTTACACGTATTTTGCAAGTTTACGAACAAAAATGACAACGGCATAGAATATCACATCCACCCCGTAGCTTAGATGCTATGGTGATACGAGTTTTTACATTGTTGGAACTGAGATCCAATGGCTTGGGAGTAGTCTTTGTAATTGTGTGCAATTTCCAAACTCTCCAATGTTTTTTTTGCAAATAAAACATTCAGGCCTCGTGTGTGCCGCTGCATCTTGGATCCAACGGCTCCCCCTTGCTCATATTAGGTGCTCCCCGTAGCTTAATTAGCCGCTACGGTGATACGAGCATCTAGGTCGTATGATCTGTGATCAGATTCCACATGCATAGTACTTGTACTTTCTGTTCAATTCCCAAACTCTCTCGGGCATATATTGCAAAAACATTCAAACCTCCTACTGTGAGCCGTTAGATCTCCGTGAACTCGTATCACCACAGAATCTACGGTGCGGGAGCACCTCATATTCTCCCGTGCGAGAAAACATCAGGTGCTCTTGCAGCTTGGATGCTATGGTGATACGAGCTTCAAGGTCATTTGATCTGAGATCCAATGGCATCTGAGAAGTCTTTGTGCTTGTAAGTAGTGGCCGGACTCTTTGGGGGCTTTTCTACAAAAAAAACATTTGAACCACCGAGTTGTTGGATCACAAATCCAACGGCTCCGAAGAGCTTGTATCACCAAAGCATCTAAGGTGTGGTAGCACATGATATTCTTACATACATGAGAATATGAGGTCCTCCTTCATCTTAGATGCTACGGTGATACGAGCTTCGAGGTCATTGGATATGGGATCCAAGGGCATGTGAGTAGTTTTTGTACAAATTGTGTGCAATTCTCAAACTCATTAAGGTTTCCTGTAAAAATATTAAGACATCTTGTGAGCTGCTATATCTTAGATCTACAAGCTCCAAGCAACTCTTATCAGCATATAGAATCTAAGGTGTGGGGGCACATGATATTCTCCCGGGGAGGAGGGGGTGCATAGCCAATCGGTGTTTGGGAGGGTGGGGACAAATATAATCTAAAAAATCCTAAACAGAGCTTCACAATTTTGTCTAAGGTCGAGGGGTTAACCCCCGACAATCTACATAGCTCCTCCTAAACACAACATTTGCATGTACTCCCTCCGGTCCTTTTTAGTTCGCATATAAGGTTTGTCTGAAGTCAAACCTCGTAAACTTTGACCGAATTTATAGAGAAAAATACCAACATTCAACATGTGAAAATCAACAACATTAGATGCGTCATGACTTTAGTCTTCATATTGTATAAATTTAGTATTATAGATATTAATATTTTTTCATATAAATATGGTCAAACTTTATGAAGCTTGACTTCAGACAATTCTTATACGCGGAGTAAAAAGGACCGGAGGGGAATGTAGTACTAGACTTAATATTCATGTTTTAGTTTCCTATTCATTTTAAATATTGAATTGAGGACCACACACGTCTTACATTTTACTCCCTTCGTTCCTAAATATTAGTCTTTTATTGATTTCAAATGGACTGCCACATCCGGATGTATATAGACATACTTTAGAGTGTAGATTCACTCATTTTGCTCCTTATGTAGTCACTTGTTGAAATATCTAAAAGACAAACATTTAGGAACAAAAGGAATATTTTTGAATTCGTGTCATACATGCATGGTTTGGAAAAAATAGATGCACTATACTTATTGGATTGTTGTTGTGTTCGTGTGTGTGTGTGGTCATATGCTTGATACATACAAAGTTTTCTCACCACCATACTGTTCGTCTTTTAAATTTGAATTTGCAATGAAAAACTTACAAGGGAAACCATGAAATGTGAAATCCACGTTGAGATCACTATATCACAAACTCACTCTAATTCAAGAACTCATCATAAATCAATTACCACGTTGAGATTACTATTTGCAAGGAAAATGTGGGCATCGCAATACACATAGATTCGTTCGGCAATTTAAAAGATTCCTTTTGTATTCTCGAATGGTAGGACCCAACGGCGTACCAGCCAGACCCTGGCTCATGTTGATCCTAAAAAAATCGGGCTCGTGTCCTTCTGGTGGCGTGGTGGTACGCACATTAGCCAACGCCAACCAGTCGAGCCTCCGCGTTTTGAGTCGAAATATCTGGCGGCCAGAATTCTAGCCCTAGGAAATCCCCCTCATGTCCCCGGTCCATAATGACTACCGATGAACAATGGAGGGATGCTTTAGTAACTAGACAATGTTACCTACGGTGCCGAGCACGGTTCAATTCCCTCGGTCGCCGCTACCCAAGGTCACCTGTCAACTCCATTGCCTAGTACTAATAGGAGTACTACACCAGGATGAGCACAGAATTGAGCCCGTTTGAGCGTGCCTAGTACTTGAGTTAATATATCAGGTAATGCACTGGTACGGAGGGATTATCCTTTTACTCTCCATATATAACTTGTCTGAAGTCTAACTAAGCAAAATGTTTGACCGAATCCTTTCTTAAAAAATACAACAGGAAAGATGTATCGCTTGAAAATTTATTGCATGATGCAGGTTATGATATTGTTTCAAAACATGGATTTTAAATTTCATAAAATCCAAAAGTGGCCGGAAATTCATGAAACTGAGCATGGTCACGTGATATGGCACAAATATTCCTACGTAAATTTTTTCTTCAATTTGAGACAAGCTGCTTATGAGAAGTTGCACAAATGAAGAGGCAAGGTATTTTGAAACAAAGACTTGTCAAGTTAAGGCGAACACTTTCACTATTGAAACTGTGGGCGTTTACGTGCCGCCACGAGGCCCGCTTCTCATCAGCAGGTGCCATCCAAGCAAGCGTGTGAGTCGACGGGAGGCATGCGAGCAGACCGCTGCGCCGGCTAATTGGGAGGCATGCGAGCAAACCGCTACGCAGGCTCACTAGGAGGCGAGCCCTTTGACCAGGCTCCGCCGCCCACCTTCGTCCCAACTGCTCCCACTTCTAATGTCACCGGCACCGTGGTTTAAAGTCAACCCCGCACTACCTGGTATCGCTACAATCTTCTCTCTTCCTCTTTGATTCTCCTGTCATCTACCTCTAACCAACCTGACCTAACCGTACGCCATGCCGCATCATGATGGTTTGCCCTTAGTCTTCCAGTTTCCGAAGGAAGACACCCAGTCAGAGTCTCAAGAACATAAGGCGCTTTGGGATGAGCTTGAACCAGCCTTGTGAGAAGACACCGCGCCTTTCCCCGCTCCCGTTCTGGCTCCCGTCGCCCTGACTGTGCCATTGATGGGCTGGGAGCCGCATATTGTCGCCGAGCTTGATGCCATGGGGTTCCACGAGGTCCCCACCAACTTTCACGTGCTCGTGCACCTACCAGTGCATGCACCTGCGCGTGCACTGACGCGCGCGCCTTGCCCGTGCCCATGCACCTGCCAGCGCATGCGCCTGCGCGTGCACTGACGTGTGCACCCGTGTCGGTGCCCGGCACACGAATGTCTCCGCTGCGCCGTTGCCAGCGCATGTCCCCGCGCGGGTGCTAGTGCCCCCCTCAGCGGCATGGATGGCCGCCGTCGACCGCTTCCTTGCACCAACGCTAGTCGCCTCCACCTGCCAGTTGACTCACTCCTGGAGACCGAAGTCCTGAACATTGTGGCCTTCCTTGAAGCTAGGGCCAACGTCCAGGAGTACGCCAACAACGGCGCAAGACGCCACCGTCGCCATCGCCGTCGGTTAGTGGCCCGACAACACACAGAGCACGGCAGAGGAGCTGCTTCCTACCGCAAGATGCCCCCCCCCACCGCGTAGTCTAAATTTGCCATGAAAAACGTTCGGATTGCCATGCTTAAAATCCGAACGTTTATCATTTATGTTTATTTTAGATTGATTGTCATATGAATGTAAAATCGGAGTCAGACTGAATGAAATCTATGGTTTGATCGGTTGAAAGTTCTGCTAGAGCCATATCAAACTAAATATAAAATGTCATCAAGCCACATGTATTCCTTCTCATCCAACGACCTACACTGCTTTAATGTCCAGCGCTCAACACGTTTAGCGTGCAGTTAATTTCATGCCAAAAATGGTGCTAATCACATAATAACACGCAAATAATATCCTACTTAATATCCGCATGCACTTAATATACTTCTAAATTAACGTGCATTGCACGTACACATTGACTGGTACTACTAGTACGTGAAACTGGTGTCGTAACTTGTGAATGCGTCCAGATATGGTCAACGGAAACATCGCCCGTGAGTTCTTCGTGTTTGCACGTGTGTCTAAACGTAGAAGGGGAGGAGAGAGAGCACACATGGAACCCACCAGTAAGTGAAGGAGAATAGTACGTGCTAACGAGCCGGTCCCACTAATGTACTAAAAATAATATTACATGTTATCCATTAAATAGGCTATGGTAATATAAAACATTATATGAACAAAGGGGGTACAACAAACATTGTTGTTCTGCGTATGTTGCCTATTGAGATGAGGCTTGAAGGTCCTGGTCGCATGTTCGATCCTTGTCCTTTTTAATTTTTAATTTATATATGGGTCCAAATATGTTTCATGATAGGTGGGCCCCTAGATGTCTAGTTTGTAGCACTTTAATTTGTGGGTCGAAATTTGTTCCATTATAGGTGGACTATCGGTGTGTAATTTTGTAGCTTATTTGTCATAATTAAAGAGAACAACAGAGTTTTTTGCAATAATACCATGGTGCGATGTTGAAGGCGAGAAAGGACGTGCGAGAGAGCAATGACCGAGCCAGAGGGAAATCAATTGGGGGAGGTCCGGGGGTTGCAACAGTGTTTGGAGTAGTTGTGGGCCGAATGCTACGAAAAGATAATCTAAACCCACCGGAATAAATGCCTACAGAAATTAATCCAAGGTTGGAGTCCCCCTCGCAATGTAAATAGCTCTGGCTTTGCGAGGGATGGAGAGATAGCTTTAATGTGTGGAAGATACAGCGTGAGAAAGCGAGTTCAATTGAGACACATATGGATAGAGAGACAAAGTGAGTGTGGTCCGACATTCATTGAAAAGATATATCCTCTGGAGAGATATTGTCCGATTGAGCTTTTGGGAAGGGTGAGGGCTATAAGATAGAGCTTGAGAGATGACAAGTCACAGACATGTAGATATATTTTGTGCGTGGGAGGAATCAAGGTCAATCAATTACATATATAAAGGGAGAGAGATTGAGCGAGTGTGGGTCGTCGTGCGATCGAAAGAGAGAGACAGGTTGGAGAGAGTGACTTAGATAGACAATGTGCGTGAGAGAGTATAGAATATGAATATGTCGAATTGGGCTCAAACATGGAGATATATCGTTTGTGTCCAAGAAAGAGCGAGGTCAATCGAGACATACGAAGGGTGAGAGAGAGAGGGAGAGAGAGATTTAGCGAGCGTATCCTGCCATGAGGTTGAAAGAGTGGGGCGGCTTGGATGGACTAGAGAGTATGGAGTGTGTCGATCGAGGCCCGAACAGGGAGATATATCGTTTGTGTGTGAAAGAAAATGAGGTTAATCGAGACTCGGATAAAGAGAGCGAGATTGAGCGAGTGTGGCCCGCCGTGCAGAAGAAAGAGTGAGACGGTCTTGAGGGAGTGACCTAGATAGACAACGTGCGTGCATGCGTACGAGAGGTTGGGGGACTAGATAGGCAGTGCATGTATCTAGCGAGAGAGGGTGGGAGAGAGAGAGAGTGAGAGAGAGAGAGAGCTCGGCATGGGGTGCAATGGCGGGTGTGTGAGGTAAATACATTTGGTAACAGAGTGGAAAAGGGGTTCTGTAGTTGAGAGAGTTATAGATCGAAACATGGTGAGAAAGAATGAACGTGTCTCGGAAACCGATATCTTTCTAAGGTGGTTAGGAGAGGAAGATTGACCGATACACGAAGTATATAGCGTGTGTGCCGAGGGGGTGGGGCTAAAAACAACATTAGAATGTAGATAGCATGAGACTTAATATCGATGTTTCAATTCGGTGTACATTGTAAGATTTGAACTGAGGACCATGCATATGGGTAATTATTTCAAATTTGTGCCATACTAGGTTTGGAAAAGTTGACATTGACTCGATTATTGTGCTATTTTGTAGGTCATATGTTTGAATCCATCCAAAGTTTTCTCACTACCATGGTGTTCATCATATACATATGAATTTGTATTAAAAAAGGTAGCATGGATACCGTGAAATGCTAAATCCACGTTAGAATTGGAGATCGCTATGTGACACACACTCTAATTCGAATAACTAATTATATGACACATACTCTAATCCATGTTAGCGTGGATATCGTTTTGATTTTTTTTCAAATAACTCCTCATTAATTAATTTATAGTATCTCGTTTCAAATGACTAATTATTTGCAAGGAAAACACAGGCATTGTAATACATATAGATTCGTTTGCAAATGAAAGAAGATTCGTTTGCATTCTCAAATGTAGGCGCACTAGGCAGACCAGGGTCATGTCATGGTGGTCGCGTGTGTTGTACGGACGCTTAGCACCCAGCCACCCACCCCTCCCTCCCACCCCCCCAAAAAAAATAACGACGACAAAATAAGTTTGTGCTTCCACGTTTTAGATTGAAATATCTGGCGGCCCCAATTCCATCCCTGCAAAATCTCCCTTCTCCACCGTCCCCTTCCGCGCCCAGATTGCTCAAATCCCTAATTCACCACCAACCCAAGCAAAGTTCGAATCGCCCCTCGTCTCGTCTCTTTCCCCACCTCTGCGTCGGACGACGACGACAAAGAAGACGGTCGCACTTCACCACTGCACCGGAGCTACCTCATCTACACTCTCGTCCACCACAACGGGCGGTCCACCGACAACGTCGGCCACCGCAACCGACGTGCCTCACAGACACCGACTTCCATAGCATTAGGTGCACTTTATCGACGCCGTCTCCCATCTCACCGGGGCTACTTCACTGAGCACATCGTCGCACCTCCGCCCCCCGAGGCCGTTGGGGCTTCACCAACGGTCTCGTCCACCGCATCGTAGCGCTTCGTTGCCACTCAAGATCTACACCCATGCGTGGCCAGCCAACGCCAGCACATCACTCTCGATGGCTCTAAAGTGACCCGCACTCTAGCTAGGCGAGCATGCCCAAACGTCGGCCCGAACTAGGTATCCACACATCACTCCCTTGTGCATTGTTCCGACGATGTTTGGATGTCCTTTCACTGCTCTCTTAGCTTGCACGCCTATGCAACTCTGACTTTAACTCTTATTTATTCTGGAGATATCATCTGAAACAAGCAAAACCATTTATTTAGCGAAGCATGACGGCGCTACAGGATCTGGTAGACATTCTGCACACCCGTATAACCTTGTAAGTATCTGTCCTCCGGTACAATAGCAAGGTCGATTCCTCTTATTTGATCAACCATTCGCCGTGTCAAAAATGCATAGGGGGATGGAAGGAGCACAAGGCCTGCACATCCAAGAAATTGGTAACATGGACTTGTTACATGGAACATCCCAAGCGCAAGCAGAGCTGCAGTGAGCATGTACAATGAGCTAGCGTAAGTCCCTGCATTTCATTTAATTCATATTGACCTGCGTGTATGATTTGTGTGCAGAGGCGGATCCACGAATTCGAGTTACCAGGGGCGAACATTTAACTTAAAAAATACGAAGGAACTTGCACTCCGGAAATCAACATAACTTGAGAAATGTGAAGCTACATGCGCTTTGAAAACCAGCTAATGATCCGAAGTAGTTCAGATTATTAAACACTAAATGATGTAAACACCAAAAACACAAAATGCAACATGGTGTACAAGGACTACTAACATGGTCTGTACCTACTTGAATTATTCATTCTCTGGCTGAAAATATCGAAGTGTAATTGCACCTATAACCAGTGCGAAAACTGCATATCAATATATCTATCATGCACAAGTATGCCAATATTTGCAAAACTTGTTTGTTTAACTGCTTTGCTGCTGCAACTACTGGTTACAATGATGTTAATAACTACTTTTCAACATCAAATTGAAACTCTTTAATTCCTTGTTTGTTTAACTGGTTTGCTATTATAACTCCCAATTGAGATGTTTTGCTAACATTAACTTTTCGGAATCCAATCGGAACTTTAATGGAAAATAGGTTAGCCCAAGATCAAAGAGTGAGGTCACCATGGACATTGTATCATCCCACAGTAGTGGCACCGGCCCAATCGTGCATCATGAATTGCCAACTGCTGATGCTCTAGAGGCTAAACTATTGGTAGAAAGAGATTCTGCTTCTGCACTTAGATATGAAGTTAACATGTTGAGGAAGCAAATAGCACAATCACAAGTAGTATGCAAGACAACCATTAAATATTTGGTGGATTTCAAAATGAAGCAAGCTGAGACTGACTGTATTATTAAGGTCCTGAAGGAAGAAAGGAAATTAAATTCCCACTTGGTAAATCATAGGTGAAATGTTCTTTCCATCATTGAATAACCTTTGTGTTGTTTGTTCACGTAATCGATCAAACCATTTGTTTTAGAGATCATGTAATAATTGTTTTTTGTTTTTTGGTTTGTATTTTTTTAGAACAAGTCTGTATTAATTGATAAGACTCGGAGACATTTCATTTTGATTGTTGTGCCACACCTATAAATATGCCAATCGGGCTGAATGTGCATTCAACAATAATAGACCTTAACTGGCACGCATCGGAAAGGGCCAAGATGTTGTACTGGCTTAAGTGGAACGCATCGGAAAGGGCCAAGATGTTGTACTAGCTATGCTAAAAAAAGGATGCTCTTCTAGCAAAAAAAAGTACAACAGCCTGGCTTATGTATGTTAGTTAATATTATTGATCCATATACTCTATAAGTGTTTATATGTGTGTTAGTTTTGTACATTATTGGTTGATTGACTCAGTATTTGAATCTTGAAACATCGCGTGTGTGCATATCTAATATTCAAATATTCGAATTCACATTAAACTGGATTCTTGCTTCTGAATTCATGTATCGGCATTTGTAAATCATATTCATATATGAGAGTGGAATACATCTTTGTCATGCTTTTGAAGATATATAAAAACACATAGAATGATTTATAAAGATTCGAATAGGAACAAAAAATGGATTCGAATTTAGTTGCCAGGGTAAACGTGGATGCTTATTGTCTCAAAATTCGAAAGAAGCGGCAAAATGTCCACTCCCACGTCGGCTGCCCAAAGCCAAGTGTTTGGAAGATGGAAATTATTGTCTACCCCTTACACGGACAATCCATCAGCCCGATTTCCACTGCTCTCAATAGGGGTAGGTTAGTAACTTTAATTAGACGTGACACGGCCGCCTCTGAGCCCCTTCCGACATGGTGGGCGCCAAACATGGGCGGCAAAAAACATTTGATTCAAGCTCGTCCGAAAGACCTCCGTCTCTCCCTCCATTTCCCCATTCATACACGGTGGGCGGCAAAACAAACTCGACTCGGCCGAAATCCATGTAGGCAAATATTTTCAATAAGGGTAGGTTTGTAACTTCACTCAGACGTGACACAACCTCCTTACCTATCAGCCCCATTCATACACCGTGGGCGCCAACCATGGGCGCCAAAACACCCTCTCCTTGACCGAAATCACTCTGGGCAAATATTGGCGATATGCGAGATTACCGTCCTATCCCCAACCGACGAGACGACGAAATTTTAAACGGGGGCTAAGTTCGTAACTTTCCCATATTTTAGACAGGTGCGTCCAAAAAACATGGTTCCCCTTACCTCTCCCTCCATTTTACCATTCATACATCATCCGCGCTAGAACACCATCCCCACACCAGCCTCCTCCCTCCACCACCCCATCCATCGCCGCCGTCCTCCACCCCATCCATCGCTACCGTCCTCCACCATGCCGGAGTGCCTACCAAGACCGCATCGTCCACTTCTAGAGATCGACGTTTCTCATCCACGGCGACGGACCAAGAGCCTTGCATCATTTCCTTTCGCTTCATCGGCGCTGTCGTCCTCTTTGTCGGGCCGCTCGCACGACCTTATCTTCCACCGTAACGGGACTTATCCCCTGATGCACCCATATACCATCACAGATCTGCTTCAACGCCACCGACAGCCATTGCACCCCGATGCCTACATGGCGCCGCAAGAGAGGTGTTACTTCATATCTTCTCAACTTTTTGATCTCAACCAGAAAATAGATCGTAACTTGGTTACTCTACTTTCTTTTCCGCTCTTAGAATTCATTTCTTAGTTCTAAGCAAACAATGGATGCTAAATAGCATTTCTCCGGTTTGCAGCTTTAAATCTGCCATGGCACAGTCATAATACGGTTTAATTGATCATGCTTAGGGTTCAATTGATCATGTTGGTTTCGTGGAGGTTTCTTTAATAGAAATCGGAGGGAAACCCTCTTTTGCTCAAAAAAATGCATAGGGTTTCCCCCATTTATGATCACTATACGATCAGCATACGTGCTTCGTGTCATAATAGCACTGCTCCACCCATCAAGGTAAACAAGCTTAGTTGTTCAAATACGAATCTAATATTATTAAAACTGAGTTGTTTAATTGGTCAACTAAATGTTCCTGATTTAGTTTTGAAAATGCATGTTCGCCGCTCGGGTGTGTACCTCTACGGGGTGCCCACGGTGGGCCGCGGCCCACCCTGGGATTTTGGGTCGGCCCAGACCCCGATTCCCCTCTGTTCTGCTGCACGCTTCTGATCTCTACTCGCCCCCAGCCGCCTGCCTTGTAGGCGACTTGCCGTCCCCTGATGACATGACTCTAGGAGGAGACGCCGGACTAACGGGAGGTCAGGAGCCGCTCTCCCAACAACGCCACTGCTGCCCAGGCGCGCCACCGTGCCTACCTTCCCAGTACGTTCAGGGCTCAGGCATGCAGCACCCACTAAGCCAACCCGATTTATCTTGAGATACATCCTCAACACTCAGCAGCCACTCCTCATCACCCATTTTCTAATTGATTCATTACTCATTAAGTAGGACTCTCATTAGAGTTTGTTGTGTGCTGAGTGCTACCTACACTTAATGTTCAGATGTATTTCAATAATCTTTAGTAACTGATGCAGATAGTTTCATAGTTTTGGCGTACTTAGTGTCAAATCTAGTTTGACTGCTTCAAATTTTAAAGGAGGCAACCAGAGGGTTCCTCTCCTGTTTTGTTCTCTTTTAATGCGTGGCTGATTAACCTACTTGGTTGCGGCTTTTACAACCTTCTATTCTCCATTAACACTTTGACTTATGTATGTTGATATGTCTCAGTTCTTTGTACCTCTAACTGCTGAAGCTGAAAATGAAGTTCATGATTGTTTTTATGCTAACGGTTCAAGGTACATTTCATGACATGCTTGCATCTTTTTTGAAGCTTCCTATGTGCCTTGTTAACACAGCTAAACATTTCTCCTTTTCACTTACAGTAGCAAAGTCCTGGTTCTGCATGAACCATCTAACATTCAGGTTAGCAGGGAAAAAATCAGTGTTTGAGAACACATGGCTGGTTAAATGTCTAGGTAAATATTCATGTTACATGTACTAAACCATCTTCACTGATTGCAAAATATGTAAGCTTTACACTGATATTTTTATACATAATGGGGAAAGTGGGATCTGTTGTCTTCATGTCATTAATTTGTACCTTGAATTGTCAAAGGAGAGGTGAATAAGAGAACCCAAAAGGTTCTTGAAATGCCATTTCTTCAATACAATTTTCATTGTTTTGAGTGTGGTTTTCTGTAGCTCGAGCTACATGGTACCCCTTATCTTTGCCATCCATTTCTGCATCGCGATCTGTCGTGGAAGTGTCACGGCAAATGTCCGCGTAGAAGGACTTAGTTGTGGAGCCATTGCGACAAGGTTAGCTTAAAGGGGTTAAACGGGACAAAAGACACGGAGAGTTTATACTTGTTCGGCCCCTTGCGGTGAAGGTAATGGCCTACTCCATTTTGAGGTGGTATTGCTAGGGTTTCGATTACCAGGGAGCAAACACGCTTTGCCTAGCTTTCGATTTGATATTTCTTGCCCTAAGACGTTGTCGGGTCGTCCCCTTATATACATTGGTTGACGCCCTGCGGCCTACAGAGTCCTGGCCGGCTCATACAATGTGTCCGGCTCGATGACTTATCTTACTTGCCTTACATTACAAGTCTACACGTACATGTCGGTTTACACCTTATGGGCCGTAAGCCGCCTCCGGGTTTACGCCTTTTACTAAGCCTATCTATGAACCGCCATTGTTAATATCCTCTTGGGCTTTATCCAGATGAACCGCCATAGGGATGACCCGGCCCCTCCTGGGCGGGTCATATCTGATAGTCATATCCCCAACATTAGGCCCTAGGTTGATTTGAACTTGTTCATGTCAATCTTCAACACTTAGAAAAATCCTTCTTCACCTGTTGTGAAACAGTGTAACCCGCCATGACGTCATCTCCAGAAATTTTGGAAAAAACTCCATGACGTCATATGTCATTAACTTCGCACGTGACATAACGTATATTTAACGGATCTTTATCTTTAATGATCTCCCAAAAATCGAGGTGTTCGATTAGCTAGATAATCATCATTTGGCCCCCTCGTTTTTCATGCCCACCTGTTACCCTTCTCCTTCTAAATAGGGTCAAGCCGCCCTCCTCTCATTCTCCTCTCTTATCCTTCTCGTCTTCCACCTTCCTTCGCGATGCGTCTGCGCTTCTGAACACCGGCACCACCGCAAAGCTCATCGTCTTCCTCGACCTCAGCCGCTGCATCACCCTGTACTGGACCAGAAAACTGTGGCGCCTCTCCGTAGATCCAGTAAGTACTTCCCTCCTTTGTTGTAGTAGATCTCCATTAGGGTTTCTCTATTCATCGGTATTCATCACCGTTCTTCCCCTTCGTCGCCCCGAATCCATAGTTTTGATCTGAAAGTAGTACAAACCTCGTACGGTAGTAGTTTTAGCACCTGTTTTTTATACTAGAATATACCCTTGTCGCAACAGATCTCATCTACGCACCTCCACTTTCCTGCTGCCACCACCTTATATTTAGGATTTATTTCCTTTTTCCTGAACTGGCACAAATTCAATCTCATAGCTTCAATCAGCAAAACTTGTTTGTTCTCATACTTAGTAAAATTTTGCTCTTATCAGATCTTGAATACCAGTACGTGTCATGGCGGCTTATCTATCTGGTTTACGATTAACCATATACGATTAGTCCTCACTTAAGCCGCCATTTTGAATGTACATTGCAACTGTTAACTTGTGATTTCACCAACTGACTTGAACCGGCAAATTACTTCCTCCCTTTAGGTTTTACTTCTTTCACCATGCCGCCAAAGACAGTCTATACATGTAATTAGGTCCCCTCCATCGTCACTGAGGGCACATTCAAGGACTATGTCTAAGTCGGGTACTTACCCGCAAAGAGTGTTATGCATTACCACACTCCTGAACTGGGCGTGGATAGACTTCAGCCAAAGGATGCTGAAGTCACTGTATTCACTGATCACATGAACCGGGGTTTCTCACCGCCCGGCTCTAAGTTTTTCTGAGATGTTCTGCATTTCTTCCAACTCTATCCTCAAGACATCGGACCCAATTCCGTGTCAAATATCTGTAACTTTCAAGTCTTCTGTGAAGTATACCTTCAACAGGAGCCCACCATCGACCTCTTTAGAGAATGTGTTTATTTGAACCGTCAGAATGAGTTCACCAACGGACCCAGCTTGGAACTTGGTGGAATCTCGATTCAATGCAGAAGAGACGCCATTTTCCCTTATGCACTCCTGCCGAGTCACCCAAAGGATTAGAATCAGACGTGGTTTTACTACAAAGATACCTCTCCGGCTGACGAGAACCCGCTGCCGGGTTACCATGTCGACTGCCTGGACTCAAAGTGCAATCTTCCTGAGAAGCTTACCACTGCTGAATGGGCAAAACTTGCTCCTACCATTGCAAAGGTTATAGCTCTGCTAGGAAACAACTTAACTAGTGTTGACCTTGTTAGGTGCTGGGTTTCTTGGTGGATCATCCCTTTGAGTCACCACTCCGGCTTAATGTGCACTAACACTGGTGATGTAAAGGATCCACTGCGCCACAGCTCTGCGCCATTAGCTGACGAGGCAGTAAATGAAATGGTTAAGTCCCTTCTGAATGAAGATCCAGAAGATTGCATTAAAACGGGTCTGGCCCCTTTCTGCAAGCTTAACCCGCCACCGGATGTGAGTCTCTGAACTTATTTACCTTTACCTCATTATTCAAATATTTTACTCAACCTTTGATAATTTTTACAGGCTAAGTCTGATTTTTGGAAAAAGGCATATGCTCATGAAGCTGCCAAGAAAGCCAGGGCTGCCAAGAAAGTTGTCGGGAAAACCATCAAGAAGACCACCAAGAAAAAGAAGAAACCAAGCGCCTATGATCTGCCTAAGCTGGATGACACCTCTGAGTCGGAGGTAGCCCTTGACTCTCTTGGCTTGTTTTTCAACCATCTTATTGACACTGACTATTATCAGGATGACACGGGAGCCAGCCAAGCAGTTGAAGAAGAGGTAACTATTATTTCCTCCGACTCAGAACCTTTGCCAAGACAGAAACTTTGGCGAGTAACCCGGAAAGTAAGCTTTTCACACCCCTTGACTTATTTAGATCCTCACTTTCTTTTGAAATGACAGCAACACGAGAATAAACGTCAGACCCGGACTAGCGGAGGTGAAGAATTATCCTCCGGTTTACCAAACACTCCCGCTCCTCGAAAAAGCCAAAATGAGGTTCTTTTAACCTTAACTCTTTTTATTTACTGGCGGGTCTCTTTCGCCAGCCACTCAATTCCTTTGATTCAAACTTCCAGGAGGTTTCTCGTTCTTCCTCTGGTGATTCATCTTAGACCCAGCTACCAGCTTTCAAGACTGCCCCAGGGTAAGAACAATTACCTTTCTCCTGTAATTTTATATCCTCACCATTATACTGACTTGTCCTAACTCTTTCAGTGGACAAGCAAAGCCTAACAAGAAAGCAAAGGTGACCAAGCCAGCTGAAGACCCTAAAGTTGCTGAACCGGAGCAGCAAGCCTCTGCACCATAAACCTCTGAACAACAACCAGAAGATCCTGCTTCTAACACTCAAGCTGAGATGCCTGACCTCTCTGTTGATCAAACCAACACTGACTCTTTAAATACTGAACCATCAAGCTCACTTAAACCGTCATAGACTTACACTGATGACGTTCTAGTCACTGGCACTGGTTTTACTGAACCGGGGAACCCAACTGTTTTAGCCAAACATTCTGCCAAGCAAGAAGTCATCGAGAGATGGAAAGTGAGGTTTGATATCTCCCACTATGCTCAATTGATCAGCAGTGAAATATTGTCTGGTTATCTCAACCAAGTACACTCAGCCACGATTTGGAAATTGAAATGGTCAAACAGATGCACCAGAAGTATGAGGTATGTCATCCGGCTTTAAATAAGTTATGTACATCCTACCAGCCCCCAAGTCTTCTGATTATGATAAGATGGAGTAATCTGTAGACTTAGAAGAATCCATAAGCTTCTGTCATAGACTCCCTCCAAGTCCGATTTAAAATTAAACCGGATGTTGAATTAGTCTAACTTTGCATCCGTAGCCCCCAAGGGCCGGTTTAATCAGTATGAATGAGCCGGTCCTTTTTATCATTGTGTAAGAAAGGATAACTTTAACTGCATAGCCCCCATGAGTCGGCTGAGACTGTTTATAGTACATCTGGGTCATCACTACTAAGATACAAGCGATATGCATTAGCCCCCAAGTGCCAAGTAGTATTTCTTGCAAAGTGCTTGGCACTTTATTCATAAGAGACGTTTCTTTGAAACATTGTTTTGACAGACATTAGCCCCCAAGTTCCAAGTGTTGTTGCTTGCAAAGGACTTGGGACTTATATTGTTGTAATCCTGGTATAAATTTGTTGATAACTCTGTGCTTAATACAGGCTACTACTGCTAAACTGGAGTGTCAATTGAACGATGCAAAAACCCGGCTGGCGATTCGGGAAACTGAGACCCGGAAAGCTGAGTCAAAATTCCAGTTTAGCGTGGTTGAGTCGAAAAAACTGAAGACCCATTTTTCGGCGAAGAAAAAGATGTGGGCTGAAGAGAAGACTTCTTAAACACAGCGAGCTGAAAAAGGAGAAGCAACTCTTCAGGAGGTAACCACTGAGCTCACCGGGTTAAAACACCGTGTATCTCGGATGGTTTCTGCTATCTTCGGTGAGTCGCCTTGCTATTCATCCAAAGTGAATATTTGTCGTAGTAATGTAAACCGCCATTTAACTGATCTGTGTTTTCCTCAGGTCCGAGCAGTAGCAACCTTAATCAGGATATGCTTGTTAAGCTCAAGGCGGTTTATACCCTTGTCGAGCAATTGTACACCGGAGCTCAGCGTACTCTTGCTACTATCTCCCCAACTAATCAAGGACCCAACCTGTTGACTGATGTGTTGAAGAAATTGTCCATCTTGCTCGCTAGACTTCAAGAAATTAAACGGTCTTGTGCAAGAGCCGGAGCTGTGACAACCTTGAGCCGTGCCAAGGCATGGGTATCGGAATTAGACCCGGCAGACGTGGCCAGTGGGTATCCGAGCTTAAAGGAGGATGGGACATCTTTTTATCAGCAAGACTTCACTACCTGTGTTAAACAAATTCGTCCTCATGCAACAGTAATTGCTGAAGAGACCAACCTATCCAAACATTAGCTGGCTTACGATGTAGACAATCAAAAGATGTCTACCCCAGCATATAAAGTGATGGACCTGATCTCTCCAATTCGTAAGCACACCTTCTCCCCTGAAATTGACCTGTCCGATCTTATCGATTATGAAGCTGAATTCTACGCCTTGCGTGTCTTTGATTGGTCAAACCCAAACTTCCAGACGGTGGAGGAGGATGAAGAACCGACAAGGGATGAACCAAAGGCCTCCCATCAGTAAGGCCAAGAATATTGAACCGCCAGGAGGTTTAAAGACTTGATCTTTGAACAAAAACACTTGATTTCATTTTGGCTCATGGAGCCATGTAATAGGATAGTTAAAACTTAGATCTGTCATGCCATCGTGCACATTTCTGTTTTGCATAATCCTGCTGATCCACCGATTCTTAAAAACCATTATGGGTATGATAGTCTTTGATATATGCAGATTTGAACGATTATTATCCTGCACACAAAGAAAAACACAAGTGCCCTGGCAGCTTACCGTCGGGCGGGTCATGATACCCAATTGAAGCCGCTGGGGACAAATAGTCCATAACCAGAGCCGATCTGATAATTGCTAAATAAAATTGCATACATGTAGTATATGCCTAGACTGCCGGCTTATCAGCTTCATGCAGCTAGAGGTGTTAGAATTAACTCCAAACATGGGATTTCTTACGCTCTGCCGACTTAGAGTCCATCCTCCTGACGGGTTGTAAAACCCAAAGCATGCTTCAAATATGAGTCGTAAATAGGGCAGATGGGTCCGACTTATAAAAAACCAGAAGACAACGAAAAACCAAATATAAATAAGAAATCAAAAGAGATTCAAGGCTTTAGAAGGTTGCCAAGCCAAAGTGTCTTCTTCAATGAAACTAGCCCGAGCCACTGGATTGTTCGTGTGTTCCGTGAGCCTGACTCACAGTGTGCCAAATCGACATTTGAACCCTAGATAAAGTCTGGTCTTGTTCAAAGACTTATCAGGAGTACGCGGGGCCAGAGTAACAGCATACATCACGGGCCGATTTATCCAAGTTTCAAGGAAGGCGGCTTATGAAGCCTGGATTCATCTTGACTATTTGTAAACCATGCTCTCGCGTGACAAGACGACGTTTGAACCTTAATCGAGCTCAGATCTTGGTCGAATACGCCGTAAAGACTGATCGTTAAGAGTTCGGCGGGTCAATCAGGATGACCTGATGGAGTTGAAGCAGCTGGTTACAGGTAGGATGACCCGGTAAGAGTTTGTTCTCTTTGGTCGAATACGCTTATGTTTGAACAAACCTGGTCAAGAGGGTAGTAACGCTATGTTCTCTTTGGTCGAATACGCCTATGTTTGAACAGGAAGCCCCCAAGTGGCATGCTAACAAGTGTGGCCTTGAGCCGATCAAGAGGGTACCGACAGCTATGTTCTCTTTGGTGAATACACCTATGTTTGAACAGGAAGCCCCAAGTGACCATATAAGCTTTGGCATTGCGCCGATCAAGAGGGTACCGACAGCTATGCTCAATGAGCAGGAAGCCTCCAAGTGATACACTGACGAATCGCGCTCATCAGGGACCTATGTTTGAGCTGTGTTGTGCATCCAACTCTCTTTGGTCCCTGAAATTGTGGGCATCGAGCTTCTTAAATGATGATAAAGACTCAACTTCGAGGAAGTGAAACGACAAAAGCCCTGAATTGTCAGGGATGCCGGCTTTATTATACTGCTTATAATATATACATTAGGTAACTACTAGCAAAAATGCCCGTGCATTGCAACGGGTGGATATTATTTCAGCTGTCAATATTTATTGTGCAAAATATATACCTTGAGGATCCTTATGCACATCAAGCAATATTGTCCCTTTCTTTTACAGTTATTCATTTGTCGCTAGTGGATTAATCGAGAGGTAAAATACACTTGAAAAGTGAAGTTGCGAGCATAAATTGCTTCTCCTTCTATCTGATTCATATATGCACCATTTATTTGGAGGACATGGCTTTGCTTGGAGCATAGAGCTAAACTCGAGATAAGAACTGAATAAGAGACATATCATCATACAACTTCCTAAAAATATCAGCCTTTCTAGAAAAATAGCAACCGCTTGCAGTGCAAGTACCCGTAGTTCTAACTCATCTAGGGCGGAGGAAGGATACATAGCACCAGTCCCTCCTCGTGAGGGGGCGCAGCGATGGGGGATCTCGAGTGTGGCGATGTTTTTTGTTGTGTTTCTCAGCAACCTTGGCAGTGTGTGAGTGCTGACTGTGGAGGCACATTCCTTTATGTACCAGGGCTGGGTTGGAGCGTGGAGAACGGAGATACGAAAATCGCAATAAATTGCAACAAACTGAAAGTATGTAAATACGTAAATTATCCTCCTAGATAAAATTAAAATAAGTTATTTCTTGAAGAATCTACTACAAGCCTTTTTTTAAGAGAACTTATATAAATCACAGATTTAAACAGGTGGATAAAGTCATTGTCACCATCCCAAAAGGTTAAACCACCGTTGCGTTTGGCATGGGTAGAAATCTCGTGGGCTTCCCAAGTTGCAATCATGATCAACCTTCTGATTTTGGGAGCCATCAGACGCCCGGCTAGCAATCCTAGCTCACCTGACCATGAACATCCCACTCTCAATTCCGTTGGTAGCTCTTTCATTTAAATTTATCAGCATGGCACCACAATCGTCTCAGCCACGACAGGCCCTGGTATATGGTGCGTATTTTGTTGAATCCCTGTAACAGTGCGCCACTTATGTTTCTTATGCCTCTGTGCAGTTTTCCAGACGTCACTCGCAAGATAAAAGAACCATGCATGGACGACGATCTCTTACAATAGCCCCATATTACATCCTTGTCCCGTTGCCGCCATAAAAGAACCATCCAGTTTTAGTTTAATCCAGTTGTCACTTGGAACAGTGCACGCATGTTTCAGTGTCGCCGTTGAACTCTCAGGTGGAGGGTTTACCCTGACTATAGTGGCCTTCCCTTTTTATGAGAATCATTGGGCACTTGATTCATTAACCGACGCAGCTACTGTCGTGTGCCCCTGAATGATGTCACTCCTAATATGCCATGCTCACCATACATCAATGCAAATTGTAGAACGGGGAAACCATAAACTACAATAGAATTAACCTTCAGACCCGTAAATTACTAAACATTCCACTTAATATAGAAAAAATAAAGTATAAAGAGTAAATAAGGAAACAGAGTATTCTGTTTGGTTAGTTGTCTTCTACACATTATCTCACTATAAGAATCCCACATTATACAAAGTGCATCGATAAACTTTCCTGGTCATCTCATGCTACCAAGATACAAAAACAGGACATTGAACTCATCTGCTCCAGTTTCAGTCCATAGGTTTCTAGTATTATCAAGATCTCTTCTAATTAAGTACACATTGTCATAACTGTGCCTCTAGTTTCAGTCAAAAAAATGGTCCTAAAAAATTCTCGAACTGTAGGAGAACTCCATAACACATTAGCACAAATAAGGGTTCATATCCAACCAGCTGATTAGAAGTGCATTTCAAAAATCAGAAATCCAAGGTTGCAAACTGATGATGGTATGATTCTGAAAGAGAGAAAAAGATAAATCCATATCTAGTTGCTCCAGTATTAAAGTGGAGGAAAGATACTGTGTTCACGCATCTAATAAATAGATTGGAGCGCTATTATTGGTATCAGGATTGCCTAGCTAGCATTCTGTAGCTTAAACAGAGATAAGGTCGTGAGCTGAAAAACGTGGAACTCAAACCACCAAAACTTAATCTGGTTCCCCTCCATACGTTCCAGTTCAGCAGGGTGACTTATCTCGATGCTCCCTTTAGTTTGAGGATGACTTTATTCATTGCTTCTCCTAGAACAAGCAATATGGGATGCATCAACATGTATATGAACTTGAGATAAACTGATCATGCATGCATGCCTAGTCGCCTCGAACCCAACATTGTTTAGTTGGAAGTTGGAACCGCCTAAAAATAAAGCTATCTAAGAAGTGGTAGAGAATATCTCTTTAGTTGGAACCGCCTAAGAATATCTCACCAGAGGTCAACTAAACAGAGATTAAATTACCCGGACAATTAAGCAAGTGCAGTGCGACCGCGAAGCCTCTCGTCTTTAGCTGCCCGTCCCATAGCTGTAGCTCCTGCTCCGCACCGTCCAATCACAGGATGCATGTCCAAATATTTCTCTGGACGTAGATGGTGAAGACTGAAGAGCTGCAGCATCACAAGATCATATCACCTAACTTAGAAACGGAATCAAGAAAATAAAGCCAAATAAAAGAGGTAGAGAAGTTGGGGAGTGTACCACTGACTTGGATTGGTTGGTTGATATGGGCACAGTGAGGCCGGACGTGGTTGAATACACGACGGCGACAAGATCCTAGACTACTTGTGTTGTGGTTGTGGTGGCTCTCTAGCCTTTACTGATGGTCTAGCAATCAGGGTCTGGTGACAGGACGTTTGTCGAACAGGTTGCAAGCAAGGAGGATGCTGCACAGGAGGTCGACCCAGCCCATCTAGCTTCACTTGTAGAGTGACCTGCTTGCAGCTAACAAAGCCATGAAGGTCGGATAACGCCTGGTTGGACTGCGACGTGGGAAGAGATGTCGCCTTGCGCCACGTTCATGTGTGTGTCTCTGGCGAGAAGACGCACGCGCACTATGAGACTGGACTCTCCTCACTCATGGTGTAGGAAGGCCACCGCGTAGCGCCCGCCGCCGGCACCTGTGTAGGCGCATGCGTGCACAGAGGGGTAGAGCCACACCAGCGACCCCATCTCGAGCCACCACCACAGCACGCCGGCAGTACCACATGGAAGAAGTCAATGGAAGGAGCATCAGGCGCCGCCATCGGAGGGCTAGGGTGTGGTGGCCGAGACGCAGGTGCATGGACGGGTGGTTCCATGCCGGCGACGGATCCTCAGAAGATTTTTTTAGACATCCCTGAAGAGGGGATGAAATTGGGGAATCCTTAGGAGGAAGGGCGATGAGAAGATGGCTGGGGCCCGTGGGGTGCGTGTGTGTAGTTTTCTTTTTTTAAGGGCCAGGTTTCGTGAAGTTGTTTCTCAGTTTTTTTTTCTTTCTTGCGTCCAGGTTTTGTTCTGATTTTTTTTAACCGAATGAATGTCTGTGTTTGAATCCCTTATAAAAGGAAGAAAGTGTCCGGTGTGATGGTTTCCTTCTTAGTTTCCTTTTCTCATGTATGTTCAGGTTTTGTTTCCGGTTTTTGTTATATAGATCTAGTTTTAAATCCGAGCCGTCAATTTTTATGGTTAACACAAAATCAACGGATATGAAAGCATGACGTATAGAGAACTATGAAAGCCTCCATCTTTTAATATTAGGTATAGATGTACATCATGAGAGCCGGAGGCTCAAGTATAGTAGGGCCGAAGATGAGCAATGTTTCACGGCCGACGGGTCTCCTCCTCCAATGTGCGTGAGTCCTTGTTGTCTCGAACGTCGGTAAGGTAGTATGACCCATTATGTAAATTCTTGCTGACCACAAAAGGTCCTTTCCAAGATGGTGATAACTTGTGCATATCTGTCTGATCTTGAATGAGCCGGAGCACTAAGTCGCCTTCTTGAAAGATTCTGATTTTGACCCGGTGGTTGTGATAACGCCGTAGGTCTTGCTGGTAAATCACCGAACGAGCCGCCGCAAGATCACGCTCTTCATCCAATAGGTCAAGTGCATCTTGACGCGCCCTTCCATTGTCAGCTTTAACATAAGCCTCCACCCGAGGTGAGTCGTGACGGATGTCACTAGGGAGAACCGACTTTGCCCCATAAACCATGAAGAAAGGTGTGTAACCCGTAGACCTGTTGGGGGTCGTGTTGATGTTCCATAACACCAAGGGTAACTCCTCCACCCAACAACCCCGCGTTCTCTGCAAAGGAACCATAAGCCGGGGCTTGATACCTCATAGAATCTCCTGATTTGCTCGTTCTGCCTGCCCATTGGATTGAGGGTGAGCCACAGAGGAAACGTCAAGCCGGATATGCTCCCGTTGACAAAATTCTTCCATAGCGCCTTTAGAAAGATTAGTGCTATTATCGGTTATGATGCTGTGTGGAAAGCCAAAACGGAAGATCACCTTCTTCATGAATTGAACCGCCATTGCCGCATCTCATTTACTAACCGGCTCTACTTCAACCCACTTAGTAAACTTATCAACTGCCATAAGAGGTGGGTCTTCTTATCCTTGGACCTTTTAAAAGGCCCAACCATATTAAGCCCCCAAGTTGCAAACGACCAAGTAATTAGAATCATCCTCAATTCTTGAGCCAGCACATGAGCTCGTCGTGAAAATTTCTAACAGCCGTCACATCTACTTACCAAATCCTCAGCATCAGCGTGAGCCATCAACCAATAGAACCCATGACGGAAAGCCTTGGCTACAAGAGATTTAGAGCCAACATGATGACCACAATCTCCTTCGTGGATCTCTCATAAAATCTCCCAACCTTCTTCAGGAGAGACGCAACATTGAAACACCCCTATGACACTACGATGGTGCAACTCTCCATTGACAATCGTCATTGACTTAGACCGCCGGGTTATCTGTCTGGCCAAGACCTCATCCTCTGGCAATTCACCCCGGGTCATGTAAGCCAAATACGGAACCGTCCAATTAGGAATAGCATGAAAATCCGCCACCAATTGCGCATCCGGATCAGGAATAGCAAGATCCTCCTCTGTAGGTAATTTAACGGACGGGTTAAACAAAATATCCAGAAACGTGTTAGGCGGCACCGGCTTACGCTGAGATCCTAGCCGGCTTAAAGTATCGGCCGCCTCGTTCTTCCGGCGATCAATATGCTCAACTTGGTAACCCTTGAAGTGACCTGCAATGGCATCAACCTCTCGTCGATAAGCTGCCATAAGTGGATCCTTAGAATCCCAAGTACCAGAAACTTGCTGAGCCACCAGATCCGAATCACCACAGCACCTCACCCGGCTTAAGTTCATCTCTTTAGCCATCCGAAGACCATGGAGCAAGGCCTCATACTTAGCTGCATTGTTAGTATAGTGGAACATTACCCGGAGAACATTAGTAAACTTGTCACCTCGTGGGGAAGTCAAAACAACTCCAACCCCCAAGCCCTCCAGCTGTCTGGATCCATCAAAGTGAATAGTCTAATATGTGTTATCTGGCCTTTCCTCAGGTGCCTGCAACTCTATCAAATCATTGATGAAATCCATAAGTGCTTGGGACTTGATGGTCGTGCGTGGCACATACTTTAAACTGTGAGGACCAAGCTCAATGGCCCATTTAGCAACTTGGCATGTGGCTTCCTTGTTTTGAATGATGTCTCCTAAAGGAGCATAGCTAACCACCGTAATTGGATGACCTTAAAAATATTGCTTAAGCTTCCGGCTTGCCATGAAAACCCCATATACAAGCTTCTGCCAGTGTGGATACCTCTGTTTGGACTCAATAAGCACCTCACTGATGTAATAAACCGACCGTTGAATCGGGTACTCCTTGCCTGCCTCCTTCCTTTCCACCACAATGGCTACACTGACGGCCCGACTATTAGCAGCCACATATAACAATAGAGGCTCTTTATCAATAGGGACAGCAAGCACGGGCGGCTCAGCCAACTGTTTCTTCAGATCCTCAAACGCTTGATTAGCAGCATCACTCCAAACGAAGTGATCCATCTTCTTCATCATCTGGTAAAGGGGAATAGCCTTCTCACCCAGCCAGCTTATGAACCAACGTAAAGCCGCAATACGACCCGCCAGTCGTTGAACATCATTGACACACACCAGTTTAGCCAAGGAAGTAATAGCTTTGATCTTCTCCGGGTTAGCTTCAATGCCTCTGTTAGAAACAAACAATCCCAAGAGTTTGCCTGTTGGTACACCAAAGACACACTTAGCCGGGTTGAGCATCATCTTGTAGACCCGGAGATTGTCAAACGTCTCCTTTAAATCATCAATCAGGGTCTCTTTCTCTCTTGACTTCACCACAATGTCATCCACATAAGCATGAATGTTGCGCCCAATCTGATTGTGAAGGCAATTTTGTACACACTGCTGATAAGTCGCCTGGGCACTCTTGAGCCCAGAAGGCATGGACACATAGCAGAAGGCTCCAAACGGAGTAATGAAAGCTGTCTTCTCCTGGTCTTTAACTGCCATCTTGATATGATGATAACCAGAATGAGCATCCAAAAAACTCAAACGCTCACAACATGTCGTAGCATCAATGATTTTATCAATACAAGGGAGAGCAAATGGATCAGCCGGACAAACCTTGTTTAAGTCCGTGTAATCCACACACATTCGCCATGTGCCGTTCTTTTTGAGTACCAGCACCGGATTAGCCAACCACTCAGGATGGAAAACTTCAATGATAAACCCGGCCGCCAAAAGTCGGGCCACTTCCTCACCAATGGCCTTCCGCCTCTCCTCGTTAAACCGGCGAAGAAATTGCTTTACCATCTTAAACTTCAGATCAATATTAAGAATGTGCTCAGCGAGTTCCCTCGGTACACCCGGCATGTCTGAAGACTTCCATGCAAAGATGTCCCGGTTCTCACGGATGAACTCGATGAACGCACTTTGCTATTTTGGATCTAGATTAGCGCTGATGCTGAACTGCTTAGATGACTCGCCAGGGACGAAATCAACCATCTTAGTATCGTCCGCTGACTTAAACTTTCACGAAGGATCATGCTCTGTGGTTGGTTTTTTCAAGGATGTCATGTCTGCCGGGTCAACATTGTCCTTGTAAAATTTCAGCTCCTCCGTTGCACAAACTGATTCAACATAAGCCGCATCACCTTCCTCACATTCCGAGGCCACCTTGTGACTCCCATGCATTGTGATGGTGCCCTTATAACCCGGCATTTTAAGATGCAAGTAGACATAACAGGGCCTTGCCATGAACTTAGCATAAGCCAGCCGCCCTAACAGAGCATGATAAGGGCTTTTGATCTTGACCACTTCGAAGGTTAACGTCTCAGACCTGGAATCATGCTCATCCCCAAAGGCAACTTCTAACGATATCTTACCCACCGGGTAGGCTGACTTACCTGGCACGACACCATGGAAGACAGTGTTTGACGGCTTAAGATTCTTATCTGCCAGTCCCATGCGACGGATGGTCTCATAATAAAGTATGTTAATGCTGCTACCTCCATCCATGAGCACCTTAGTAAACTTATAACCCCCAACCTGAGGTGCCACTACCAGAGCCAGGTGACCCGTATTATCAACCCATGGCGGATGATCCTCATGACTCCACACAATAGGCTGCTCTGACCACCGCAAATAACGTGAGACCGCCGGCTCAATCTCGTTCACGGCCCTCTTATGAAGCTTTTGGTCCCGCTTACATAAGCTAGTGGTGAAGACATGATACTGCCCACTATTCAACTGCTTCGGGTTGGTCTGATAACCAGACTGCTGCTGCTGTTGACTCCCCTAATTACTCTGCTGATTGTAACCACCCTGGTTATCATGACCTTGAAACCCCGAAACTTGAACCGCTGCCTCCATGACCCGGACCCTGATCCGCCATTCGGGCCATGGTGGCGCTGGATGGACTCCCCAAAGCTTCTCATTATGCTGCAATCTTTCCACGAATGAGTAGTCGGCTTCCGATCCGTTCCGTGTTTTGGACACGGCTGATTTAACATTGCCTCAAGGTCGAATCCTGTCCTCAGAGCCGGTTGTCCCTTACGACATTGGTTATAATTGCATGCATTGGTGTTAGACACAAAGTCATCAGCTTTGCGCTTACCGTTGCCGCCCTGATTGGTAGAACTGTACTATTGTCCCTTCACGCCGCTACCCTTCTTCCCCTTTCCCGATCTTTCATCCTAAGAGTCGGGGTCCTTGGTACCATCAGAGTCGGCATACTTAACAAGAGCCGCCATTAGCTCCCCCATGTCATTGCAATGACGCTTGAGCCGCCCAAGCTTCTGCTTGAGTGGAATGAACCGGCATTTTTTCTCCAACATCAGAACCGCTGAGCCGACGTTGATATTATCTGAAGAATGTATGATGGTCGAGACCCAATGCACCCATCTGGTCGTTGACTCACCCTCAACCTGAACACTAGAAACCGAATCCACAATCGATGCACGTGTCTTTAAAATTATGTATAAACCGGGCCTTCAGCTCCGCCCATGAACCGATGGAATTAGCCGGCAACACCTTCAACCATGTACGAGCCGTCCCCTCTAACATCATGGTGAAGTACTTAGCATATGCAGCCTCACTAACATCCAGCATCTCCATGGCCATCTCATAACTCTCCACCCACGCCTCAGGGGGTTGATCGGCTGCATAATTAGGCACCTTACGAGGGCCTTTGAAGTCCTTAGGCAGGCGCTCGTTTCGTAGAGCCGCCATTAGAAACGGCACACCGAAAGCCTTGGAAGTTACACCTGCCTCCACTGAAGCTGTCGGGTAAACTGGCGCATGCTGATCAGCTGCCAGCTGAGCTGCCAGCTTGGCCTCCCGACGCGCTCTATCCTGGTGCACCAAATCAAGTGCACCGGCCCCATTGCGCGCCGGGTCATGCCCATGAGGTTGGTTACGGCGCTGCTCCGTACTTGGGACTGCTAGTGAATCAATGTGCCTGCTGTAACTCCGGCTTGGACGAGGGGTCGCATGAATCCGATCACGACTATAAGAGTAAGCCCGCTGCTGCACCAAAGCTGTTTCAAGAAGCTCCCTGGCCCTTCGGGTTTCAACCGCCGCCGGAGTTTCACCCTCGACGGGCAGAGCTGCCAGTCGTGTAGTTGCAGCAATCATGTTATCCAGAGGGGTGGAGTAATGACCCGGTGGTGTCACCACTTGATGAGGCGGAGTGCTCTTCATATGCGGCTGGCCAGGTGGCTCAACTATCCGATTCACCACGGGCGGGTTATTGGCCCCAGCTCCAGGGGTGTTGAGAGGTCCCTTGACTCATAAACCAAGGGCAAACGACTCCGGTGCTTTCTCCTTAGGACTTCGTGTGAAGTGTTCTGATCTACCGATATGAATCTGCTTAAATCCGTTGTGCTTGGGCGTCCAAAACGGCCCGCTACGCAGCCATCTTGGCGTTTTCTGCTGTTAATTCCGCCTTAGCCCGCGCTATCTCATCACGCAACTTAGCTATCTCTACTTTGTGCTGCTCCTGGTTGTCTGGGGTTACCTCAACCTCCATTAGAGTCGCCAGAGCCTCCAATAGATCTGCTAAAACTTGAGCCGTCGGGCGAGCTGACCCGCCAGCACCTGCAGTTGTCATTGCTGCCGCACCAGATGTTATAGCCGCATCGGTTGTGATACGTCCATTTTGCATCATGCTTTTATATCGATATTTATTGCATTATGGGCTGTTATTACACATTATTCACAATACTTATGCCTATTCTCTCTTATTTTACAAGGTTTACATGAAGAGGGGGGATGCCGGCAGCTGGAATTCTGGGCTGGAAAAGGAGCAAATATTAGAGACCTATTCTGCACAACTCCAAAAGTCCTGAAACTTCACGGGAGCATGTTTCATAATATATATAAAATATTGGGCGAAAGAAGCACCAGAGGGGGCCCCCTGCCTCGTGGACCCCTAGCAGCCCTCTGATGCCCATCTTTGGCTATATGGAGTCTTTCGTCCAGGAAAAAATCATAAGCAAGCTCACGGGACGAAACTCCGCTGCCATGAGGCGGAACCTTGGCGGAACCAATCTAGGGCTCCGGTGGAGCTGTTCTGCCGGGGAAACTTCCCTCCGGGAGGGGGAAATCATCACCATCGTCATCACCATCAATCCTCTCATTGGGAGGGGTCAATCTCCATCAACATCTACACCAGCACCATCTCATCTCAAACCCTAGTTCATCTCTTGTATCCAATATTTGTCTCAAAACCTCAGATTGGTACCTATGGGTTGCTAGTAGTGTTGATTACTCCTTGTAGTTGATGCTAGTTGGTTTATTCAGTGGAAGATCATATGTTCAGATCCTTTATGCATATTAATACCCCTCTAATTATGAACATGAATATGATTTGTGAGTAGTTACGTTTGTTCCTGAGGACATGGGAGAAGTCTTGCTATAAGTAGTTATGTGAAGTTGGTATTCGTTCGATATTTTGATGAGATGTATGTTGTCTCTCCTCTAGTGGTGTCATGTGAACGTCGACTACATGACACTTCACCATTGTTTGGGCCTAGATGAAGGAATTGGGAAGTAATAAGTAGATGATGGGTTGCTAGAGTGACAGAAGTTTAAACCCTAGTTTATGAGTTGCTTCGTAAGGGGCTGATTTGGATCCATATGTTTCATGCTATGTTTAGGTTTACCTTAATACTTCTTTTGTAGTTGCGGATGCTTGCAATAGGGGTTAATCATAAGTGGGATGCTTGTCCAAGGAAGGACAGTACCCAAGCACTGGTCCACTCACATATCAAATTATCAAAGTACCGAACGCGAATCATATGAACGTGATGAAAACTAGCTTGACGATAATTCACATGTGTCCTCGGGAGCGCTTTCCTTTATATAAGAGTTTGCCCAGACTTGTCCTTTGCTACAAAAAGTATTGGGACATCTTGCTGCACCTTATTTACTTTCGTTACTTGTTACGCGTTACAAATTACTTTATCACAAAACTATCTGTTACCGATAATTTCAGTGCTTGCAGAGGATACCTTACTAAAAACTGCTTATCATTTCCTTCTACTCCTCGTTGGGTTTGACACTCTTACTTATCGAAAGGACTACGATAGATCCCCTATACTTGTGGGTCGTCAAGACTATTTTCTGGCGCCGTTGCCGGGGAGTGAAGTGCCATTGGTAGGTGGAATTTGGTAAGGAAAATTTTATATAGTGTGCTGAAATTTACTGTCACTTGTTACTATGGAACATAATCCTTTGAGGGGCTTGTTCGGGATATCTTCACCCCGACCAGTAGAGCAAAGAGTTGCTCCTCAACCTACTGAACCTACTGAAAATGTTTACTTTGAAATTCCTTCGGGTATGATAGAGAAACTACTAGCTAATCCTTTTATGGGAGATGGAACATTACATCCCAATTTGCACCTAATCTATGTGGATGAAGTTTGTGGATTATTTAAGCTTGCAGGTATGCCCGTGGATGTTATCAAGAAGAAGGTCTTCCCTTTATCTTTGAAGGGAAAGGCGTTGACATGGTTTAGGCTATGTGATAATATGGGATCATGGAACTACAACCGATTGAAATTGGAATTTCATCAGAAGTTTTATCCTATGCATCTTGTTCATCGTGATCATAATTATATCTATATTTTTTGGCCTCGCGAAGAAGAAAGCATCGCTCAAGCTTGGGGGAGGCTTAAGTCAATGTTATATTCATGCCCTAATCATGAGATTTCAAGAGAAACTATTATTCAAAAAATTTATGCTTGGCTTTTCTCGATAATCGCTCCATGCTCGATACTTCTTGTACTGGCTCTTTTATGATGAAGACTATTGAATTCAAATGGGATTTATTGGAAAGAATTAAACTCAACTCTGAAGATTGGGATCTCGATGAAGGTAAGGAGTCAGGTATAACACCTAAGTTTGATTGTGTTAAATCTTTTATGGATACCGATGCCTTCCGTGAATTTAGCACTAAATATGGACTTGACTCTGAGATAGTAGCTTCTTTCTATGAATCCTTTGCTACTCATGATGATCTCCCTAAGGAGAAGTGGTTTAAATATAATCCTCCCATTGAATTAAAATTAGTTGCACCTATTAAATTTGAAGAAAAGACTATCACTTATAATGATTCTGTCTTTCCTACTGCTTATATTGAGAAACCACCTTTCCTTGTTAGAATAAAGGATCATGCTAAAGCTTCAACTGTAGTTCGTAAGAGTAATACTAGAACACCTACTCCCTCTGAGCAAATTAAAGTTGAACCTAGTGTTGCTACGGTTAAAGATCTCTTGGATGATAATATTGATGGGCATGTTATTTTCTTCTGTGATGAAGCTGCTAGAATTGCTAGACCCGATACTAAAAATAAACATAGACCTATTGTAGGCATGCCTGTTATTTCTGTTAAAATAGGAGATCATTTCTATCATGGCTTATGTGATATGGGTGCTAGTGCAAGTGCAATACCTCATTCCTTATATAAAGAAATTATGCATGATATTGCACCTACTGAGATAGAGGAAATTTATGTTACTATTAAGCTTGCCAACAGGGACACTATTTCACCAGTTGGCATTGTTAGAGATGTTGAAGTCTTGTGTGGGAAAGTTAAATATCATGCTGATTTTCTTGTTCTTGATTCCCCACAAGATGAATTTTGTCCCATTATATTTGTTAGGCCCTTCTTGAATATTGTTAATGCTAAGATATACTGCAAAAAGGATGTAGTTACTATTGGTTTGGGGGATATGTCTCATGAGTTTAATTTTGCTAAATTTCATAGACAACCCCATGATAAAGAACTGCCTAGTAAAGATGAAATTATTGGTCTTGCTTCTATTGTCGTGCCTCCTAATGATCCTTTAGAACAATATTTGCTCAACCATGAAAATGATATGTTTATGAATGAAAGAAGGGAAATAGATGAAGTATTCTTTAAATAGGGACCAATTTTGAAACACAACTTGCCTGTTGAAAGCCTAGGGGATCGTCCCCCACCCAAGGGTGACCCTGTGTTTGAGCTTAAACCTTTACCTGATACTCTTAAATATGCTTATCTTGATGAGAAAGAGATATATCCTGTTATTATTAGTGCTAACCTTTTAGAGCATGAAGAAAAGAAATTATTGAAAACTCTGAAGAAGCACCGTGCTGCTATTGGATATACTCTTGATGATCTTAAGGGCATTAGTCCCACTCTATGCTAGCACAAAATAAAATTGGAAAAGGATGCTAAACCGGTTGTTGATCACCAACGATGGTTAAATCCTAAGATGAAAGAAGTGGTAAGAAAAGAAATACTAAAGCTTCTGGAGGCAGGTATAATTTATCCCATTGCTGATAGTCAGTGGGTAAGTCCTGTCCATTGTGTCCCTATGAAGGGAGGTATTACTGTTGTTCCTAATGATAAAGCTGAACTGATCCCACAAAGAATTGTTACAGGTTATAGAATGGTAATTGATTTCCGCAAATTAAATAAAGCTACTAAAAAGTATCATTACCCTTTACCTTTTATTGATCAAATGCTAGAAAGATTATCCAAACATACACATTTTTGCTTTCTAGATGGTTATTCTGATTTTTCTCAAATACCTGTGTCAAAAGAGGATCAAGAAAAGACAACTTTTACATGCCCTTTTGGTACCTTTTCTTATAGACGTATCCCTTTTGGTTTATGCAATGCACCTGCTACCTTTCAAAGATGTATGACTGCTATATTCTCGGACTTTTGTGAAAAGATTGTTGATGTATTCATGGATGATTTTTATGTATATGGAACTTCTTTTGATGATTTCTTAAGCAACCTTGATCGAGTTTTGCAGAGATGTTAAGAAACTAATCTTGTCTTGAATTGGGAGAAGCGCCACTTTATGGTTAACTAGTAGACTGCCCGTGCGTTGCCACGGGCCAGGGAAAAATTTGTAAACAATGCTCAAGTTACCCGCCTCGAACGAAAACATTGCACGCAAGTATCTTCTCTCTATTCCAACAAACACCATGCACCCCATCTAGCCTCTGTTTTTGTTGAACTTCTCCCTAGCCCTCTTTGTCGATACATAAACCATCCTCTCAATATGCGGTAACTCGATTATGCATGTGGCTTCTATGTCATTGTTTTGTTGTCTCACACTACTATGTATGTTAAAAATATGGCATGTACAAGGCACCTCACCTTAGTATAAATAGTAAGAAAATGTGGCATATGAACAAGAAAACAATCTTTCCACCACATGTTCATTCACAAACTAATAATTCTCTATTTATCTTTGGGCTCTGCTTCCATTTCCATCTAAGATGCATCTCCATCACTTTATCTCACTAATACATATTTTCCTACGGACCTCAAATATACATACAAGAATCACACGACAAGGTTGCATCATTGTCATTCCATCTCTTCTTTCACTTCGGCTCTTTTGGTCATTGCAACACCAGCGTGCGCCGTCTTCACACTGCTCCAAATCTGCCCATGTTTCCATCCGGCTCCAAATACGCCCATTTTTTTCTCTAAGTCAGTCATGTCGTAACAAATTTGTACTTTCAGCCTCAAAATTTCATTGTTTGGAATGAGGAGGGATTTCAGAGTTCACTTCTCTAAAAGAGAATGCAACACATATTGATACAGATTAGTGATGAACAAAAAATTGCTTCCATAGATGTAAATTACTTCTGTATGAAAATATATTTTGTTTCAAATGTTGATACTCCTTCCTTTTGGAACTTTAGTTTCCTTCATATGGTTTTTTCACTTCCTTTTTTTGGATGGTAACTGTTTCGGGTCAAATTACTTCTATGGCAACTAAATATTGTTTCCATATGGTTAAATTTTGTTTGTTTGGACTGACCATAGAAAATGATTCCTTGAATTGGCAATCGCTTCAATGTAGTACTCCCTCCGTCCCGCAATAAGTGACTCAAAAATGACTCAACTTTGTACTCCTTCCTTCAATTGGAGTATATGTTTTCTTTTCTCATAGGAAAGGAGAGTGCTTTAATTTTTTACAGAACAAAATTGAGATTGATTTATTCTTTAGTTAAAATTGGTGCCACGAATATGTTTCATGGAATCTGAGAATTGTTCCAAACGTATCGATAAAGTACTTCCAATATAGTAAAAATTGGCAGTCTGAGGATTTTGCATTGAACCTCTTTTAAAATGGTGATGAAAGACCACACATGTTGAAGATAAGTTTGGCCTTAATCTAATCGAGAAACAACTGTTTTTCATACCAGACAAGCAACTACTCCTCTCTGACTCAATGTGCCACACCATTCACTCACCGCTGTAATCCATACACATGTTCAGTACCTTTTGAATTTTATGCTCCCGCTTCTCCATGTGTCAACCCCTTTGTTCCTTGTTGACCCTAGCTTGTCTTGATGCAACATCAAGCAACAACAAAATATTACACCTGATACGACATCAAGCTATACAGGAACTATTAGACCACCCAAATTATTGAAGCTTCAGAATTTGTGTCTGGGTCCATGCCTAATAAACTGGAAGAAAACCAAAAGATACTTATTGATATGAATCAACTTGGTTAAGTATGGTCAAATACAATGCACGGTGGAATATCTGCCCTAGAAAACAAAAGAAAAGGAGATGGAAGAAATCATGCACTCAATGGGTGGCTGTAAGTTCACGGGTATCAAGACTTGGCTCACATATCATTGATCATGGGTCTGTGTCAATATGGCTCTGGTGCCCAGTTTATCACGGTGTTTTGTTATTATTTCCGAGATAGTACTTTCTATTATAGTGTTGAGATAAGCAATTTAGATGTTTTAAATATTCCCAGCTCTTTGGATAAGAAGTATTTCAGTAACTGAATAATCTTTGACCGTCCAAAAGAACTATGATGTTTCTTTGGGAATAACAACAGAACAAAAAATCCGAGAATCATGGCTGACCTATGAGGCGCAGATGTTGTCGAGGACCTATAACCATGCCTCCTATCCTTTGCGCAACCTTGAAACCACGAGTAATTACCTGGCATTATTTCATTATCTCAGCTGGTTTTATGACTTCGAACATATGAGAGTAGTCTAACATGTAAAATAATTCTTTCTCAGGTTCCAAATAAGTCAACAGTAGGTCAAAAGTAGAGGTGAAACATTGCCAGGCAGACAGACACACAACAATAGCCGATGATTATAGCTTAAGGTCCAATGAGGATAATATAAGTAGTGGAAAACGGAATTTTGTATCCACATCCCTATTGATCAAGGAGTAAGTCAACATGATACAAGGAACGTACAACAACACCCGAGACAATATAATTACAACACTGCAGAAAAATTAGAGATCCATGTAATCAAATATCTCTTTGTTAAATTTTAGCTGAACAACTTAACTTATAGAGTGTCGATGGTTCAGATCTTTTTCCTTTTAATTAACATGTGAGTTATTATAAAGTGGGTAATTTCTTTTTGCGGTATATAAAGTGGGTAATTCATATAGACTAAGACATGGAAAAAGGGTGTAGGTGGTGCAAATTCATAGCAAGTTTTATATTGGATGCACACAAACAACTGTGTGGACACACAAAAAGAAAACAATCACTTTGAAAGTTTGAATAGAAATGTCTAAATGAACATCAGATGGTCTAGTGTCTCCACTGAGAGCACTACATGGACCCCTCATTAACAATTTAGCAATGAATAAACAATTCTAGTATTTAGACATGAGAATACCTTGTACAGAATTTCAAAGCCATAAAAAACGTTACCACTGGTTTGGGTATCCTGGAAATAAAACAGAGGTAATAAATTCCTTATAACTAATCAGGTGCACATAGAAAATTGATTACCTCTGGTTTGATCCCATGTGCTCTAGCCAAAAATAGATCAAATCGGCAGGATATCCTATAAGGAAACAAATCTAGCAAGGAAACTGATTATTATTATATCTAATTTCCAGCTACCAGTGGTAGGCGCAAAGTGGAACACTATTACGCAGGACAACAAATTTGGGCAGGAGGAAGTATAATGGTTATGAATGCCAGGCAAAGTGTTTTAAGTTCATAACTATGAGCATGCAAATAATTTATATGAAGGGTCCCTTTTCTTCTGCATAAGTCAGACATACTTTATGTATGTGTAATGTGTCAACCTGTACACAAATACAAAATATATATTACAACGGAAAATGCGTGAATATGATGATGAATATCTTATTCTGAACTCTTTTGCATCTTTTATAATGGACAGGGATTGAGATTCTAATTTCGACACTACTGGAGAGTATGTTGTGTGCAAAACGAAACTACATGCATTAATCTACATGATTGTTCGTACCAACAGAGAAACAATTTTGCATCTAGTAGATGTGTGTATGTTTCAGGGTTACTTTCACAATATTTAGTTGCTATAGAAAAAACACTTAAGGCTAGCAAATAGAATTAACCTAGTACATAGAAAGTAGAGAACTGATCGTTGCAGTAAATTATGAACTGATATCACACATAAAACAGTAACATACCCCAAAATCTATTCCTCGCAGCTCTCCACAAGTCTTCCTTCGCCCTCTTCTGCTCCACCAACCCCTGTTATGATTTCTCTCCCCTTAAATCACTCTTCTTACTCCGCATACCATCTCTGTCTCCCTAGCCCAAACATGCTAGTACCGTCAGTAGCGCGTCCGGCACCCCACGAAAGAAAACACAATACAACCCACACATGAATAATGATGTAAACATACGTGAAATTATGAACGCTCCAAGAAAATCATTCTGTAAATAACTTGAATGGTGTGTTGATATGCAGAAACATCTACTTCTTTACAAGACATTTACTTGTTTGGATTGCAAAACAAATATTGTTGTAGGAAATGATCTATTGGAAACTGGTACAAAACTTCAAACATCTTTACTGCTGGACATAGAACAAGCACACAACATCCTGTAATTATTTAGTTGCAGACGTACATGCATGACAGCCAACATATATAAAGTCTTGTGATGAATTGTGTTCAATGGTGAAGAAACTTGCAACAAAGTGTTTCCTATTAAATGACCTCCCAAACCCAATGTTGGTTGGTCCACTCTACTAAGCTGTGCTATGTCAATAATCAAAAGAAATATATGCTTGTTTTACCACTGGCAATCATGAAAAGCCGACTGACTTTCGAATATAACTTTATCTGAAGATTATGTTATTTGCCCCGTCGACTTTGTTGCCTAGCTGGACAACCAGTACTGCAGTTGCCTAGATCCTACCCTCCTACGGACACTTATGTTCTAATCTGGAGATGAGGTGAGTACAAGGGTCACCCATGGATATATTGTCTAGACGATGAGGTAGCACATGAGATGAAGCAATGTGTGTACCTGGACGCCGCACTGGTTGAAGCACTTGATGGCGACTGATAAGCGCCCCCTGTTGCCGATAAAATCAATTGTTCTTGACCTTCGTTTAGGAGAATATCCAGAGTCAATGTGAAAGCATAGGACTACATTTTAATAAAATGGCTGAGAAATATTCATGTTTTTATGGAAGCACAACATGCTCGGGAGGGTAAAACTATCAAATTAGAATTTAATAAAACACATTTGAGAAATTAAGGAGATCATCTCAATACTGAATTACGAGGGTGGGTGACCCTCTAGGATTCCAGATCAATAAACACAACGTGGTGCGTGGTATGTTCCCCCCGACTCAAGGGAAACAGTAGATTGATTAGAAATTCATTCTTGCTTCCTGTCGCATTGTCCACCTGTCTTGTTTCCTCGCAGCTCCACCTTCCCCTGTAGCAACAGCCAGGCCCTAAAACACAGAGCTCCTCTGCATCTCAGCGGGAAAGATAGAGAGATCGGATTGCATCTCACAAGCACACTTTAAAACATGAGTTGATGGATGGCATCTGTAGCCGAACCCTAGTAACAATTGTGTATTATTGATTGGCACAATCAGAACCTAACTAACAACCACCTTTCAGTGTCAGTAGATCTATAGATGTTGCATCCCACTTCACGTCCTAAGATTGTCTACAAAAACTTCACGTCCAAGTGACAGAAGCACAAAGGCTTCCATCAACAAAATAATTTTTCATAACAAAATCTCTGCTATAAAGGATGCAACTATGACGAAGATATGCCTCTGTGTTTACCTTACATCATCAGAAGTTCAAAACTAATGCTAGATTTATTTTTTATAGAGAGATGCTAGATATGATAATACAACAGTAGTAAATGCCACATGATCCATTTGTGCAACGTCTGCCCTCCAATTCTTATTTAAGTGCTGGAATTAAAAGGGCAAAGCAGTGGGACATCACCACCCACCCATTAAATTTTTTGGATATTAACAATATGACTTTAAGGGGGAAAATCCTCACTGAACAGTAAGCTCCCATTGCTAATCTAATAAAAATAATTGATCAAAATATGCAGGTTTGGCCCCTACCCCAAAGCTACTCCCTAATGTGCCTTAGTGGAATATAGTCTGCCGCAATCAAAAGATGAAATAAACAGCAGCGACATTGCATTAGGGAGGTTCGTTGCGTACATACCAGATGTACTCGGCGACGAACACAGTAGTCTCAATGGCGAGGGCCAGAACCTTCAACCCAGATGCTCCTCCCGATGCCCCACACCCTTGCTGCCGCCGACTTCGTGTGGATGGCTTACTTGTCCTGCACCATGAATTGGGCATGACAAAGATTTTGCTTTTAGGAAACAAATTTACCATAATGTGAAAGCACTGTAATTATGCGGCATAGCAGGACATTGACTTTATGCTTGCAGATTTATCACCTCTAGCAACGGTTGCCAAATTGCCACAATGATAGAGCCCCAACCAGATTACTGATCTATCTTAACTCTCAAGTATTAACTTACTAAATGTAAAATTCAGATGCAAGTGCAGTAGATTTATCACCTCTAGCAACGGTTGCCAAATTGCCACAATGATAGAGCCCCAACTCGATTACTGATCTATCTTAACTCTCAAGTATTAACTTATTAAATGTAAAATTTAGATGCAAGTGCAGTAGATTACTGCAGTTTAGCACTAACTGTACAACCAACAATTAAGATTTCAGAGGGCAAGCACTGTAGAATAGCATATGCTACCTTCACATCGGGTCCATGAGGTGTCGTACATTTGGATATTTCTGCATGCATCAGACATGCAAAAGTACTGATTCTAGGCACATGAATCATACATTTTGGATGCTTGGACGGACTGGTTGCATCAAAGATAATTAAGCTCTCAGTGTTAGCAAGTATAATGCTTAAATACTGGCAGAATCATGTTCCTCACGCATGGTGTTGCAATATTGCTTTTTGGCGTCTAGCTCAACCAAAACAACCGAGATGAGACAGCAAGGAAGCGGGTCAGTGTTGTACCTCAAGGATTTTCCTTCTGAACAAATTCAGCAAAATAGATTACCTGGCATATAATCACCCAGTCGCTCCCAAGGTCCAAAGGCACAGGAGACTGCGACCGGGACCTTCGCAAGAGGCCGGTCATGGTGGCGGTCAGACGTCGATCCCGCAGCTCGGCAAAAGGCGGCCATGGCTCACGAGGCGCACGTGCGCAGTGCAGTCAGGGCATCGCGGATCGAGGAGGTTGAGGAGGAGGCGCGACACTCGCGCCACAGACGACCAGCGACGGACCAGAGTTGGCGGAAGGAGAGGGTCATGAATCGGGGCGAGCTCGGGCGGCCGCGGATGAACAAGGGTCGGAGAGAGAAGGAGGAGAACAGAGAGGAAACATGAGGCAGGTAGGTTGCACGAGATCGCCGGTGTGGCCCTCGTCGGCGGCGGGGCTCCCGGCCAGATCTACGTATGGTGTTATGGTGGCTCTGGCAGGAGGTAGGGAGATGGAACCGCCCCGCCGCTGCCATCCCTGGGCGCGGTGCGGCTTCGCCGGCCGGCCCTCCGGCAGCGGCGTTGTGGGGAGCGGTGGGGGCGGAGCGGGCCTTGGGCGGCAGCGCGAAGCGTGGCGGCTGGGCAAACCCTAGCGCTGTTTCAGATCGAGGGGAGCCTTGTTCCCATCGGAGCTCGGGGGGTTTTTTTCGTTGGTTTTTCTTTGTAGGTATTTTGTCGTTCGATTCAGTTAATAACGACGGGAGTTTGGGCGTGTGCGGGACTCCATCCTGGGGTTTTTCTTGGTTTTTCGCGGCTGAAGGGATGATGGGAGGAAGTACCAAAGAAGTATCAAAAAAGACCGGGTGAGTTGGGACGAAAATAAAACTCGGAACGCGACCTACCAACTGAGACATTAGGAGTAGAGATGAAGGTATTGTCTTGGGGCATAAATTTTTTGAAAAAGGTATTGAAGTTGATAAAGCTAAGGTTGATGTTATTGAAAATATGTCGTGTCCTAAGGACATTTAAGGTATAAGAAGTTTCCTTGGTCATGCCGGTTTCAATAGGAGGTTCATTAAGGACTTCTCTAAAATTTCTAGGCCTCTGACTAATCTCTTACAAAAAGATGTTCCTTTTGTCTTTGATGATGATTGTGTAGAAGCATTTGAAATACTTAAGAAAGCTTTGATTTCTGCACCTATTGTTCAGCCTCCTGATTGGAATTTATCATTTGAAATTATGTGTGATGCTAGTGATTATGTTGTAGGGGTTGTTCTAGGACAAAGGGTTGATAAGAAATTAAATGTTATCCAATATGCTAGTAAGACTCTGGATAGTGCCCAGAGAAATTATGCTATTATTGAAAAGGAGTTTTTAGCAGTTGTATTTGCTTGTGATAAGTTCAGACCTTATATAGTTAATTCTAAAGTAATTGTTCATACTGATCATGCTGCTATTAAATATCTCATGGAAAAGAAAGATGCTAAACCTAGACTTATTAGATGGGTTCTCTTGCTACAAGAATTTGATTTGCATATTATTGATAGAAAGGGAGCTGAGAATCCCGTTGCAGGCAACTTGTCTAGGTTAGAGAATTTCTTGATGACCCACTACCTATTGTTGATAGCTTTCCAGATGAACAACTAGTTGTCATAGATGCTTCTCGTACTGCTCCATGGTATGCTGATTATGCTAATTATATTGTTTCTAAATTTATACCACCTAGTTTCACATACCAGCAAAAGAAAAAGTTCTTCTATGATTTAAGACATTAATTTTGGGATGACCCACACCTTTATAAATAAGGAGTAGATGGTGTTATTAGATGTTGTGTACCTGAGCATGAACTGGAACAGATCCTACGTAAGTGTCACTCAGAGGCTTATGGAGGACACCATGCTGGAGATAGAACTGCACATAAGGTATTGCAATCCGGTTTTTATTGGCCTACTCTCTTCAAATATGCTCGTAAGTTTGTCTTGTCTTGTGATGAATGTCAAAGAATTGGTAATATTAGTAGATGTCAAGAAATGCCTATAAATTATTCATTTGTTATTGAACCATTCGATGTTTGGGGCTTTGATTATATGGGACCGTTTCCTTCCTCTAATGGGTATATACATATTTTAGTTGTTGTTAATTACGTTACTAAGTGGGTAGAAGCTATTCCAATGTAACACCCCGGATGTAACTGGCCATATTTGTACTCCGACTCTTGCCATTTTTGGCTTTAAGTTATGAGATTCCCTCGTGGTTGGGTTTTGTCTTTGTTTTGCTTTTTGTTCATGTCTTGCATCTCATATCTTGTCATCATGTGCATCGCATTTGCATACGTGTTCATCTCATGCATCCGAGCATTTCCCCGTTGCCTGTTTTGCAATCCGACACTCCTACGTCATCCGGCGCCTCCTTTTGTCTCTTTCTGTGAGCGAGTGTTAAACGTTCTCAGAATGGACCGAGATTTGCCAAGTGGCCTTGGTACACCACCGGTAGACCGCTTGTCAAATTTCGTGTCATTTGGAGTATGTTTGATGCCCCAACGGTTAACCGGGGAACCGTAAAGGCCTCGTGTGTGTTGCAGCCCAACACCCCTCCAAAACGGCCCAAATCCAAACCTCTCCCATGTCCTCCACCATCGGATCATGATCGCGTGGTCAAAAACTACACCTCATTTGGACACTCCCACCTCCTTCTAGGTATAAATATGTCCTCCCCGTCCAAAATCCGGGTCGAAACCCTAGCTCCCCCTCCCTCTTGCTCGTCGGACATGTCCGCGCGTCGCCGGACACAGTCGCCGCCGCGCCCGCGCCAGTAGAGAGCCACCACGTGGCCTCCCAGATCCGCTGCCGCCGCCGGCCTGCGGGGCCCGCAGCCGGCCCGCGCGGCCCGTACACCGCCCGCGACCTCGCCGCCTCGCGCCTCCGATCCTCCACCGCCGTTCTTCTTCACTTCTCCGCCGCCGCCCTTCCTAAGCTCGCCGGTCGTGCCGCCCGCCAACGACAGGCGCCGCCCGTCACCTCGCCGCCTCCGTAGGACCTCGCCCTGACCGGATCCGCGTCTCCGGCGAAGCCCAGAGCGCTTCGGTGACCCCGCCTCCACTCTGGCCACCGCGAGGACGAATTCTGGCCACCTCGACTTCCGTGCCCGGATCCAGATCTGGAAGACTAGGGTTGACCTCGTTTTCATCTCTAAGTCTTTTTCTGCTATATTCTTAGCCCATGTTCATCATGCCATAACTTCTCATTCGTAGCTCCGTTTCGTGCGCATGATATATCAAAATGTATATCATGATGTGCTCTTCATTTTGTTCCATTGTGACATTCTTGTTTGAGTCCATATTGATGCCGAGATCACTGATGCAAGAGTGCTATAAATTGTTAGGTGCTGATTCTTATCAGAGTATGAGGATTTGTCATTTTTGTCACATTTGTTGTGTGCTGCATATGAACATGAGCTCTACATGTGTTTTGATCAATGTCATGCCATCTTTACAGGGGTGCTTACCATGTATTTTTGTGATCTTTGTGGTGACTAGCACAAGCATGCAAAGTAACCTTCGTGATATTGCTGTTTTCAGGGACTTAGAATTTTACTAAGTCCTTTTCTGTTGTTATTTTGATGCCATGTATACATGATGCTACAATGTGTTCTATGCTTTATTTGTGTTGCTTCAGTAAGGATGATTTGGACATATGGTTGTGCTCTATCCATCCATGCCCCTGTTTGCAATTATGGAGTGCCCTAGCATGACTTAATCTTGCTCCACTATTGCTATAAAATGTTAATGACATATTGTTTACATGTTAATCAATTTTGCCGTGGTTGTTGTAGTTGATCCATGCATAATATAAACTTGCTCTTGCCTTGGTTAGCGTCATAAACATGCCATCTTGTTGATGCTATGCTTATCTTGTCATGCAACGTCTTGTGTTGAGTGAATCGAGCTCACAAAGATGCCTTCACAATTCTGTTTATGCCATGCCCAGTTTTCTGCTAAGTCTGAATTTGTTAACGAAACTTGCTATGTTTACATGGGTGCCATAATATTTTATGTGCCTTTTTGGCTCATGATCAGTAAGGGCTTTTGTTCTATGCTTTGGGTAGATCCATCCCATGCCTTTGTTTACTATGATAAGTTCATGTAGAATGTTGTTTTCTTGCTCTAAACATTGCTTCCTGATGTTATTCCTGGCATGTAAGTATTTTCACTAAGTCTGTGAAGCTGATATCTTTTGCACCTTTTCCATGCTTGTCTGACCTGTTCTGGTGTGTTTTAGTCGTAGCTCAGTGTTCATGTTTTCTCAAGCATTTTGAGTAGATCACTGCCATATGCTTTGTTGATATGTCGGAGTGTAGTAGCTTAGTTTCTTGTTGCATTCTAGGTGGCATCGTGCTGTTAATCGCAGAATTGTGCCATTCTTGTTTTGCTTTCCATTTGCAAACCGTGCATCCGATTCCGGTGATCTTTATATTGATTTCGACCAAAATCATCTCATCTTTCCAGCGGCACTCTTGGTTTGCCAATTTGATGCTTTGATCAATCTTTTCCTTCTGGAGCACGCATATGCATTGCATATCACATCCCACATGTCATGCCATGTTTGCATCATGTTGCTTGTGCATTGCATCGTGATTGATTGTTGGTTCTTTCTTTGTGTTCTTACTTTGGGTAGAGCCGGGAGACAAGTACGATATTGAGGAACCCGTTGAGTACGCTAACGAGGTTCAAGCTTTCGTCAACTCTGAGAACTTTGCAGGCAAGATGACCATACCCTTGAAATCACTTCTATCTTTGCTTGCTTAGTTGTTCGATCTTTTGCCATGCCGCGATACCTACCACTTGCTATATCATGTCTCCCATATTTCCATGTCAAGCCCCTAACCCACCTTTTCCTAGCAAACCGTTGTTTGGCTATGTTACTGCTTTGCTCAGCCCCTCTTATAGCGTTGCTAGTTGCAGGTGGAGATGAAGTTTGTTCCATGTTGGAACATGGAGATTGTTGGGATATCATTATTATATCTTGTTTACTTTAATGCATCTATATACTTTGTAAAGGGTGGAAGGCTCGGCCTTATGCCTGGTGTTATGTTCCACTCTTGCCACCCTAGTTTCCGTCATACCGGTGTTATGTTCCTTGATTTTGCGTTCCTTACGTGGTTGGGTGTTATGGTAACCCCTTGACAGTTCGCCTTAAATAAAACTCCTCCAGCAAGGCCCAACCTTGGTTTTACCATTTGCCTACCTACCACCATATACATTCCCTTGGGTTCTGCAGACTCAAGGGTCATCTTTATTTTAAAGCCCCCCGGGCCAGTGCTCCTTTGAGTGTTGGTCCGAAACGGGCAGCGTGCGGGGCCACCTCGGGGCAACTCGAGGGTTGGTTTTACTCGTAGCTTGACCTATTTGATGTGCCCTGAGAACAAGATACGTGCGACTCCTATCAGGATTTGTTGGCACATCGGGCGGCTTTGCTGGTCTTATTTTACCATTATCGAAATGTCTTGTAACCGGGATTCCGAGACTGAACAGGTCTTCCCGCGAGAAGGAATATCCTTCGTTGACCGTGAGATCTTGTGATGGGCTAAGTTGGGACACCCCTGCAGGATTTTGAACTTTCGAACGTCGTGTCTGCGGTTATGGGCAGATGGGAATTTGTTAATGTCCGATTGTAGAGAACTTGACACTTAATCTAATTAAAGTGAATCAACCGCGTGTGTAGCCATGATGGTCTCTTTTTGGCGGAGTCCGGGAAGAGAACACGGTCTCGTGTTATGCTTGAATGTAAGTAGCCTCAGGATCACTTCTTGATCATTATTAGCTTCTCGACCGTGCTTTGCTTCTCTTCTCGCTCTCTTTTGCGTAAGTTAGCCACCATATATGCTAGTGCTTGCTGCAGCTCCACCTCACTGCCTTTCCTGCCTTTAAGCTTAAATAGTTTTGATCGCGAGGGTGTGAGATTGCTAAGTCTCCGTGACTCACAAATACTTCCAAACAGATGCAGGTGCCGATGATGCCAGTGCAGGGGACACTACCGAACTCAAGTGGGAGTTCGACAAGGATTCGGGCCGTTATTATGTGTCTTTTCCAGATGATCAGTAGAGGAGCCCAGTTGGGGAGATCGGGGATCTAGCATTTGGGGTTGTCTTTCTTTATTTTGGTACCATAGTCGGACCATGATTGTATTTTGGATGATGTATGATATATTTATGTATTGGGTGAAGTGGCGATTGTAAGCCGACTCTTTATCCATTTCTTATTCAGTACATGGGATGTGTAAAGATTACCCCTCTTGCGACATGCCTACCTTGCGGTTATTCCTCTAAGTCATTCCCCAACACGTGGGAGATATAGCCGCATCGTGAATGTTACAAGTTGGTAATCAGAGCCTTCCCCGACTTAGGAGCCCCCTGCTTGATCGAATTGCTGACGTTGTTGAGTCTAGAAAAAAATGTTTTGAGTCTTAGGATAATATATATCAGAGAGTAGGATTCCTTTTACTCCTCAGTCCCTTCGTCGCTCTGGTGATGCCTCCTGACGTAGAGTTTTGACTCTTCCCTCCTCAAATTTCACGAAAAAAATTAGGATCATGCGGGTATCTTGGAATCGTTCCGATGGTTTTGCGACGAGAACATTATTCTTGGTGCCTCCTGACATTTAGGGGTTGTGGCAGTGTCACGCGGAGTTGAGCTCCGAGGTGTTGTCGTCACAATTTTATCGTTGCAGTTCTGGAATACCTGAATTCACCAACATCGAAAATCTCCTTTATGCAGTTGTTGGTGAGATAATCTCGATGCCTCCCAGTACTGGGGCGGGAGTTCGGGAGTATTGCCATAACTCGTATAACGAATGCTTTTCGAAGGTTGAGGTAAATGATTTCCGAAGGTTTCTTGGTTATGTGTTGAACGATGGATACAGCTGGATGTAGGATTTGCTAGTTTTGGGTGAGATATTATGCTTCCCCTGTATCCCCAACACCTGATTGCATAACCAGAAAGTTTTGGGAGTTTCATAGGTGGGAATTCATGTAGCTCTAGTATTTCTTCCCGCAGATATTTGGTTTGTGATTGGGTAATCCTTACCAATTATTTTTTCATATCCGTACCTTGTTGCTTTATTCTTCTACCTTTATCTAAGCGGCTTCTCAATTTATGGAAGTGCGATGGCTTGAATTCATTCATTCATTCTTGTTCGAATGTTAAGGCTATATGTTGCAATTTTGATCCATTGATTCAACTTGAATATATGTCTTTCAAGACGCTAACGGATGTCAACCTCTTCAGGATGGCTCCTCCAACGCGTCAGAATCCGGAACGTCCGCCACCACCTCCACCTCCGGAGGCATGGCAAGCTGTCATGGCAGCCACCAATGCCAACACTCGGATGCTTTTGCAACTCTTGCAAGAGTGCAACCAAGGAAATCAAGGCCAAGGCAACAATCAAGCTCAATTTGCTACCCTCAATCAGTTCCTCACAAACCAACCGAAGTCCTTCAGTAACTGTGTCGAGGCCACAGACACCGACGACTGGCTCATGGATATCTGCATACATTTTGAGTGTAGCAATGTCAGGCCTGAGGACTTTGTCAAGTTTGCTTCGTTTCAACTCAAGGATCAAGCTTCTTAGTGGTATCAACAATACAGAGATTCCAGAGGAGGTCGTGTGATTACCTGGGATGATTTCTGCCGAGACTTCAAAGCTCACAACTTTCCACAAAGTGTTGCTGAGAGTAAGCGCGAGGAGTTCCGCAATCTCAAGCAAGGCAGCATGTCTGTTTACCAATACAACATCCTGTTTCAGAGGCTCGCTCGCTTCGCTAAACAAGACGTCCCTGATGAGAAGATCATGATTTATCAATTCAGAGGTGGCCTTGGAGAAGATCTGCAATTAGCTCTCATGCTTTTTGAGCCGACCAAGTATGATGAATTCTACAACATGGCACTAAAGCAAGAGGCCGCTCAGCTCAAGTGCGATGCTTCTAAGAAGAGAGTCAGGGATGCAACTCAATCGTCTTCTTCATCTGAAGTGACAGCTAAGCAACAGAAGTTCTGGTTGCCTCATACTCCTCCGTTTCGTCAGTCTTACCAGCAGAAGAGTAAAGGTGGCAATGGATCTTCCCACCCACCCAACCCAGGCTATCAGCACAAAGCGCAGACTCATACTCCAAGATCAAGTGCTCCTTATCACCGTCCGCTCTCAGAGGTTACTTGCAACAAGTGTCAACAGAAAGGGCACTATGGAACAAATGCTTCAACCAAAGGCGCCTTCCGCCTCCTCCTCCTGTGAGATCTGCCAGCAATGCAGTGGTCAAGCATCATCCCAAGCATGCTAAGGTCAACATGATGAACGCAGCTCAGGCAGAGGTTTCTTCAGAATTGATCATGGGTAACCTTCCAGTTAACTCCATTCCTGCTAAAGTTCTTTTTGATACTGGTGCATCGAATTGCTTCATGTCAAGACCATTTTTTTCCAAGAATGAATTCACTTCTTCTCATTTGGGTAAATCCATGGATATCGTTTCTCCGAGTAAACGGTTGAGTGCCAGTTTGGTGGTTCCGGATGTTTCTATCAAGATGGGAGACTATAGATTTCTGTCTTCTCCAACGGTCCTTGGTGACTCGGACATTTATCTAATTCTCAGGATGAACTGGCTTTCTAAGCACAAGGCTCAGCTTGATTGTGCTGCCAGGCAGATTCAATTGACACACTCTTCTAAGGATGTGATCATGTAGGATCGAAAGTATGTCTAGAGGGGGGTGATTAGACTACTTAACCAAATAAAAATCTAGCCTTTTCCCAATTTTAGTTCTTGGCAGATTTTAGCAACTTTGAACAAGTCAAGCAATCTTTACACAATTCAAGCAAGCATGCAAAGAGTATATGAGCAGCGGAAAGTAAAGCATGTAACTTGCAAGAATGTAAAGGGAAGGGTTTGGAGGATTATAACGCAATTGGAGACACATATGTTATTGTCGTGGTTCCGATAGGTGGTGCTATCGTACATCCATGTTGATGGAGACTTCAACCCACGAAGGGTAACGGTTGCGTGATTCCACGGAGGGCTCCACCCACGAAGGGTCCATGAAGAAGCTACCTTGTCTATCCCACCATGGCCATCGCCCACGAAGGACTTGCCTCACTAGCGGTAGATCTTCATGAAGTAGGCGATCTCCTTGCCCTTACAAACTCCTTGGTTCAACTCCACAATCTTGTCGGAGGCTCCCAAGTGACACCTAGCCAATCTAGGAGACACCAGTCTCCAAGAAGTAACAAATGGTGTGTTGATGATGAACTCCTTGCTCTTGTGCTTCAAATGATAGTCTCCCCAACACTCAACTCTCTCTCACAGGATATGGATTTGGTGGAAAGAAGATTTGAGTGGAAAGCAACTTGGGGAAGGCTAGAGATCAAGATTCATATGGTAGGAATGGAATATCTTGGTCTCAACACAAGTGTAGGTGGTTCTCTCTTAGAAAATATAGGTTGGAAGTGTAGGTTTGTTCTGATGGCTCTCTCCACGAATGAAGAGGAGGTGGAGGGGTATTATAGCCTCCACACAAAATCTAACCGTTACACATAACTTCCCAAACTCGGTGGGACCGAATGGTTAAACTCGGTCGGACCGATTCAGCAAAGCTAGTGACCGTTAGGGTTTTCGGTGGGACCGACATGCAGCTCGGTAGGACCGATATGATTAGGGTTAGGGCATAACGTAAGCTCGGTGAGACCGATTACACAAACTCGGTGAGACCGATTTTGGTAATAAGCTAACCAGAGAGTTGGTCAGGTAAACTCGGTGGGACCGATCGCTCATTTCGGTGAGACCGAAACGTTACGAAGGGAAAACAGAGAGTTTACATTGCAATCTCGGTGGGACCGATCGCTCATCTCGGTGAGACCGAAATGTTACGAAGGGAAACAGAGAGATTACAACCCCATCTCGGTGAGACCGAGATCCCTATCGGTGAGACCGATTTGCCTAGGGTTTGTGGCAGTGGCTAAGACATTTGAAACTCGGTGGCGCCGGATAGAAAGAATCGGTGGGGCCGAGTTTGACTTTTGGTTTAGGTCATATGTGGATGTGAGAAAGTAGTTGAGGGTTTTGGAGCATATCACTAAGCATTTTGAGCAAGAACCTCATTAAGCAACACCTCATCCCTCCTTGATAGTATTGGCTTTTCCTATAGACTCAATGTGATCTTGGATCACTAAAATAGAAAATGTAGAGTCTTGAGCTTTGAGCTTGAGCCAATCCTTTGTCCTTAGCATTTTGAGGGGTCCACTTTTCTCATCCATGCCATGCCAATCATTGAGCTTTCCTGAGATATTAATCTTGAAATAGCATTAGCTCAATGAGCTATATGTTGTTAGGAATTACCAAAACCACCTAGGGATTGTTGCACTTTCAATCTTCCCCTTTTTGGTAATTGATGACAACATATAGATCAAAGCTTCGACAAATGATAATAAGAGTGAAAAACATTGTCGCTTTGAGAAGTATGTGAAAAGCAAGAGCTCCCCCTAAATTTGTTCATAGTTTAAGATTTGCTTTGGACTGCAAATGCACAATGAGTTAGGATCATGGTTTACTCTTCCATGTCACATACATCTTGGTGGAGCGCTCAAAATGATAATAATTAAAATACATGCACTCATCACCAAGCAAAGTGAATGATCATATAAAAGGATAATGTCATCCAACAAGCATTAAGGTAGCATATGATCAAACACATGATCATCCAAGCATGCAGAAAGTATAAAGTATCTCAACTAAGCAAATAAACGAAGTTTAACCATCAAACAAAAAGAGAGAATAAAAATCAACGCTCTCTCTTGAAGCCTATGATCTATACATTTTCTCCCCCTTTGGCAACAAGTTACCAAAAAGTTCATAAAAAATGCATAGTGCTAAATCGACACTCAGGCTTGGTCTTCGGGTGGTGGTGTAGACAGAACTCCAAGAACGAAGGCATCAGTCGATGTAGATGGAGCTGGTGGAGTAGGTGCTGGTGCTGGTGGTACTGAAGCTGTAGCTGGTGCAGATGAAGTAGCTCTGGTGTCTGGAATAGGCACTGCAGCAGACCTCTGACCTCTGGGCACTCTAGCAAAAGCATCAGTGGTTGTCTTACCCTTCTTCTCCTCCACTTCATCCTGAAGTTTCTCAACGACTGACTGGATCTCAGTGACCTTCACATCTAGGTCATAGAACTTCTGCTCCACGATCCTCTCCAAGCTCTCCTGGTTTTGAGTCAGGGTGGCCAGTCCCTTCTCAATCCTCAGAGTGGAGGCAATCAAGTAGCCAAGCTGATCTTGCTTGCTCTTGAGAAGATACTGAGATGCTTCTTCAGTAGTTGGCACCCTTGCAGCCTTTTCAGCCTTTGTCTTCTCCTTCTTGGCTTGTGCGTGCACAGAAGATGGTTCATTTTCGTCCATCACCACAGTGTTGTCCTCAAATTCTGGGTAGATGGGCAGGTGCTCCTTGTCCAGCAGATGTGTGCCAGTGCCCATCTTGGAGTTAATCAACTCCTGGATCTGTGGGGCATACCCACAACTCCTCTTCTGATCTGCAGCTGTCCTCTTTATGGTTTCCACAATTAGGCTCATGACTTTGAATTTCTGTGGGACATCAAAGATGTGAAGCAAGTTAATTTCATGGCCTCTGATCATCTTGTGATCACCTGACTTAGGCAAGAGGGTGTGCCTGAGGATCCAGTTGATAGTTGGCAAGCCTGACAGAAGGTGACGTACAGATCCAAACTTGTGTGTCTCAAGAGCAGCATCTGGGATCTCCCTGCACATGTCTGCCATGGTGTTGTGATCCTTATTCTTCTTGGCATAGATATCCAAGTCATCTTCACTCTCTTTTGGAGCATTGGTCAATTTCGTCATTCAGCAACCATTGACTGGTACCTAGTGCCTTCAGACATCCAGACAATCCTTCCATCTGGGTAGAAGTGAGTTGTGGAGTAGAACTGCATGATGAGCTCATCATTCCATTTTGTGAGCTTCGGAGCCACAAACTCATCAACTCCACAAGCCGTGAAGCTGACATATACACCAGGAAAGTGATCCTCGTTTTCCTCAATGAATGTCCAATCGACCCATCTCATGTCACACACTATGGGCTTCTTGTCAAGCAAGATGGTCTCACAGAAGTCCTGATGTTCCTTTGTATGGAACCTGTAGTCCACAACATTCCTTCTCCTGGTGGCATATGGATCAGACTCTCTCCATAGCCTTAGACCAGAGTCCTTCTTGACTTTCATGTTCTCTGCAACTGGATGAGCATCATTGTGGTCTGGAATTTTTGGCTTCAACTTACTCAAGATAACAGAATCATCTTCTTCTTCCATTGCAGCTTCAGGCATTGGGGCCTTGTTCTTCTCTGCTGCTGGGATGTTCCTGGTGCTCCTCTTGGGTGCAGTTTTGGGTTTTGGAGCAGCTGGCTTAGAAGTCTCTTTGGGATTAGATGAAGCAGCCCCTGATCTTATGGCGTCTCCTATAAGTTTCTGAGCTTTAGGTGCTAGTGCAGCATCCTCTTCCTCTTCCTCTTCTTTAGAGTCTTTCATGATTGAAGATTTCCCAAGCACTCTGGTAGTGGTCTTCTTGACCCTTTCCTTTCTTCTCTTTTCTGCCACAGCCTGCTCTTTGGGTGCAGATCCCAAAGTCTCTTGAGTAGATGTTCTGGCTTTAGACATTGGAGCTCTCTTGGCAGGAACCTCTTGCTTCATCCCTGGCTTGGTGGCAGCAGCTGTGCCATATTCCTTTTTGAGCACTTTCGTCTTTGATGTGGTTTCTTCTTCCTCAGCCACATAGTCCTCATCCTCTGACTCTGAGGTTCTTTTCTTGCTAGCCCTTGTGGCAGCCTTTGGCAGATTGCTGGGTGTGCTCCTGCTTCCATCATCTGAGCTGCTAGAGGGACTAGTGCCCTCACTCAAGTGAACCTGTTCCTCTGACTTGTTCTGACTGTCACTCTGATCTGACATGATGCAAACACTGACAGCAGACCCTGTGAATAGATTATAGATGAGGTAGAGTGGATGAGCATCACAAAGTGCAGTGCTTTTTGCAAAAGAATGAATTAAAAAGATAGTTTTAGTTTTTCACAGAAAGCATTTCGGATCTACCGATTTGAAAACTCGGTGATACCGAAGCAGCTTTTGGAACCTAAACTAGTGAACTCGGTCAGACCGAGTCACCGTTCGGTGGCACCGAGACTGCTAGGGTTTGACAAAGTGCTGAACTCGGTCACACCGATTTGCAATTCTCGGTCAGACCGAGAATCACATGTGCAATGGCCTGAGCCAAATCGGTGGAACCGATTTCATCAACTCGGTCGGTCCGAGATGGTTTTGGCGGAAACCTAACCCTAAATTTTCAATTCACGACGAAACTACGGAGTGTTTTCGATGGATAGAATGATCTCAACCGTGGCAAGATACATGGCAAAGCAATGTGCTGGGGAATCGGAGTTAGAACAACACAAAGTTCAAGTTCATACCCTAGTTCGGCGATGAACTTGCTACGGTGGCAACGGCGGAGACGATCCCGTTGACGGCGGCGGAGACCAGCGACAGGAGGCGGCTGGCGACGAGGAGGATGATCGGGAGACCCAGGGAGGTAGAGCAGGCTAAGCGCGGGCGAGGAGGTTCAGAAAGTTTTCCAAATTTTGAGCCGCGAATATATATAGCCTGACCCTGTCGGTGTGACCGAGTGGAACAACTCGGTGGCACCGAGATTCATAACTGCAAGCAGTTACTGAAACTCGGTGTGACCTAAAAGTTCAAATCGGTTGCACCAAGATTGAAAACCTAGATCGACTTAGTGATCTCGGTATGACCGAAATGGATGAATCGGTCAGACCGAAACGCACAAAGAAGTTTTGGATTTTTAAGTCTATGACGAATCGGGGACTCCGAGTGCTCCTCACACAGAGTGGTTCGAATCTGACTTGATCAAACTTTGTGATGCAGCATGAATAGAGTTTGGGACGAGAAAAGCATAAATATCTAGAGAAGGTTCTTAGGCATTCTTGTCCATCCACTTGGCAAGAGAAAAGGAGACCAACCAATCAAAACAACAAGTGGATGTCCTCGAATGAGTAAATTATGCAACCAACATGCTCACACAATAAAATGACAAATGAAATATGTGGCAAAGCATGCACAAACAATTCTAGCATCTATCAAGCAATTGGCGATGACTAGGTCATCTATATATGAGTATATTGACTTAGGAGTCAAATGAGAACATTTGATCATAGGTCATACTCATCGTTTTAAGCACAAGTGGGGTTGCCACTTTTACATAAAGCATTGTTGTGTTCACACCATTAGAGTTGCTTTAACTCAATTGTTAGAGCAAAGCTCCCCCTAGATGTGAGATCCCCCCTAAGAGGGACGAACTAACCTTGGGTTTTGTCGATGATGACTTCATGTAGGTGTTGAAGATGTGGATGCTCTAAGTTGATGTAGATCATTCGGAGCTATCCTTTGGAGTGAGTTGCACTTTCAATACCTACACGGGTTAGTCCCACAAGGAACAAACAAGGATATCCATAGACATAGAGTGATGCACACACAAGATGATGTCTATGAGAGCATTAGGTTACCTTCTCCCTTGTCTTACCAACAAGAGGGTTTGTGACTCCTTGAACTAGTGCAAGATGTGGAAGTTGATTGCACTTGTTCTTGCCAAAATGATAAGAGTGAAGTATGTTGGCGGAGTCACCCTCAAGAACTCTCTAGTTCTTCTTCTTCGGGATCCACACCATCTTGATGGGAATCCTCGGAGTTGTAGTTGTACTTGATGAAGTGGAACTTGATGTAGTCTTGGGAACCCACTTGACCAAGGCCTTAGGAGCTTCTTCAAATGCATCAATTTCCTCTTGAAGCTTGTCCTTGCCTTTTTGCTTGTGGTCTTGTGGTGGAAGATCATCTTGAGCTTGTGTCCCTTTGAAAGAAGTAGGATCATCCTTCTCTTGTTGAGGAACAAACTTCGTCTTGGGGTATTGATCTTCTTCCCACTCAACTCCATTGGCATTGAACTTTCGTTCAAAACCAATACCTTGATTCTTCCGGTGCCTTCCTTGCTTGCGTACAATTTCCTTGAATTGCTTACTCCCGGCAAGGCTCTTGTAAACACCTTTCTCTATGATTCCCTTCAATAAGCTATTTTCTTGCTCAAGTGTAACTTGGCTAAGAGAATCATTAGTGGAATCAAGACAACTACTAGAAGCAACAATATTGGATTTAGCATGATTATTGTTACTACTAGAAGAAGAATCCTTCTTGTTCTTGTTACTAGACTTGACTTGAGGCATGTAAGTGGATAAGAGTAAACGCTCGGCAATGTAAGAAGAACTTTTCTTGCGAAGATCATCATTGATTGCCTTTAAGAACTCATGCTCTTGCTCAAGATTGAGCTTCTCAAAACGTCATTTCTCATGAGTCCTTAAAAGTTCTCGATGATCTCCTAAGATAGTTTCATAAGCTAACTTAAGAGTGTTTAGTTCTTTAGTTAGAGACTCAATCTTCTCCTTATCATTGTCATTTGTTTCATCTTGATTAGCATGATTAATTGACGTTTCATCATAGTATTCATCACTAGAGTTGTCAACAAGTAAATCATCATCACCTAACTAGTCATCTTCATCACTATTGAAATCAACATACTCGGGGTGTGATACCTTTGGACCTTTGGCCATGAAGCATCTTCCAATTCCTTCATTTGGTGAATCAAATATGTCGTAGGAGTTGGTTGACACAAGTGCTAGACCGGCAACACCTTCATCTTGATTATATTCGGAGTCGGAGTGATAGCTTCTCTCGGAGTGACTGTCGGAGTCGGAGCCGGATACCCATTCACCAAAATGAGCTTGATGTCTTCGTTTTGTGTAGCTCCTCGATGACTTGTCCTTCCTTTCTGAATACTTGCTTCTCCGGGAGGGTATTCGTTCATAACGATCATCCCTACTCCTTCTCTCCCTTGATGGCGATTCTTCTCTTCTACTTCTTCTTTTGGGAGAATCTTATCTTCTCTTGTGGGGAGCCGTGCACTCATTGGAGTAGTGTCCGGGTCTTCCACAATTTTAGCAGTTTTGCTCTCGACTAGAAGATCTTTTGTCATTGTAGGACCTTAACTTGGAGCTTCTCTCTTTGCTTCTACTCTTGTAGAACTTGTTGAAGTTCTTCACCATTAGGCTCAATTCTTCATTGAAGGTTTGTTTCTCACTTGATGATGTGGGATCTTCACATGAGGCTTTGTAAGCACCACTTGACTTGTTATGGAGCTCCTCCTTATCCTTGAGTGACATCTCATGAGCAACAATTCTTCCAATGACTTTCGTTGGCTTCAGATCTTTGTAATTTGGCATCATTTGGATCAATGTGCATACGGTATCGTATTTTCCATCCAAGGCTCTTAGGATCTTCTTGATGATGAATTTGTCGGTCATCTCCTCACTTCCTAAGCCGGCAATCTCATTCGTGATAAGAGCAAGCCTAGAGTACATTTCAGCGACACCTTCACCATCCTTTATTTTGAACTTGTCAAGTTGACTTTGAAGCACATCCAACTTGGATTCCTTGACGGAGTCGGTACCTTCGTGCATATCAATCAAAGTATCCCAAATTTCCTTTGCATTCTCAAGATGGCTGATTTTGTTGAATTCATCGGGGCACAATCCGTTGAAGTGGATATCACAAGCTTGAGCATTGTATTGTAGCATCTTCAACTCGTCCGCGGTAGCTTCACGATTCGGTTCTCTCCCATCAAAGAATTGACCTTCCAAGCCAACACACACAATAGCCCAAACGGCGGGGTTATGTCCAAGAATATGCATTTTCATCTTATGCTTCCAACTAGCAAAATTAGTGCCATCAAAGTAAGGACCTCTACGGTGGTAATTTCCCTCGCTAGACGCCATACTCTCCTAGGTTGTGAAACCAAGGCTATGACTTCCAAAAGCTATGAAAATCAAAGCAAATGGAGACCAAAGCTCTGATACCACTTGTCTAGAGGGGGGGGGGGTGATTAGACTACTTAACCAAATAAAAATCTAGCCTTTTCCCAATTTTAGTTCTTGGCAGATTTTAGCAACTTTGGACAATTCAAGCAATCTTAACACAATTCAAGCAAGCATGCAAAGAGTATATGAGCAGCGGAAACTAAAGCATGTAACTTGCAATAATGTAAAGGGCAGGGTTTGGAGAATTCAAACGCAATTGGAGACACGGATGTTTTCGCCGTGGTGCCGATAGGTGGTGCTGTCATACATCCACGTTGATGGAGACTTCAACCCACGAAGGGTAACGGTTGCGCGAGTCCACGAAAGGCTCCACACACGAAGGGTCCACAAAGAAGCAACCTTGTCTATCCCACCATGGCCATCGCCCACGAAGTACTTGCCTCACTAGCGGTAGATCTTCACGAAGTAGGCGATATCCTTGCCCTTACAAACTCCTTGGTTCAACTCCACAATCTTGTCGGAGGCTCCCAAGTGACACCTAGACAATCTAGGAGACACCAGTCTCCAAGAAGTAAAAAATGGTGTGTTGATGATGAACTCCTTGCTCTTGTGCTTCAAATGATAGTCTCCCCAACACTCAACTCTCTCTCACAGGATATGGATTTGGTGGAAAGAAGATTTGAGTGGAAAGCAACTTGGGGAAGGCTAGAGATCAAGATTCATTTTGTAGGAGTGGAATATCTTGGTCTCAACACAAGCGTAGGTGGTTCTCTCTCAGAAAATATAGGTTGGAAGTGTAGGTCTGTTCTGATGGCTCTCTCCATGAATGAAGAGGAGGTGGAGGGGTATATATAGACTCCACATAAAATCTAACCGTTACACATAACTTCCCAAACTCGGTGGGACCGAATGGTTAAACTCGGTCGGACCAATTCAGCAAAGCTAGTGACCGTTAGGGTTTTCGGTGGGACCGACATGCAACTCGGTAGGACCGATATGATTAGGGTTAGGGCATGACGTAATCTCGGCAAGACCGATTACAGAAACTCGGTGAGACCGATTTTGGTAATAAGCTAACCATTGAGTTTGTCAGGTAAACTCGGTGAGACCGATCGCTCAATTCGGTGAGACCGAAACGTTATGAAGGGAAAACAAAGAGTTTACATTGCAATCTCGGTGGGACCGATTGCTCATTTCGCTGAGACCGAAATGTTACGAAGGGAAACAGAGAGATTACAACCTCATCTCGGTGAGACCGAGATCCCTATCGGTGAGACCGATTTGCCTAGGGTTTGTGGCAGTGGCTAAGACATTTGAAACTGGGTGGCGCCGGATAGAAAGATTCGGTGGGGCCGAGTTTGACTTTTGGTTTAGGTCAAATGTGGATGTGAGAAAGTAGTTGATGGTTTTGGAGCATATCACTAAGCATTTTGAGCAAGAACCTCATTAAGCAACACCTCAGCCCTCCTTGATAGTATTGGCTTTTCCTATAGACTCAATGTGATCTTGGATCACTAAAATAGAAAATGTAGAGTCTTGAGCTTTGAGCTTGAGCCAATCCTTTGTCCTTAGCATTTTGAGGGGTCCACTTTTCTCATCCATGCCATGCCAATCATTGAGCTTTCCTGAGATATTAATCTTGAAATAGCATTAGCTCAATGAGCTATATGTTGTTAGGAATTACCAAAACCACCTAGGGATAGTTGCACTTTCAGATCATCTATGCCGCTCGTGATGAAACCATTCAGTTGTTTTCACTCAATGAGAAGGGCGAGTTGAATGCCATATCTCAGATTCCAGTCGTTTGTGAATATCAAGACGTCTTTCCAGAAGAGCTTCGGGGAATACCTCCTCACCGGCCAGTTGAATTCATCATCAATCTTGAGCCTGGCACAGAACCTGTTTGCAAATGTCCTTACAAGCTTGGACCAAAGGAATTGAAGGAGTTGAAGAAACAGCTCGATGAACAAGAGCGTCTGGGTCTGATCAGACCGAGTTCATCTCCATGGGGTTGTGGCGTTCTTTTTGTCCAGAAGAAGGATGGCACATACCAACTTTGTGTCGACTACCGCCCATTGAACAAGAAGACAATAAAGAAGAACAAGTACCCACTTCCAAACATCAATGATCTATTCAAGCAACTTATGGGTGCTCAAATCTTCTCCAAGCTTGACCTCTGTATGGGTTATCATTAGATTCACATTCATGAACAAGATATCCCCAAGACAGCATTCAGAACAAGCTATGGTTCTTATGAATATACTGCCATGTCTTTCGGTCTTGTCAATGCTCCTCCAACGTTTTCTCGCATGATGAACTTCATCTTCAACCCTTACACAAATGATTTTGTCTTGGTGTATCTCGATGATATTTTGGTCTTTTCCAAGAACAAGGAGGATCATGCCAAGCGTCTGAGATTGGTACTCAACAAACTCAGAGAACATTAATTCTATGCAAAGTTTTCAAAGGGTGAGTTTTTGCTCGATGAAGTTATCTACCTTGGCCATATCATCTCCGCCAAGGGCATAGCTGTTAATCCTGAGAAGGTGTCTGCAATTTGAATTGGGAACCGCCTCAGAATGTCAAGCAGCTCTGCCCTTTCCTTGGGCTTGCAAGCTATTGTCGAAGATTTGTTGAGAATTTCTCTAAGATTGCAAAGCCTCTTTCCAACATCCTCCAGAAGCATGTGAAGTATGTCTGGACGCCTGAATGTGACATTGCTTTCAACACCCTCAAAGAGAAGTTAGTCACAGCTCCTGTCTTGACTCCTCCTGATGAATCCAAACCTTTCGAAGTTTTCTGTGATGCCTCCTTGCAAGGTCTTGGTGCTGTGTTAATGCAAGAGAAGAAAGTTGTGTCCTATACCTCTCGCCAGTTGAAGCCCACCGAAAAGAACTAACCCACTCATGACCTCGAGTTGGCGGCAGTTGTCCATGCTCTATTAACGTGGAGACATCTCTTGTTGGGAAGGAAAGTGGACATCTTCACTGATCATAAGAGCCTCAAGTACATCTTCACTCAGCCCATCCTCAACCTCAGGCAGACTCGTTGGGTCGAAATGATTCAAGAATACAATCTGAGTATTGAGTATACTCCAGGCAAGGCCAATGTCATTGGAGATGCTTTGAGGAGAAAGGCTTACTGCAACAGTCTAATTCTCAAGCCCTTCCAACCGGACCTTTGTGAAGCTTTCCGCAAACTGAATCTCCAAGTTGTTCCTCAAGGCATTCTTGCCAACCTCCATGTCTCTCCTACTTTGGAAGATCAAATTTGTGAGGCACAACTTCTTGATGCAATGGTGAAAAAGGTGAAGAATGGGATTGCGAAGAGTCAACCCAAGTACAAGTGCTATCGCCTTGATGACAAAGATACTCTATTCTTCGAGGATCGAATTGTGGTTCCTAAGGGTGATCTACGTTAAGTCATTATGAACGAGGTGCACAATTCCCTTCTATCCATTCATCTTGGAAGTACGAAGATGTACCATGACCTCAAGCAGTTGTATTGGTGGACTCGAATGAAGCGAGAAATTGCTCAACTCGTGAATGAACGTGATGTCTGCAGAAGAGTGAAAGCAGAACACCAATGGCCAGCTGGTCTCCTCCATCCTCTTGCTATTCCAAAATGGAAGTTTGAGCATATTGAGATGGACTTCGTGACTGGATTTCCCAAGTCCAAGCGTGGCAATGATGCCATCTTTGTTGTCATCGACAAGCTTACTAAAGTGGCTCATTTCCTTCCTATCAAACAATCTATCACAGCAACTCAGTTGGCAGAGCTATACACCTCCAGGATTGTCTCCTTGCACGGCATTCCGTAATTGATATCTTCAGATTGTGGAAGCATCTTTACTCCTAAGTTCTGGGACTCCTTTCAGAAGGCCATGGGCACCAACATTCGCTTCAGCACAGCCTTCCATCCTCAAACTAGTGGACAACTCGAGCGAGTAAATCAAATCCTTGAAGATATGCTCAGGGCTTGTGTCATTTCCTTCGATACGAAGTGGGGAGGTTGTCTTCCATATGCCGAGTTCTCCTACAACAACAGCTGCCAAGCGAGTTCGGGCAAGGCCCCATTCGAGATTCTTTATGGCAGAAAGTGTTGTACTCCTCTTAATTGGTCAGAGACTGGTGAACGCCAACTTCTTGGCAATGACTTAATCACAGAGGCTGAAGAAATGTGCAAAGTCACTTGTGAAAATCTCAAAGCCGCGCAATCACGCCAAAAGAGTTACTATGATAGCAAGCATCGTGACTTGGCTTTCGAGATCGAAGACCATGTCTACCTCTGCGTCTCTCCAATGAAAGGTACTCGTCGCTTCGGTATCAAAGGGAAGCTTGCCCCTAGATACATGGGTCCTTTCAAGATCATTGTCAAAAGAGGCGACCTCGCCTATCAACTTGAGCTTCCGTCCAACTTCGTGAATGTGCACGACGTATTTCATGTGTCACAGCTTCGCAAGTGCTTCAAGACTCCTGACCGCACCATCAACTTCAAAGAGAATGATCTCCAAGAAGACCTGTCTTATCATGAGCATCCCGTTGCTATTCTTGAAGAAACCGAGCGCAAGACTCTCAACAAGTCTATCAAATTCCTGAAAGTGAAGTGGTCACACCATTCCGAATGAGAAGCCACCTGGGAACGTGAGGACCACCTCTGTTCCAAATATCCGGAATTCTTTCAGTCCTAGATCTCGGTACGAGATCCTTTCGTGGTGGTGGAGTGTTGTAACACCCCGGATGTAACTTGCCATATTTGTACTCCAACTCTTGCCATTTAAGTTATGAGATTCCCTCATGGTTGGTTTTGTCTTTGTTTTGCTTTTTGTTCATCTCATATCTTGTCATCATGTGCATCACATTTGCATACGTGTTCGTCTCATGCATCCGATCATTTTCCCTGTTGTCTGTTTTGCAATCTGACACTCCTACGTCCTCCGGCGCCCCCTTTTGTCTATTTTCGTGAGCGGGTGTTAAACCTTCTCGGAATGGACCGAGATTTTCCAAGTGTCCTTGGTACACCACCGGTAGACCACTTGTCAAATTTCATGTCATTTGGAGTCCATTTGATGCCCCAACGGTTAACCACGGAACCGTAAAGGCCTCGTGTGTGTTGCAGCCCAACACCCCTCCAAAATGTCCCAATAACCCATCCAAACCTCTCCCATGTCCTCCTCCGTCAGATCACGATCGCATGGTCAAAAACTACACCTCATTTGGACACACCCACCTCCTTCTAGGTATAAATATGTCCTCCCCGTCCAAAATCCGGGTCGAAACCCTAGCTCCCCTCCCTCTCGCTCGCCGGACATGTCCGCGCACCGCCGGACACAGTCGCCACCGCGCCCGCGCCAGTAGAGAGCCGCCACGTGGCCTCCCAGATCCGCCGCCGGCCCGCGGGGCCCGCAGCCGGCCCGCGTGGCTCGTACGCCGCCCGCGGTTCCTCCGTGCCGCCCGCAACCTCGCCGCCTCGCGCCTCCGATCCCCCGCTGCCGTTCTTCCTCGCTCCTCCGCCGCTGCCCTTCCGCAGCTCGCCTCCCGCGCCGCTCGCCTATGACAAGTGCCTCCCGCGCCTCGCCGCCTCCGTAGGACCTCGCCCCGGCCGGATCCGCGTCTCCGGCGAGGCCCAGAGCGCTCCGGCGACCCCGTCTCCACTCCGGTCGCCGTGAGGATGAATTTCGACCACCTTGACTTCCGTGCCCGGATCCAGATCTGGAAGACTAGGGTTGACCTCGTTTTCATCTCTAAGTCTTTTTCTACTATATTTTTAGCCCATGTTCATCATGCCATAACTTCTCATCCGTAGCTCCATTTTGTGCGCATGATATATCAAAATGTATATCATGATGTGTTGTTCATTTTGTACCATTGTGACATTCTTGTTTGAGTCCATATTGATGCCGAGATCACTGATGCAAGAGTGCTATAAATTGTTAGGTGCTGATTCTTACCAGAGTATGAGGATTTGTCATTTTTGTCACATTTGTTGTGTGCTGCATATGAACATGAGCTCTACATGTGTTTTGATCAATGTCATGCCATCTTTACAGGGGTGCTTACCATGTATTTTTGTGATCTTTGTGGTGACTAGCACAAGCATGCAAAGTAGCCTTCGTGATATTGCTGTTTCCAGGGACTTAGAATTTTACTAAGTCCTTTCCTGTTGTTATTTTGATGCCATGTATACATGATGCTACAGTGTGTTCTATGCTTTATTTGAGTTGCTTCGGTAAGCATGATTTGGACATATGGTTGTGCTCTATCCATCCATGCCCCTGTTTACAATTACGGAGTGCCCTAGCATGACTTAATCTTGCTCCACTTTTGCTATAAAATGTTCCTGATAGATTGTTTACATGTTGATCAATTTTGCCATGGTTGTTGTAGTTGATCCATGCATGCTATGAACTTGCTCTTGCCTTGGTTAGCTTCATAAACATGCCATCTTTCTGATGCTATGCTTATATTGTCATGCAATACCTTGTGTTGAGTGAATCAAGCTCGCAAAGATGCCTTCATAATTCTGTTTATGCCATGCCTAGTTTTCTGCTAATCCTGTATCTGTAATCGAAACTTGCTATGTTTACATGGGTGCCATAATATTTTATGTGCCTTTTTGGCTCATGGTCAGTAAGGGATTTTTGTTATATGCTTTTAGTATATTCATGACATGCCTTTGTTTACTAGGATAAGTTCCTGTAGCTTGTTGTTTGCTTGCTCTAAACATTGCTTCCTGATGTTATTCCTGGCATGTTAGTACTTTCACTAAGTCTGTGGAGCTGATATCTTTTGCACTTTTTCCATGCTTGTTTGAACCTATTCTAGTGTGTTTTAGCCGTAGCTCAGTGTTCATGTTTTCTCAAGAATTTTGAGTAAATCACTACTATATGCTTTGTTGATATTTTGGAGTGCAGTAGCTTAGTTTCTTGCTGCATTCTAGGTGGCATCGTGCTGTTAATCGCAGAATTGTGCCATTCTTGTTTTGCTTGCCATTTGCAAACTGTGCATCCGATTCCGGTTATCTTTATATCGATTTCGACCAAAATCATCTCATCTTTCCAGTGGCACTCTTGGTTTGACAAGTTGATGCTTTGATCAATCTTTTCCTTCCGGAGCACGCATATGCATTGCATATCACATCCCGGAAGTCATGCCATGTTTTGCATCATGTTACTTGTGCATTGCACCGTAATTGATTGTTGGTCCTTTTCTTGTGTTCTTGCTTTGGGTAGAGCCGGGAGACGAGTACATTATCGAGGAACCCGTTGAGTACACTAACGAGGATCAAGCTTTCGTCAACTGTGAGAACTTTAAAGGCAAGATGACCATACCCTCGAAATCACTTCTATCTTTGCTTGCTTAGTTGTTCGCTCTTTTGGCATGCCGCGATACCTACCACTTGCTATATCATGCCTCCCATATTTCCATGTCAAGCCTCTAACCCACCTTTTCCTAGCAAACCGTTGTTTGGCTATGTTACCGCTTTGCTCAGCCCCTCTTATAGCGTTGCTAGTTGCAGGTTGAGATGAAGTTTGTTTCATGTTGGAACATGGAGATTGTTGGGATATCATTATTATATCTTGTTTACTTTAATGCATCTATATACTTAGTAAAGGATAGAAGGCTTGGCCTTATGCCTGGTGTTTTGTCCCACTCTTGCCGCCCTAGTTTCCGCCATACCGGTGTTATGTTCCTTGATTTTGCGTTCCTTATGCGGTTGGGTGTTATGGTAACCCCTTGACAGTTCGCCTTAAATAAAACTCCTCCAGCAAGGCCCAGCCTTGGTTTTACCATTTGCCTACCTACCACCATATACCTTCCCTTGGGTTCTGCAGACTCAAGGGTCATCTTTATTTTAAACCCCCCCGGGCCAGTGCTCCTCTGAGTGTTGGTCTAAAACGGGCAGCCTGTGGGGCCACCTCGGGGCAACTCGAGGGTTAGTTTTACTTGTAGCTTGACCTATCTGGTGTGCCCTGAGAACGAGATACGTGCGACTCCTCTCAGGATTTGTTGGCACATCGGGCATCTTTGCTAGTCTTGTTTTACCATTGTTGAAATGTCTTGTAACCAGGATTCCGAGACTGATCGGGTCTTCCCGCGAGATGGAATATCCTTCGTTGACCATGAGAGCTTGTGATGGGCTAAGTTGGGACACCCCTGCAGGGTTTTGAACTTTCAAAAGTCGTGCCCGTGGTTATGGGAGATGGGAATTTGTTAATGTCCGGTTGTAGAGAACTTGACACTTAATCTAATTAAAATGAATCAACCGCGTGTGTAGCCATGATGGTCTCTTTTCGGCGGAGTCCGGGAAGAGAACACGGTCTCGTGTTATGCTTGAACGTAAGTAGCCTCAGGATCACTTCTTGATCATTATTAGCTTCTCGACCGTGCTTTGCTTCTCTTCTCGCTCTCTTTTGCGTAAGTTAGCCACCATATATGCTAGTGCTTGTTGTAGCTCCACCTCACTACCTTTCCTACCTTTAAGCTTAAATAGTTTTGATCACGAGGGTGTGAGATTGCTGAGTTACCATGACTCACAGATACTTCCAAACAGATGCACGTGCCGATGATGCCAGTGCAGGGGACGCTACCGAAATCAAGTGGGAGTTCAATGAGGATTCAGACCGTTACTATGTGTCTTTTCCGGATGATCAGTAGAGGAGCCCAGTTGGGGCGATCGGGGATTTAGCATTTGGGGTTGTCTTTCTTTATTTTGGTATCATAGTCGAACCTTGATTGTATTCTGGATGATGTATGATATATTTATGTATTGTGTGAAGTGGCGATTGTAAGCCGACTCTTTATCCCTTTCTTATTCAGTACATGAGATGTGTAAAGATTACCCCTCTTGTGACATTCCTACCATGCGGTTATGCCTCTAAGTCGTGCCCCGACACGTGGGAGATATAGCCGCATCATGGGTGTTACATCCAACTAGTAGTGCTGATCATAACACCTCTATTAAGATGCTTAAAGAAGTTATTTTTCCGAGGTTTGGAGTCCCTAGATATTTAATGACTGATGGCAGTTCACATTTTATTCATGGTGCTTTTCGTAAAATGCCTGCTAAGTATGATGTTAATCATAGAATTGCATCTCCATATCATCCACAGTCTAGTGATCAAGTCGAACTGAGCAATAGAGAGCTTAAATTAATTTTGCAAAAGACTGCTAATAGATCTAGAAAGAATTGGTCCAAGAAACTTGATGATGCATTATGGGCTTATAGAAATGCATACAAAATTCCTATGGGTATGTCTCCATATAAAATGGTTTATGGAAAAGTATGTCACTTACCTCTCGAACGAGAACATAAGGCATATTGGGCCATGAAAGAGCTCAATAATGATTTCAAACTTGCCGGTGAGAAGAGGCTTTTTGATAGTTCACATGATGAATGGAGAACCCAGGCCTATGAGAATGCCAAATTGTTTAAAGAAAAAGTTAGAAGATGGCATGACAAAAGGATACAAAAACATGAGTTTAATGTAGGTGATTATGTATTGTTATACAACTCTTGTTTAAGATTTTTTGCAGGCAAACTACTTTCTAAATGGGAAGGTCCTTACGTCATCGAGGAGGTCTATCGTTCTTGTGCCATAAAAATCAACAACTTCGGAGGCACAAATCCGAGGGTGGTGAACGGTAAAATAATCAAACATTATATCTCGGGTAATCGTATAAATGTTGAAACTAATGTTATTGAAATCGTAACCCCGGAGGAATACATAAGGCACACTTTCCAGAACGTTTCAGACTCCAAAAAGGAATAGGTATGTGGTACGGTAAGTAAACTGACTCCAAAACAGTTCCAATAGCAATTTTTCTCCATTTTGGAATATTTAAGAAAATAGGAAACTAAGAAGAAGTCCGGGAAAGACACGAGGCATCCACGAGGGTAGAGGGCGCGCCCTACCCCCCTAGGCGCGCCCCCTGCCTCGTGGGCACCTCGTGTGCCCTCCCGACTCCATTTTCTTGCACGATAGTTCTTTTGGTCGGTAAAAATTCATTATATAATCTCCCGAAGGTTTTGACCACTGTACCACACAAACATCCTCTGTTTTTGTTTCGAGCTGTTTCTGCTGCAGATTTAGAGCAAGATGTCTTCTCAAGAGTCAGTCAGGGAGAGTCGGGTGTCTCATCCGATACCGGGGCCAAGAGCAAACAGCAATGCTGACCACTTTGGTCCATCAACTGAGGAAGAGATGGAGGCCGACTTGAAAAGGATAGATGCCATGGAGGAGGATCAATAAGTTACTTCTCGTTTCCGAGCCGGATTCACGATGTGGGAACTACAGACCTCAGCTATTCCAAACTCGGTCATCCCTTCCAACGTTAGATTTCTTTCTTATGAAAATATGAAAAAGAGTGTTATTTGTTCTCCCGCAGCTATGCAACGTCCTTGGGTGAAAGCGGATTTAGCCGTCATGGGCAAGCTCCATAAGGAAATAATGGACCTCAAGCAGCAAGTCAATAATCTTGAGGAAGAGAACCGTATCCTGAAGGGCATCATCGCCAAGAATATCACATCACCACCCCCGAAGAAGGAGACATAAACACATGGGTATGGGCACTCCCCTTGGCAACTGCCAAACTTGGGGGAGTGCCCCGGTATCGTATCACCATCACACTTTTATCTTTACCGTTTTTCTTAGTTTGATCCTTTTGGTATTATCTTGATCTAGTAGAATAAAGTTTTAGTATGATCTAGTTTTGAGTTTTGCTTTATGATCCTTCTATGTAATCGAGTCCGTGAGCTATATATAATTAAGATTACTGTTGAGTCAAGGGCTTGATTATCTTGCTATGATCTTGAGGGAATAAAATAAAAGAGAAAGAATAAAAATAAATAAAGAGATCATATGGATCTTATGGAGAGTAATGACTTCACATATAAAGAGTATGATGAATAAAAATTGTTGAGAGTTGACAAGCATAGTTTTGGTCATGTTGCAATTAATAGGAAGTAATAAAGAAAGAGAGGTTTTCACATATAAATATACTATCTTGGACATGTTTTATGATTGTGAGCACTCATTAAAATATGACATGCTAAAGAGTTGATGTTGGACAAGGAAGACAACGTAATGGGTTATATTTTCTTACATCTAAAATAAATTATATTGTCATGGAACATCCAAAATGCTGAGCTTGCCTTTCCCTCTCATGCTAGCCAAATTCTTTGCACCAAGTAGAGATACTACTTGTGCTTCGAAATATCCTTAAACCCAGTTTTTCCATAAGAGTCCACCATATCTACCTATGGATTGAGTAAGATCCTTCAAGTAAGTTGTCATTGTTGCAAGCAATAAAAATTGCTCTCTAAATATGTATGATTTATTAGTGTGGAGAAAATAAGCTTTATACGATCTTGTGATGTGGAAGAAATAAAAGCGATAGACTGCATAATAAAGGTCCATATCACAAGTGTCAATATAAAGTGACGTTCTTTCGCATTAAGATTTTGTGCATCCAACCATAAAAGTACATGACAACCTATGCTTCCCTCTGCGAAGGGCCTATCTTTTATTCTTGTCTTATACTTCATGCAAGAGTCATGGTGATCTTCACCTTTCCTTTTTACATTTTATCCTTTGGCAAGCACAATGTGTTGGAAAGATCCTGATATATATAGCTAATTGGATGTGAGTTTTCATGAACTATTATTGTTGACATTACCCTTGGGGTAAAAGGTTGGGAGGCAAAAACTATAAGCCCCTATCTTTCTCTGTGTCCGACTAAAACTTCATAACCATAAATATTGTGTGAGTGTTAGCAATTGTGAAAGACTAAATGATGGCTGAGTATGTGGAATTGCTGAAAAGCTCTTATATTGACTCTTTCCGATGTTATGATAAATTGCAATTGCTTCATTGACTGAGATTATAGTTTGTTAGTTTTCAATGAAGTTTATGATTCATACTTGAAACTGTGAATGAATTGTTACTTTAGCATCAGAAATCATATGACAATATATATATATATATATATATATATATGTTGTTGTTCTAACAATGACCATGATGCCCTCATGTCCGTATTTTATTTTATCGACACATCTATCTCTAAACATGTGGACATATTTTTCGAAATCGTCTTTCGCTTGAGGACAAGTGAGGTCTAAGCTTGAGGGAGTTGATACGTCCATTTTGCATCGTGCTTTTATATCGATATTTATTGCATTATGGACTGTTATTACACATTATGTAACAATACTTATGCCTATTCTCTATAATTTTACAAGGTTTAGGTGAAGAGGGAGGATGCCGACAGCTAGAATTCTGGGCTAGAAAAGGAGCAAATATTAGAGACCTATTCTGCACAACTCCAAAAGTACTGAAACTTCACGGGAGCACGCTTCAGAATATATAAAAAATATTGGGAGAAAGAAGTACGAGAGGGGGTGTAACACCCCGGATATAACTTTCCCAATTTGTACTCCAACTCTTGTCGTTTCCGGCGTTAAGCTATTTATTTTCTCGGGTTCGGGTCTTTGTCTCCGTGTGTTGTTATCGTTGTCATGCATCTCATATCATGTCATCATGGCATTGCATTTGCATACGTGTTCGTCTCATGCAGTCGAGCATTTTTCCCCGTTGTCCGTTTGGCATTCCGACGCTTCGTTCTCCTCCGGTGGTAATTTCTAGCTTTCTTTCGTGTGTGGGGATTAAACATTTCCGGATTGGACCGAGACTTGCCAAGCGGCCTTGGTTTACTACCGGTAGACCGCCTGTCAAGTTTCGTACCATTTGGACTTCGTTTGATACTCCTACGGTCAACCGAGGGACCGAAAAGGCCTCGTGTGTGTTGCAGCCCAACACCCCTCCAATTTGGCCCAAAACCCACCTAAACCTGCTCCATCATCTAGAGCGTTCGAAAACCGCACCTCATTTGGACTCTCCTAGCTCCCTCTACCTCTATTTGAAGACCCGTTCCCCGAAATCCGGATCTCCCTCTCCGAAACCCTAAAAAAATCCGTCTCCGCCGCCGCCGGACATGTCCGGACGGAGCCGGACAATGTACGGATCCCACCGCCGCCAACCACCGCGTGCCACATGGCATCTCAGCCGCCAGCCGCCGCCGCGGCCCGGCGAGCCCGCAACCGGCCCTCCGGGCCCAGCCGCCCCGCGCGCCGCCTCCTCCTTCCTCCCGCACCGCGCGCCTTCGCCGCCACCGCGCGCCGCCGCCGCCATCCACCTCGCGCCGCCCGGGGCCTCGCCGGCGTCCGCCTCCGCCTCGGCCGTGCCGCCCTTTGCCGCCCCGACGCCGCGACCGCGCCGCCCGGCCTCGCTCCGCGGCCTCTCCGCCGCCCCGTGCTCCGGCGAGAGCCCCTGCGAGCCCCTCGACCTTCTCCGGCCGGCGCGTCGCCAAGTCCGGCCATCCTCGGCTTCTGCGCCGCCGGTGAACAGTGTTCTCGCCGAGATCCAGATCCGTGAACAGTAAACCCTAATCCGGAGGTTGATTTTTTTCTCTATGTCCCGAAATTGCAGATCCATATGCTCATGTTCGTAGTCTCGTAACTTTGCATCCGTAGCTCCGATTCATGCATATAGCATATCAAAATGTTCATCTCATAAAGTATATCAATTCATTCCATTGCATCATTTTCATTTGAGTTCATCTTGATGCCCGAAATGCTGTTAGAAGAGGGCTACTTGAGATTATTGTCAGATCTGCTACTCCATTTAGCTTATTGTCATTTTTGCCATGATTATTGTGTGCATGATACGCCCTGATGCTCTACATATGTTTTATTAAGGGTTTTGTCATATTCCCAAAGGTGCAACCCATGTATTTTTGTGATGATTGTGGTGACTAGTGCAAGCTTGCAAAGTGGTGCACTCGGTAATTCTGTTTTCAGGGACTTAGCAATTCCACAAAGTCCTTGATCTGTTTATCTCATGATGCCATATGTTCATGTTGTTTCCTAGTGATCCGTGCCTCTTTTGAGGATGATCAGTAAGGATGTTTTGTTAATATTGTAGTTCTCTATCGATCCATGTCTTTGTTTGCAATTATGGAGCACCCTAGCTTGAGTCAATCGAGTTCTACTTTTGCTACTTTGTGAATCTGGGCAGATTGTCAACTTGTTTGCAATTTTGCCGATGATGTTGTAGTTGATCCGTGCATGCTATGCTATTGTTCTTGCCATGTATAGCTGGCATTTTGTGCCTTCTTGATGGATGTATGCTTGTCTTGTCATGACTTGCACCGTAGTGAGTGCATCGAGCTCGTAAACATGCCTACTTGAGTTATATTTCAGCATGCTCCAGTTTTCACTAAGTCTGAGAACTGATTATGTTTTTGCCATGTTCACATGCTTGCAATTGTATTTTCTGATCCCTTTTGGCTCAAGGTCACTAAGGGACTTTTGTTAAGATCTTTGAGTAGCTCCATGCCATGCTTTACTTTGCCATGTTCAGGTCCTGTATCATGTAGTTTTGTTGCTCCGAAGAGGGCTACCTGATCTGAAATTCCAGACAAGTGTTAATTTCACTAAGTCTGAGATCTGTTTGCCATATGCATTTTTGCCATGCTTGTTTGAACCTGTTAATGGATGAATTGGCCGTAGCTCAGTGCTAGACTTTTGTTAAGCATCTTGAATGCATCCCTGCCATGTATTTTGTTGTCATGTTTGGGTGCTGTAGCATGTTCATCTCATTGCATTTAGATGGCTACTTGCTGTAAATCGCAGACCGGTGTCATTTTGAATCGCTTGCCATTTCCAAACCGTAACTCCGATTCCGGCGTTCTTTATATCGTTTTCAAGCGATTTCATCTCATCTTTCCAGTGGCACACTTGGATTTCCAAGTTGAGGCCAGGTTCATGCATTTCCTGTCATATCTTGCATTTGCATCCCGCATCGCATCCCGCATAGCATATCATCTTTGCATCATGTTGTTTGAGTCTTGCACGTGGTTGATTGTGTCCTTGTTGCTTGTTTGTCTTGTTTGGGTAGAGCCGGGAGACGAGTTCGCTAACGAGGAGCCCGTTGAGTTTGCTTTCGAGGATCCAGTCAACTCTGACAACTGTGCAGGCAAGATGATCATACCCTCGAAATCACTACTATCTTTGCTATGCTAGTTTGCTCGCTCTTTTGCTATGCCAATGCTACGATGCCTACCACTTGCTTTCAAGCCTCCCAAATTGCCATGTCAAACCTCTAACCCACCATGTCCTAGCAAACCGTTGATTGGCTATGTTACCGCTTTGCTCAGCCCCTCTTATAGCGTTGCTAGTTGCAGGTGAAGATTGGAGGCCGTTCCTTGTTGGAACATTTATTTACTTGTTGGGATATCATTATATTGCTATGTTATCTTAATTCATCTATATACTTGGTAAAGGGTGGAAGGCTCGGCCTCTCGCCTAGTGTTTTGTTCCACTCTTGCCGCCCTAGTTTCCGTCATATCGGTGTTATGTTCCCGGATTTTGCGTTCCTTACGCGGTTGGGTTATAATGGGAACCCCTTGACAGTCCGCCTTGAATAAAACTCCTCCAGCAATGCCCAACCTTGGTTTTACCATTTGCCACCTAGCCCTTTTTCCCTTGGGTTTCGCAGACTCAAGGGTCATCTTATTTTAACCCCCCCGGGCCAGTGCTCCTCTGAGTGTTGGTCCAACCTAGAGCACCGTGCGGGGCCGTCCCTTGGCAACTTGGGTTACGTTGGCTCCCGTACGCTTAGCTTATCCGGTGTGCCCTGAGAACGAGATATGTGCAGCTCCTATCGGGATTTGTCGGCACAACGGGTGGTGTTGCTGGACTTGTTTTACCATTGTCGGAGTTGTCTTGAAGAACCGAGATACCGAGTCTGATCGGAACGTCTTGGGAGGAGGTCTATTCCTTCGTTGACCGTGAGAGCTTGTCATGGGCTAAGTTGGGACTCCCCTGCAGGGATTTGAACTTTTGAAAGCCGTGCCCGCGGTTATGGGCAGATGGGAATTTGTTAATGTCCGGTTGTAGATAACTTGAACCTTAACTTAATTAAAATGAATCAACTGAGTGTGTTACCGTGATGGCCTCTTCTCGGCGGAGTCCGGGAAGTGGACACGGTGTTGGAGTAATGTTTGCGCAGGTTGCTCTCTAGTTTCTCGCTCGCGCTTTGCCTCCTCTTCTCGCTCTCTTTTGCGAATAAGTTAGCCACCATATTTGCTAGTCGCTTGCTGCAGCTCCACATATTTTACCTTGCCTTACCTATAAGCTTAAATAGTCTTGATCGCGAGGGTGCGAGATTGCTGAGTCCCTGTGGCTCACAGATTACTATTACACCAGATGCAGGGCCTGATGATTCCGCTCCAGGAGACGCGCTTGAGCTCAAGTGGGAGTTCGACGAAGACTCTCAACGTTACTATGTTTCCTTTCCTGATGATCAGTAGTGGTGCCCAGTTGGGGGTGATTGGGACCGTGTCGCATGTTGGGTTCTCTTTTATTTTGGCGCCGTAGTCGGGCCATGAGTGTTTGGATGATGTAATGTTATTTATGTACTTGATTGACGTGGCGAGTGTAAGCCAACTATGTTATCTCCCCTTTATTATTATATTACATGGGATGTTGTGAAGATTGCCTAACTTGCGACATATGCCTTCAATGCGATTATGCCTCTAAGTCGTGCCTCGACACGTGGGAGATATAGTCGCATCGAGGGTGTTACAAGTTGGTAATCAGAGCCTTCCCCGACCTTAGGAGCCCCATTGCTTGATCGTTTTTAGCGGCCGAGTTGTGTCTAGAAAAATGTTTTGAGTCATTTAGGAATTATATATCGGAGAGTTTAGGAATTCTTTTTACTTCCCAGTCTCCTCATCGCTCTGGTAAGGCATCCTGACGTAGAGTTTTGACTCTTCTCTTCTCAAATTTCACTAAAATTTTTTAGGATCACGCGGGTATCTTGGAATCGTTCCGATGGTTTTATGATGAGAACATTGTCTTGGTGCCTCCTGTCAGGGGTTTAGTGGAAGTGTCCCGGGGAGTTGAGCTCTGAGGTGTTGTCATCATAATTTTATCGTTGCAGTTCTGGAATACCTGAGTTTAGTACGCCGACATCGAAAATCTCTTTTATGCAGTTCGTTGGTGAGATAACCTCGACGCCACCCAGTACTGGGGCGGGAGTTCGGGAGTATCGCCATAACTTGTATAACGGATGCTTTTCGAAGGTTGAGGTAGATGGTTTCCGAAGGTTTTCTTGGTTATGTGTTGAAGGATGGATACAGCTGGATGTAGGATTTGCTAGTTTGGGTGAGATATTATGCTTCCCCTGTATCCCCAACACCTGATTGCATAACCGGAAAGGTTCGGGAGTTTCATAGGTGGGAATTCTTGTAGCTCTAGTTCTTCTTCCACGGATATTGGTTTGAGATTGGGATTTCTTACCGATTATTCGTTCTTGATCCGTACCTTGTTGATTTATTTCTCTACCTTAATTCTACGTGGCTTCTCAATTTATGGATATGTGACCATTTCAAGAGGAATGCATTCGTTCATTTTGTTCGGATGTGAAGACTATATGTTGCAATTTTCATTCCGTTGGATTCAGCTTCAATATTTGTCTATCAATGTGCTAATGGTGGTCAACCTCTTCAGGATGGCTCCTCCAACGCGCACGACTCCGAATCCTGATCCGCCACCACCTCCACCTCCTCCGGAGGCATGGCAAGCTGTGATGGCCGCAACCAATGCAAACACACAGTTGATCATGCAAATTCTTCAAGAGCGCAATCAAGGCAACCAAGGAATCAAGGCACAATCAGAATCACTTTGCTACACTCAACCAGTTCCTTGCTAACGGGCCAAAGACTTTCAGCAATTGTGTTGAGGCAACCGATGCTGACGATTGGCTTGTGGATCTGTGCAAGCATTTCGAGTGCAGTAACGTCAGGCCTGAGGACTTTGTCAAGTTCGCTTCCTTCCAACTCAAAGATCAAGCTGCAGAATGGTTCCAGCAGTACAAGGACTCCAGAGGTGGACGTGTTATCACTTGGGATGATTTCCGTCGAGATTTCCGAGCTCATCATGTTCCTCAGAGCGTGGTTGAAAGCAAGCGTGAGGAATTCCGCAACCTGAAGCAAGGCTCTTTGTCTGTCTATGACTACAACAAGTTGTTCCAGAAGCTCGCCCGCTTTGCCAAGCAGGACGTCCCTGATGAGAAGAGCATGATATACCAGTTCAGGGGTGGTCTCAGAGAAGAAATCCAGCTAGCTCTTGTTCTCTTTGAGCCCTTGAGATACGATGAGTTCTACAACATGGCACTGAAGCAAGAGGCTGCTCAGTTGAGGTGTGATGCTTCCAAGAAGCGAGTCAGAGATGTTACTCCTTCTTCCTCTACTCAAGTGGCCAAGCAGCAGAAGTATTGGCTTCCTCCTCCTCCGTTCCGTCAGCCGTATCAACAGAAGAGCAAAGGTGGCAGTGGTTCTTCCCACCCACCCAACCCTGGCTTTCAGAACAAGACTTCGTCTCAAGCTCCAAGATCGAGTGCTCCGTATCACCGTCCGCTTTCAGAGGTCACGTGCAACAAGTGCCAACAGAAGGGTCACTATGCCAACAAGTGTCTCAACCAGAGGCGTCTTCCTCCTCCTCCTCTTGTCAGATCGGCAAGTACAGCTGTGGTCAAGCATAACCCCAAGCACGCCAAGGTCAATTGGCTGAATGCAGCTCATGCAGAGGAATCATCAGATGTCATCATGGGTAACTTTCCAGTTAACTCTATTCCCGCAAAAGTTCTTTTTGACACTGGTGCATCGCATTGTTTCATGTCAAGATCATTTGTTTCCAAGCATGACTTCGTTTCACAAATGTTGGATAAACCTATGGGAGTGGTTTCTCCGGCTAAGTCTATGAGGGCTACTTCAATAGTCCCGGATGTTTCTATCATGATGGGTGATTTCAAGTTTCTGGCTTCTCCAATGGTTCTTGGTAACTCGGATATTGATCTTATTCTCGGAATGGATTGGCTTTCTAAGCACAAGGCTCAGCTTGATTGTGCAGCCAGGCAGATTCAATTGACTCATTCGTCTGAGGATGTAATTGTCTTTGCCGCTGATGACGATACCATCCGTCTGTTTTCTCTCAATGAGAAGGGTGAATTGGATGCCATCTCGCAAATTCCAGTCGTTTGCGAATATCAAGACGTCTTTCCAGAAGAGCTTCCAGGAATGCCTCCGCACCGGCCAGTTGAATTCGTTATTGATCTTGAGCCTGGCACGGAACCTGTGTGCAAACGTCCTTACAAGCTCGGACCTGAAGAGTTGAAGGAGCTGAAGAAGCAACTCGATATTCAAGAGAAAATGGGTCTCATCCGGCCTAGTTCTTCTCCGTGGGGTTGTGGTGTTCTTTTTGTGAAGAAGAAGGATGGAACGGACCGACTTTGTGTTGATTACCGTCCATTGAACAAGAAGACCATCAAGAACAAATACCCACTTCCCAACATCAACGAGCTGTTCGAACAACTCAAAGGTGCCCAAGTATTCTCCAAGCTTGATCTCCGTATGGGTTATCATCAGATTCGAATCCGTGAGCAAGATATTCCCAAGACGGCTTTCAGGACAAGCTTTGGTTCATATGAATACACTGTCATGTCTTTTGGCCTCGTCAACGCTCCTCCGACGTTCTCTCGCATGATGAACTTCATCTTCAACGCCTACACCAATGACTTCGTTTTGGTCTATCTCGACGACATTCTGGTTTTCTCGAAGAACAAGGAAGATCATGCCAAGCACTTGCGTTTGGTACTCGATAAGCTCAGGGAACATCAGTTCTACGCCAAGTTCTCCAAGTGTGAATTTTGGCTCGATGAGGTTCTTTATCTTGGTCATATCATCTCTGCCAAGGGCATTGCCGTGAATCCTGAGAAGGTGTCTGCAATTGTGAATTGGGAACCTCCTCAGAACGTGAAGCAACTCCGTAGCTTCCTCGGTCTCGCAAGCTATTGCCGAAGATTCGTTGAAAACTTTTCTAAGATCGCGAAGCCTCTCTCTAATCTTCTCCAGAAGCACGTCAAGTACGTTTGGTCTCCGGAGTGTGACATTGCTTTCAACACTTTGAAAGAGAAATTGATCACTGCTCCAGTTCTGACTCCGCCTGATGAATCCAAGCCGTACGAGGTCTTTTGTGATGCCTCTCTCCAAGGTCTTGGCGCAGTATTGATGCAAGAGAAGAAAGTTGTTGCTTATACCTCTCGCCAGTTGAAGCCTAATGAGAAGAACTACCCCACTCATGATCTCGAGTTGGCGGCAGTTGTGCATGCTCTTTTGACTTGGAGACATCTTCTATTGGGAAGAAAAGTGGACATTTTCACTGATCACAAGAGTCTCAAGTACATCTTCACTCAGCCTAATCTCAACCTCAGGCAAACTCGATGGGTCGAAATGATTCAAGAGTATAATCCGAGTATTGAGTATACTCCAGGCAAGGCCAATGTGATTGCTGACGCATTGAGCAGGAAAGCTTACTGCAACAGTCTGATTCTCAAGCCTTATCAACCCGAGCTTTGTGAAGCTTTCCGCAAACTTAATCTGCAAGTTGTTCCTCAAGGTTTCCTCGCCAACCTTCAAGTCTCTCCTACCTTGGAAGACCAGATTCGCCAAGCCCAGCTTCTTGATGCTATGGTGAAAAAGGTGAAGATTGGGATTGCCAAGAGTCAACCCAAGTACAAGTGCTACCGCCTTGATGACAAGGACACTCTCTTCTTCGAGGATCGTATTGTTGTACCCAAAGGTGACCTCCGTAAAGTGATCATGAACGAGGCTCACAATTCTCTCCTCTCCATCCACCCTGGGAGCACGAAGATGTATCAGGACCTTAAGCAGGCTTATTGGTGGACTCGAATGAAGCGCGAGATTGCTCAATTCGTGAATGAATGTGATGTCTGCAGAAGAGTGAAGGCAGAACACCAAAGGCCAGCAGGTCTCCTCCAACCTCTTGCCATTCCAGAATGGAAGTTTGACCACATTGAAATGGACTTCGTGACTGGGTTTCCAAAGTCCAAGCGTGGCAATGATGCTATATTCGTTGTCATCGACAAACTCACCAAAGTGGCTCACTTTCTGCCTATCAAAGAGTCGATCACTGCAGCTCAATTGGCGGAACTCTATACCTCTCGTATTGTCTCTCTGCACGGTATTCCACAAGTGATCTCTTCAGACCGTGGCAGCATCTTTACCTCAAGTTTTGGGATTCTTTTCAGAAGGCCATGGGCACCAACATCCGCTTCAGCACAGCTTTCCATCCTCAAACTAGCGGTCAAGTCGAGCGTGTCAACCAGATTCTTGAAGATATGCTCAGGGCTTGTGTGATCTCCTTCGGCATGAAGTGGGAGGATTGTCTTCCTTATGCTGAATTCTCCTACAACAACAGTTTTCAAGCAAGTTCGGGCAAGGCCCCATTTGAAATTCTGTATGGCAGGAAGTGCCGTACCCCTCTCAACTGGTCTGAAACCGGTGAACGTCAGCTTTTGGGTAATGACTTAATCACAGAGGCAGAGGAAATGTGCAAAGTCATTCGTGATAACCTCAAAGCAGCCCAATCCCGTCAGAAGAGCTACTATGATAGTAAGCACCGTGATTTGGCTTTCGAGATCGGAGATCATGTTTACCTCCGCGTCTCTCCTATGAAAGGTACTCGTCGCTTCGGTATCAAAGGGAAGCTTGCCCCTAGATACGTGGGACCTTTCAAGATTGTCAGCAAGAGAGGCGACCTCGCCTATCAACTCGAGCTTCCTTCAAACTTTGCAAATGTTCATGACGTGTTCCATGTCTCTCAGCTTCGAAAGTGCTTCAAGACTCCTGACCGCACCGTCAACTTCGAGGACATTGAGCTCCAAGAAGATCTCTCTTATCGTGAGCACCCAGTTGCTATTCTTGAAGAGACTGAACGCAAGACTCGCAACAAGTCAATCAAATTTCTCAAAGTCAAGTGGTCACACCATTCCGACCGTGAAGCTACCTGGGAACGCGAGGATCACCTCCGTTCTGAGTACCCGGCGTTCTTTCAGTCCTAGATCTCGGGACGAGATCCTTTCGTAGTGGTGGAGTGTTGTAACACCCCGGATGTAACTTTCCCAATTTGTACTCCAACTCTTGCCGTTTCCGGCGTTAAGTTATTTATTTTCTCGGGTTCGGGTCTTTGTCTCCGTGTGTTGTTGTCGTTGTCATGCATCTCATATCATGTCATCATGGGCATTGCATTTGCATACGTGTTCGTCTCATGCATTCGAGCATTTTCCCCGTTGTCCGTTTTGCATTCCGGCGCTTCGTTCTCCTCCGGTGGTCATTTCTAGATTTCTTTCGTGTGTGGGGATTAAACATTTCCGGATTGGACCGAGACTTGCCAAGCGGCCTTGGTTTACTACCGGTAGACCGCCTGTCAAGTTTCGTACCATTTGGACTTCGTTTGATACTCCTACGGTCAACCGAGGGACCGAAAAGGCCTCGTGTGTGTTGCAGCCCAACACCCCTCCAATTTGGCCCAAACCCACCTAAACCTGCTCCATCATCTAGAGCGTTCGATCACGATCGCGTGGCCAAAAACCGCACCTCATTTGGACTCTCCTAGCTCCCTCTACCTCTATTTAAAGACCCCTTCCCCGAAATCCGGATCTCCCTCTCCGAAACCCTAAAAAATCCGGCTCCGCCGCCGCCGGACGTGTCCGGACGGAGCCGGACAACGTCCGGATCCCACCGCCGCCAACCACCGCGTGCCACGTGGCATCTCCGTCGCCAGCCGCCGCCGCGGCCCGGCGAGCCGCAGCGGGCCCTTCGGGCCCAGCCGCCCCGCGCGCCGCCTCCTCCTTCCTCCCGCACCGCGCGCCTTCGCCGCCACCGCGCGCCGCCGCCGCCATCCACCGCGCGCCGCCCGAAGCCTCGCGGCGTCTGCCTCGGCCTCGGCCGCGCTGCCCTTTGCCGCCCCGACGCCGCGGCCGCTCTGCCCGGCCTCGCCCCGCCGCCTCTCCGCCGCCCCGTGCTCCGGCGAGAGACCTCGCGAGCCCCTCAACCTCCTCCGGCCAGCGCGCCGCCAAGTCCGGCCATCCTCGGCTTCCGCGCCACCGGTGAACAGTGTTCTCGCTGAGATCCAGATCCGTGAACAGTAACACTAATCCGGAGGTTGATTTTTTCTCTAAGTCCCGAAATTGCAGATCCATATGCTCATGTTCGTGGCCTCGTAACTTTGCATCCGTAGCTCCGATTCATGCATATAGCATATCAAAATGTTCATCTCATAGAGTACAACAATTCATTCCATTGCATCATTTTCATTTGAGTTCATCTTGATGCCCGAAATGCTGTTAGAAGAGGGCTACTTGAGATTATTGTCAGATCTACTACTCCATTTAGCTTATTGTCATTTTTGCCATGATTATTGTGTGCATGATATGCCCTGATGCTCTACATATGTTTTGTTAAGGGTTTTGTCATATTTCCAGAGGTGCAACCCATGTATTTTTGTGATGAGTGTGGTGACTAGTGCAAGCTTGCAAAGTGGTGCACTCGGTAATTCTGTTTTCAGGGACTTAGCAATTCCACTAAGTCATTGATCTGTTTATCTCATGATGCCATATGCTCATGTTGTTTCCTAGTGATCCGTGCCTCTTTTGAGGATGATCAGTAAGCATGTTTTGTTAATATTGTAGTGCTCTATCCATCCATGTCTTTGTTTGCAATTATGGATCACCCTAGCTTGAGTCAATCGAGCTCTACTTTTTCTACTTTGTGAATCTGGGCAGATTGTCAACTTGTTTGCAATTTTGCCGATGATGTTGTAGTTGATCCGTGCATGCTATGCTATTGTTCTTGCCATGTCTAGCTTGCATTTTGTGCCTTCTTGATGGATGTATGCTTGTCTTGTCATGACTTGCACCGTAGTGAGTGCATCGAGCTTGTAAACATGCCTACTTGAGTTATGTTTCAGCATGCTCCAGTTTTCACTAAGTCTGAAAACTGATTATGTTTTTGCTATGTTCACATGCTTGCAATTGTATTTTCTGATCCCTTTTGGCTCAAGGTCACTAAGGGACTTTTGTTAAGCTCTTTGAGTAGCTCCATGCCATGCTTTACTTTGCCATGTTCAGGTCCTGTAGCATGTAGTTTTGTTGCTCCGAAGAGTGCTACCTGATCTGAAATTCCAGACAAGTGTTAATTTCACTAAGTCTGAGATCTGTTTGCCATATGCATTTTTGCCATGCTTGTTTGAACCTGTTAATGGATGAATTGGCCGTAGCTCAGTGCTAGACTTTTGTTAAGCATCTTGAATGCATCCCTGCCATGTATTTTGTTGTCATGTTTGGGTGCTGTAGCATGTTCATCTCATTGCATTTAGATGGCTACTTGCTGTAAATCGCAGACCGGTGTCATATTTGAATCGCTTGCCATTTCCAAACCGTAACTCCGATTCCGGCGTTCTTTATATCGTTTTCAAGCGATTTCATCTCATCTTTCCAGTGGCACACTTGGATTTCCAAGTTGAGGCCAGGTTCATGCATTTCCTGTCATATCTTGCATTTGCATCCCGCATCGCATCCCGCATAGCATATCATCTTTGCATCATATTGTTTGATCCTTGCACGTGGTTGATTGTGTCCTTGTTGCTTGTTTGTCTTGTTTGGGTAGAGCCGGGAGACGAGTTCGCTAACGAGGAGCCCGTTGAGTTTGCTTTCGAGGATCCAGTCAACTCTGACAACTGTGCAGGCAAGATGATCATACCCTCGAAATCACTACTATCTTTGCTATGCTAGTTTGCTCGCTCTTTTGCTATGCCAATGCTACGATGCCTACCACTTGCTTTCAAGCCTCCCAAATTGCCATGTCAAACCTCTGACCCACCATGTCCTAGCAAACCGTTGATTGGCTATGTTACCGCTTTGCTCAGCCCCTCTTATAGCGTTGCTAGTTGCAGGTGAAGATTGGAGGCCGTTCCTTGTTGGAACATTTATTTACTTGTTGGGATATCATTATTTTGCCATGTTATCTTAATGCATCTATATACATGGTAAAGGGTGGAAGGCTCGGCCTCTCGCCTAGTGTTTTGTTCCACTCTTGCCGCCCTAGTTTCCGTCATATCGGTGTTATGTTCCCGGATTTTGCGTTCCTTACGCGGTTGGGTTATAATGGGAACCCCTTGACAGTCCGCCTTGAATAAAACTCCTCCAGCAATGCCCAACCTTGGTTTTACCATTTGCCACCTAGCCTTTTTCCCTTGGGTTTCGCGGACTCAAGGGTCATCTTATTTTAACCCCCCCGGGCCAGTGCTCCTCTGAGTGTTGGTCCAACCTAGAGCACCGTGCGGGGCCGTCCCTTGGCAACTTGGGTTACGTTGGCTCCCGTACGCTTAGCTTATCCGGTGTGCCCTGAGAACGAGATATGTGCAGCTCCTATCGGGATTTGTCGGCACAGCGGGTGGTGTTGCTGGACTTGTTTTACCATTGTCGGAGTTGTCTTGAAGAACCGAGATACCGAGTCTGATCGGAACGTCTTGGGAGGAGGTCTATTCCTTCGTTGACCGTGAGAGCTTGTCATGGGCTAAGTTGGGACTCCCCTGCAGGGATTTGAACTTTCGAAAGCCGTGCCCGCGGTTATGGGCAGATGGGAATTTGTTAATGTCCGGTTGTAGATAACTTGAACCTTAACTTAATTAAAATGAATCAGCTGAGTGTGTTACCGTGATGGCCTCTTCTCGGCGGAGTCCGGGAAGCGGACACGGTGTTGGAGTAATGTTTGCGCAGGTTGCTCTCTAGTTTCTCGCTCGCGCTTTGCCTCCTCTTCTCGCTCTCTTTTGCGAATAAGTTAGCCACCATATTTGCTAGTCGCTTGCTGCAGCTCCACATATTTACCTTGCCATACCTATAAGCTTAAATAGTCTTGATCGCGAGGGTGCGAGATTGCTGAGTCCCTGTGGCTCACAGATTACTATTACACAAGATGCAGGGCCTGATGATTTCGCTCCAGGAGACGCGCTTGAGCTCAAGTGGGAGTTCGACGAAGACTCTCAATGTTACTATGTTTCCTTTCCCGATGATCAGTAGTGGTGCCCAGTTGGGGGTGTTTGGGACCGTGTCGCATGTTGGGTTCTCCTTTATTTTGGCGCCATAGTCGGGCCGTGAGTGTTTTGGATGATGTAATGTTATTTATGTACTTGATTGACGTGGCGAGTGTAAGCCAACTATGTTATCTCCCCTTTATTATTTATATTACATGGGATGTTGTGAAGATTGCCTAACTTGTGACAAATGCCTTCAATGCGATTATGCCTCTAAGTCGTGCCTCGACACGTGGGAGATATAGTCGCATCGAGGGTGTTACAAGTTGGTATCAGAGCCTTCCCCGACCTTAGGAGCCCCATTGCTTGATCGTTTTTAGCGGCCGAGTTGTGTCTAGAAAAATGTTTTGAGTCATTAGGAATTATATATCGGAGAGTTTAGGAATTCTTTTTTACTTCCCAGTCTCCTCATCGCTCTGGTAAGGCATCCTAACATAGAGTTTTGACTCTTCTCTTCTCAAATTTCCCAGTCTCCTCATCGCTCTGAACAGGACCACCCCGTGGAGGGCAGGATGAACAGTAGACGGTGGAGGGCAGGATGAACAGTAGCCCGTGGAGGGGTGGTTGAACAGGAGCCCATGGAGACGGCTGGTTGAACAGTAGCCGGTGGAGTAGCGCGCGGTGGAGGCTAGATGAACAGGAGCCCATGGATGAACAGTCGCAGGTGGAGGCTGGAGGAGGTCGACGATAGACGAACAGTAGCCCATGGAGGCTGGAGGGGGTCGACGGTGGAGATGAACAGTATCCTGTGGAGTCTCGTTTTGCGGTACGCCACACCCCTCCCGATGAATAGGACCCCCGTTTCAACCGTAGCGCTCCAACACAAGTCTGTTTCCTCGTTTTGTAGTATGCCACACCCCTCCCGATCAACAGGACCCCCGTTTCGACCGTAGGAGGTCTGTTTCCTCCGTTTTGCGGTACGCCAGACCCCTCCCGATGAACAGGATACCGTTTCGAACGTGGCTGGTCGAACACAAGGCCGTTTCCTCCGTTATGCGGTACGCCAGGCCTCGTTTCCATCGGCTGTTCCGTCCAAGCCCTCCCGATGAACACGAGACGCATTCCGTTTCGACCCAGCTGGTAGGCTCCCCATGAACACGACGACGACGTTGTTTCTCTGTTCCAACCCAGCCATGTACACAAGCCCTGGCCGTACGTACGCGTGATTAGGCGTTCAAGACCCCGCCCGTATGTACGTATGTGGCCGTATTTACTTTCTTGCACCTTGGCCGTTGTACGTACGTGTACATGCTATGTGCGCGCCTCTGCTACGACACGTGCGCACCTCTACATCGACCAGTATGTACGTACATGTTCGCGACCAGAATGACAACGCTACGTATGCTTTGACTAGGTGGGTCCCGAATGTCAGGCACTTCCTTGCGTGCGAAGATGTAGCTGGTGGGTCCCAGCAGTCAGGGGGAGAATCGTTTTTTTCTTACTTTGACGCACTTCCTTGCGTGCGAAGATGTAGCTGGTGGGTCCCAGGAGTCATGGGGAAATGTTTTTTTTGTGAAATACGGTGGCCCGTCCAGTGGGTCCCTCCTGTCAGGTGGAGGAATATTTATTTTGCGCATAATAAGGAGGCACTTCCTTGCTACGGCCATGGACCCAGCTGCCAGCCTCTACACATACAGTCCATGTCCGATGGAAGCTGTTCCTTGACGATGTTGACCACACCACGCCGAGAGCACCAGGGCGGTGGACGACGGCGAGGCCTAGGAAGGGGACAACGCGGAGCCACGGAAGAAGCGGCAGTGGATGCCCACGCTAGAACGTGCATATTGACTAAGTTGATAAAACCCTCCGTCCCCGTCAACTTAGTAGGCCCACAAGTCAGCCTGCCACTATACTGGGTCCCAGGTAGCAGGGGGAGTATTCATTTTTTTGTGCGTAATAAGGAGGCACTTCCTTGCGTGCGAAGATATAGCTGGTGGGTCCAAGCTGTTAGCAGCGTTAATGTTTTTTTCGCGAAATACAGAGGCCCTTTCGGTGGGTCCCAGATGTCAGGTGGAGGAATAATTATTTTGAGTGTAATAAGGAGGCATCTTCTTATGTGCGGCCATGGACCCAGCTGTCGGCCTCTCCACGTACAGTCCACTTCAGATGCATGTCGGTCGTTGACCACGTTGACCAGGTCGTGCCGAGAGCACCAGGGCGGTGGACGACGGCGAGGCCTAGGAAGAGAACGACACGGAGGCAGGGAAGACTCGGCAGTTGTTTCCCATGTGGAGGGGAGTACGACTTTACGAGGGTTTACTAGTTCGTCTGCCGTCGCCGGAGAAAAACAGCAGGTGTGGCTGAGTAGAGGGTTGGCTAGGCCAGCGATGGGAGTACGGTGGGGCGGTGAGGCATGCGTGGTAGCACAACCGGCCACGAGGAGGAGGGAGCAGGCAGTCCCGATGGCGCTTGTTTGAGCGGCGGGAGCAGGAAGATCAGAGATTGAAGAAGCACGACGGCCGTTGGATGGACATCCAACAGTCACTGCTTATGCGTCAACCTTTTTTTAAGAAAGCCTCAAATCTGTGGAAAACATCATACAGCCCATCTACCATTATTTCTAATAATTTACAGCCCATTTGCTATTTTTAAGGTTTTTTGGAGCCCATATTCTTTTTGTTAGCATTACAACCCATATTGTAGCCACGGTTAAAAAATTATACAAAATTTTGCATATTTCGGTGCGGTCCGAACTGTTTTTAATCCCGAAATTTCGAGTCACATTCAAACTGATTTTAAAAATAAATGTATATCAATATAAAATCCAACAAATTGTCCACGCATAAAAACCAATGCAATTTAAAATCTTGAAATGAAAAAAAGAAATTTGAAACTAATTGTCGGTTTGATGTGTTTTAAAAATGTACAACCCATTTCTCATTACTGATAGGCCATTTTCTCGGCTAGACGAATGAAGCTCTCCTCGTCTTGAAAGATTTGCAGCCCAACAGGCCTGACAAAGCGACTTACTTGGCAAATCACAAAAAAAAACTTGGTTGTGGCCGTGGACCCAGCTATCAGCCTCTCCATGTACAGTACTCTTTCGCTAGAAGTCGGTCGTTGACCACATTGACCACGCCGTGCCGAGAGCACCAAGGTGGTGGACGATGCTGAGGCCTAGGAAGGGAACAACGTGCAGCCGGGAAAGAAGCGGCAGTGGATGCCCACACGGAGAGGAGTACGAGGGTTCATTGGTTCGGCTGTGGTGTGAGACTGCCGTCGCCGCAGAATAACAGGGGGTGTGGGTGAGTGGGGGATGGCCTGGCCAGCGGTGGGAGTAGTATGGGGGTGGTGAGGCCTCCGCGGCAGCACAGCCAACCAAGGGAGGCAGGAACAGGCGGCACGACCGGCGCTGCTTTGGGTGCCTGGAGCAAGAAGACCAGAGGTTGAAGAAGCACTAAGGTCGTTGGATGGACATCGTATGGTAACTAGAGCTAGAATCGTTCATATTGACTAACTTGACAAAGCCCTCCATCCCCGTCAACTTAGTAGGCCCACAAGTCAGCCTCCAACTATGGTGGGTCCAAGCTGGCAGGGGGTATTCAATTTTTTGTGCACGATAAGGAGGCATTTCCTTGCGTGCGAAGATATAGTTGGTGGGTCCGACCTGTCAGTGGAGGGAACATTTTTTTGCGAAATACAGAGGCCCTTCCGTCAGGTCCCAGATGTCATGTGGAGGAATCATTATTTTGCGCATAATAAGGAGGCATTTCCTTGTGTGCGGCCATGGACCCAGCTGTCAGCCTCTCCACGTACAGTCCACTTCTGATGGATGTCATTCATTGACCATGTTGACCACGCCGGGCCGAGAGCACCAGGGCGGTGGACGACGGCAAGGCCTACGAAGGGAACGACATGAAGCCGGGGAAGACACGACAGTGGCTGCCCACGCGGTGGAGAGTACGAGGGTTGACTGGTTCGGTTGTCGTCGCCGAAAAATAACAGGAGGTGTGGGTGAGTAGAGGGATAGACATGCCAGGGATGCGAGTATATGATGGGTCCGTGAGGCCTGCCCGGCAGCACAGCCGGCCACGGGAGGCGGGAGCAGGCGGTTCCGACGGTGCTGGTTTGGGCGGCTGGGGCAGGAAGATCAGAGACTGAAGAAACACGATTGCCGTTAGATTGACATCTAACGGTCTGACATTGGTAGAGTGGATTGTTGACTAAGTTTCTTTTTTGATAAACCTTGTGTACACATGAACTTAGTAGGCCCACAAGTCAGCCTCCAAATCTGTGGCACACAACATAGAGCTCATTTGCTATTTTTTAATAATTTGCATCCCATTTGCTAATTCTTAAGTAATTTATTACAGCCCATTTCATGCCCAGGACCACGGTCAAAAAGTTCAACCTTATTTTGCATATTTTGGTGGAGTCCGAACTTTTGTAATCCCGAAATGATAAAACATTTTTTAAGAACTTCTTGATTTGCCAAAAAAAATGTTTTGCTTTTGTAACCAAATAAGACGTGGGACAATTGAGTTGGTTTAAGGGAAAACCAGTGGTAAAAAAATCAGCGATGGGAGGGAAAACAACAACAAAAATAAGGATGTAAATATGAAAAGTGAATTTTATGTATTTTCAATATAATGATACATGTATATGAACTAGTAAAACTGTAGGTAGAGATTAGAAAACGGATGTAGGACATGCGTTTCAAGAGGAAAATAGAACTGGGTTGTGTGTTTGATTCAGTAAAAAAAGTGCATGCGGATGTTGTAAGACAAAATATAACTAACGCTGGCGGGCCAGATGCCAGTAGATACCTGCTAGATCTTTGTGCCCCGTTGTCTTCATGGGCTGGGCCCGTTAAAAACAAAACCAAGCCTGGGCAGTCTACAGCCCAGTTGAAACTTGCTCGACCTGAAAAAACAATATACGTGCTCAATAAACGAGAGAATTCTGCAAGTACAGACTGATAACTGGGATGCAGTCGGGATATTGTTTTTTCATCGTGATAATAAGAGCATGCACTTGTTTCGAAATTTTTTGAGAACTGGGAATTCGAACGGTAGGTGCTTATGCTACCCATCAAATAAAAATAAGGTGCCTGAAAATTCGTTTCGAAACAAATGATTCAGCTTTATATCCACGTCGACCCTCGGCATGATGGTTGGAAGCAAATGCCAAGTTCATACCAAAAGATCGTTAACAACAATACCAGCTTGCGGACGACAAGGTAGTACAAGTACCAATACCAACCTAACTTATAATCTTTTTAGTCCTGGCCCTAGTGTTCGTCTGGTAGAAAATCTTGCAGAGGACCAGCTCCCGCTCCTTCTCTTGCTCCAGGTCCCCGAGGTGGTGCTGGTGCATCACCTAGTTGGTCCTCTGCTGGTCGAAGTTCTTGTTGGTGTGCAGCACCAGAACCTTTTTGCTGCCCGTCTGCCAGCCGTTAACCATCACCGGCAAGGTATTGCCAGTGTTGTGCCACATCGCGTGCATGCCGCACTCCGACTATATCTTGCGACGCGTCCACATGCCCCTTTTGAACGCCCTGGAATTGTGCTGGAAGAAATGCTTGCTTAGGCCTCAAGGTGCTCGATCAGCTCCTGATCCGTGGGATCGAACTTGACGCTAGCCGGCAGCACCGGCCAATCCTTCTTCGACTTGCATGGGTTAATTCCAGTTATATGGTACTCAATGTATGATCAATCGACTGTTTTAAGTGAATGATGAAAGATGTCGACAGATAAGTGGTACTCCAAATCTGAAGTCCAGAATACCCGAACACGCTGCCGGGATTCTTGTGTCACCTCACGCGCAGCGTGTTGTCACGTCAATTCAATATGTGGACATGATGAATAATTTGACCGACATATACTAGTACTGCTACTGTACTACTTACTAGTCATATTTAGTGTCACATTTTAACCATAGGTTTAAGTAACAAGTACGCACTTGAAGCCTAAGTGATATATATATATATATATATATATATATATATATGCTGCATAGCATCTCCATCATCATTATCAGTACATCATGCACAGGTGAGTTAGGATGCACTTGATCCAAGAAAGGTATCTATCCATCAAACCAGTGGAGTGCTTCAAACTAACAACAGTACATAATATCCAACAAAAGAGGGTCGTGCTACATACATATCAGTACGAATCAAGTTGTGCATATTTGCTGTTGGCATGAACGACATCACTGCATGTCAGGTTTGCAAAAGCCATCCATCGCATGGAAGCTTGATGCCTTTCACACACTGAAGATTATCTGGCAACAAGCTGTGTCGACGAATCTCTAGATATGGTGATTCATGAAACCCATGGTATGATGTGCAAACACAATCCCTCCTGGCGAATGGAAGTTGCATAGCACGGTAATCATCACCAGTGATATGATCGATGATCGGTTGGATGATCGGATAATTGAGCCCAAGGAACATGGAGTGGTTGCTGAGGCTGTAAACCCGCCTTCAGTTGAATACGTCTGGCCCAACGGAGCTGGGATTTCTCGAACACGAAGCAGCCATAGCCATCAATGTCACGAACGCCCTAGGCATTGTATTGCATGTGGTTCGATGAAATGGTTTGGTTAATTTGGTACGTGCAAATGAGCATCAAATGACCACCGTCAGCTGAACGAGCGATAAACCACCACCCATCGGCTGGTATGATTCCAGGTCCTGGAATCATGAAGGCCAGCACATTTGCGTCTGCTGCAACAATTCAAATTGGAGACCAAAAGGACAAAAATAAACAATCATATTCAGAGTATGTGTGGAATTAAGATTATTATAACAGTGACACATATCATTGACAAAGAATTGCAATGTCATGGTCATAATCATACCCCAAGCTAAAAAAAATAAGCCAATGGCTTTCATATTCTAGCAATATATCATGGTTCAAACATCATGTAACAATGAGAGGAAAACAGATATGACAGGGCCTACTCATATGCTACCATAGCACTTACTATAGTTATCATATCAACTCTAAGCAATAACGTGCGTTGTTATAAAAATCCTGGAAATGAGAGTAACATATAGCAATCATGAGGTTATACTCATAATATCTATTCTAACAATCATTAGATACCAATTGTTCTCATATCAACTCTAACAATAACATGTGTGGTCATAAAAATCTAGGAAATGAGAGGAACATATAGCGATTATGTGGTTATAGACATACCATATATTCTAAATTTGTAAAAATGAACAGGCAGTCGTATTCTTAATGTAAAGATGAGATGAGATAGAAAAATTACACGATGATAGATTCCACCAGCATAGGCAGCCAACCTGTGCGTCGACCGCATTAACGATGCCATCGTGCACTATAGCATCAAACAGAAGTGTTGGGTAAAGAGGATCGACGATGAGCCATAACCATGTATGGCGGCCAGATTCTAGATAGACTAATCCCATGTTGAACACGGCAATGAGCTTGTAATCCATGTAGTCTTCTGATGGTGTGGGCACTTCACAGATTACAACCTTCAGCAAACAGAGGTCGAGCCAAAAGCTTGACTCGTCTCGTGCGTACTAGCTAGGAGTGTCTGGCGGGCCACGAAGCTCGATGGCGGTGGTATACAAAGATGGAAGGGTGATCTCTCGCTGGGTGTAGATATCCACGAGACGCCACGGACTACCGGATTGGTGGATGAGGACGATCCAGTTGGCCTTCATGCCCGCCCAGTAGTGCCGCACATGAAGGAAAGGTGGACGGGTAGTGGTAGCATGTCAAGGGGCACCACGACAACCTTCGTAGGATCGTCAAGTCGGTGTCTGGGCCACCTGCAAGTATCGGGAATCAGCAAGCAGGGTGTCTTGAAAAGAGCCGGCTGGTTGCAGAACAGTAGACGGTACAAAGACACCGAGCATGCGGCCAGATGGACGGTGCTGAGTAGGTCCATACGATTACAGATCTGCTCCAAGAGAACATCGGGGAGGGAATTCCAATCGCGGCTCTGCGTGTCAGTCGGTTCTGCCATTGGGGTTTTCAGTGCCAGCGAGCCAGCGGGGAAGTGGATTCGGACGGGCGAGCAAAGAAGCTTCTCCTCGCGTGGCCGAGCAGTGAGCGGGGGGATATGGTATGCGCGAGCTACCAAGGAAGATAGCGCGGGCGGGCGAGCAGTGAGCGGGGAGGAATGGTGTGCGGCCGACGATGGGGAAGAGAGGAGGAAGAAGAGTGGAAGACGGGGAAGAAAGTGCATTAATAAATCTCAATTCTACTACTACTACCAGGATATACCGTCCTTCGGAGTGTAAATAGTTACACCGATGACATGTTGGTCTACCACAAGAGGGCCCATATGTCAGTTAATGGAGGACAACAGCGTTCTCTACTGGCAAACATGATGGCAGTACTGGGTAAGGCTGATTTAGTAACACCAACACACTGGTTCAGCTTATTAATTAAGTGTCCCATCTACTGCAGCGTGTATTGTCACTTCACTACGAAGACTAGTTGAATAGTTCTCTCTGACCGAGATGGGGAATAATGGATCACGAACAAGGTTGTCAGAATCACGATTTTGAATCGGGTCGGAGCTCCGATGGTAAGATCGCAAATCGTAGAATCTTCACTATCAGGATCGTAGAAACGTAGATTCTATGAACTAAAATTGTAGAATCATAGGGGTTAGTTTGGATCGTAAAGTCGTAGAATCATATAACAGAATCGTGATTCTGACAACCTTGATCGCGAAGACTTCCTTTCTACATTATCCCTATGCATCTACGCTCACTTCACTCATTTTGCTCCGTACGTAGTCACTTGTTGAAATCTCTAGAAAGACAATTACTCCATATTTGGGAACAAAGGGAGGATTTTACTCCGTATTTGGGAACAGAGGGAGTATCACCATATGAAGGGAACAGAGGAAGCTTGAAATATGAACATGTCAATGGGAGGGAGTAAGCCCCATGCATGCATGCAACATGCAACACTCACACGTACACATGGACGCACGCAACACTCACGCACCCATGCGGCACACAGCACACGACGCAACACACATGCTCACGCTCAAGTGCTCAACCTACTCCCTACGTCCGTGAAAGACTGTACATTTAGAGATTTACACATTGACCAGGGCATAATTAACGCCCAAAAGTAGCAGACTTATGTGTGCATCCGACCATTAAGAGAAGAAGATTAAATGAAGGTCGTTGCATGCTATAATTAATGATAGACATGTAGCCTATACCTAGAGCACAAGTTGGTGCATTAGTCAATCAATATCGATTTAGATTAAAGGCTAAATGCATTGGAAGTGTAGATGTACTACACTCTTTGTTTTTTTAGCTAATTTCTTTGCTTTGCCAACTGACAAGTGGGACCCAGAAACCAAGTGACAATTTAACCAGTCAACAAAGTGCCACGTCGACTATGTGGCCGGTCAGTAGGGTGCAATACGGTGATCTACGATGAGCTAGTGATCATATAATCACCGCAAAACTATATATAGTGACTGTAAAGAGCGTAGTGTTACATACATTGATCGCTAGTGTATTTTTCTCGTCGCAAATTAAGCCATATTAACCGGAAAGGACGCAGTATGGACTAGTACTAGTACTGCTTTGATGTGTCCCGTCAACTCCCCGAACGAGGAGAAGCTTGCTTACTATGCCTCTCCCTCGCCCACGCGCGCAGTGGTTCATAGGACAAGGAGAGGGTTTTGACTACAGCGCCCTCTCCCTCTCCCTCTCCCTCGCCCTCGCCCTCGCGGTGGACGTGCAGTAGTTCAATGCGTGTCAGATTGCCAGAAGCATAATGTGTACTGAAGTATCATCATTGTTGGAGCTTCCGAAGAGGCGAAGAGCCAAGTGCAAGGTTCACACGAGTACGAACTGTTGAACCTCCCGAAGAGGCAAAGAGCCAAGCGCAAGGTTTTATAGGAGTTATCGTCCTAGTAGGAGCGTACTACAACTATAGCGAACGATGCTACTGTATGATGCCGCCACGTCACGTATATCCAAAGTTGTGCCACGTTTTTTTCTCAAAGAGCATGTTGGAGCCTGTGCAATAACCACACAAGTTGCACGTACACATAACACATTTACTAGTAATAAATTCTAAAGGACAAATGCCAGTATGCCACACAAGTTCATCTCCAATTCATGTGATAAATTTATGCACGACTAGTCTACATATATTCACAGCGCTACCGTTCACAATTTACCGTACTCCACTTACACGTTATAGATGGGCTACATGTCCTCCTCCAGGTTCCAGTCCCAGGTGTTCTTCAATGATGGCACGATCGATAGCGGTGGGCAACGGGAATCATTGTCGCAGCTTTCTAGTCCGGTTCCACACGATGGAGACTCATCCAAGCTGAAGCGGCATAAATCAGGGATAGTGTGTCCCAGCATGTCGTTCATCCGGCGGTGCGCACTGAAGACACAACCATGCTTCATGAACATTGGGGTAGTTGTCCCCAATAAAAGCGAGTACTCTCCAAGAGTGTTCCTCGGCACCCACGTAGCATCACGGGGTCGAACTCGGCACCGTTCATTTGGTACACGCGGCATCTCAGATCCGGACACATGGTGACATACATAGTCAAGGCCCATGCATAATAATGTTGTGCTCAAATATGGCGGTCAGTAATATTGTGCAGCAAATAGTACTACTCCAGTATTGAGGAAGTAAAATAACTGGCTTATTATATATAGCCACTGTTGGCTACATGGATGAGATAGTAAGACATGGGAAAACAAAAATGGTGGCAGCTAGTGGGTTCAAGTCTTCAAGGGCCTAGCTAGCTATACGCGTCCTCCAAGGTAAAAAGTACTCCTACTAGTACGTAAGTAGAGTACTAGTACAACAATGAAAGAGAAGGCGAGAGGGTTAAAAAAATGGAATACCTGGGTAGATGGTGATGGTCGGATCGTGGTAGATTGTGTGACCATGTTGCACATCAGTGGTACCATGGGTAACGACTGCTAAGATAGTTGATCCCAATATGCCAAAGTCGGCTACAAGGTTCCAGGTTAGACCGAATCGCGGATGCAATGCACATCCAGGATCGGCGATCTTATTTTGATCGTGGGATGACTGGTCCCTGCAAAATAATGGAGTACCGTTAGGGATGCAAATGATGGTTTGTGCATTCCGTTTGTAATCTCCCGTACCATAGGATGGCAACCAGATGAAACAAGTCCCCTGGCTTGTTGCCGCGAAGATGCGGCCTGGATGGCGCACGGCATCTTCGAACATGTAGGGGTACAAATCTGCCGCCGCCAACATGCGCCAGCCTCTATCGTTACTGCCTCTTGCATTGATGGAAATCCTTATGTCGAACACCGCAATGAGATAGTAATCGTCATAGCCGCGTCGCTTTGTCGGCGGGTCCGCAATTGCTATCTTCTTCAATCTCATGTAGGCATCATCATACGTATTCAAGCCCAGCCAGTCTGGAAGGCCGATCCCAATGGTGGAGAAGGGGTCTACTGGGACGGCCGCACTGCTGTGGATGTTGTGCAAAATGATGGTGGTATCCGGTCGGAGGTATGCAAGCCAATCTTCGTTGGCACCGACCCAGACCTATATATAAGACGGTGGGCAGCGGAGAAATTACGAGATGGAAATGGAATAACTAAGTACTACATGATCAAACTCCATTACTGACATGCTCATCGGAGAAAATCCAACTACCTCTCAACGTCGGCAACTCTAGCGGAGTCAACGTGCAACCATGGCCAGGGAGCGGTGGACTATTCGAAGGATTGTCCCATAGAAGAACCTTCTCCTCGAGGACGCATGGAAGACCAACAAGCATGGCTGAGGGAGTCCTGGATTAGGGGGTCTCCGGACAGCCAGACTATATCCTTTGGCCGGACTGTTGGACTATGGAGATACAACATTGAAGACTTCGTCCCGTGTCCGGATGGGACTTTACTTGGCGTGGAAGGCAAGCTAGGCAATACGGATATGTATGTCTCCTCCTTTGTAACCGACCTTGTGTAACCCTAGCCCCCTCCGGTGTCTATATAAACCAGAGGGTTTTAGTCTGTAGGACAACATACAATCATACCATAGGCTAGCTTCTAGGGTTTAGCCTCTTTGATCTCGTGGTAGATCAACTCTTGTAATTCTCATATCATCAAGAACAATCAAGCAGGATGTAGGGTATTACCTCCATCAAGAGGGCCCGAACCTGGGTAAACATCGTGTCCCCTGCCTCTTGTTACCATCCGCCTTAGACGCATAGTTCAGGACCCCCTACCTGAGATCTGCCGGTTTTGACACCGACATTGGTGCTTTCATTGAGAGTTCCACTCTGTCGTCACCATAAGGCTTGATGGCTCCTTCGATCATCGCTAGCGATGCGGTCCAGGGTGAGGCTTTCCTCCCTGGACAGATCTTCATATTCGGCGGCTTTGCACTGTGGGCCAATTCGCTTGGCCATCTGGAGCAGATTGAGAGCTACACCACTGGCCGTCAGGTCAGATTTGGAAACTTGAACTACACGGCCAACATCCGCGGAGACTTGATCTTCGACAGATTCGGGCCCATGTCGGACGCACCACACAATTGTGACAAGCATGACGTAACTCTGTCGTCGGAAGATGTTCGGGAGATCACATCCGCAACTACTCCGTCCATCAATCCGGAGCAAGTCGCGCCATCCGAGAGCAGAGGGATGGACCCCCCTGTCGGTGTCAAAACCGGTGGATCTCGGGTAGGGGGTCCCGAACTATGCGTCTAGGCGGATGGTAACAGGAGGCGGGGGACACGATGTTTACCCAGGTTCGGGCCCTCTTGATGGAGGTAATACCCTACGTCCTGCTTGATTGTTCTTGATAATATGAGTAGTACAAGAGTTGATCTACCACGAGATCGAAGAGGCTAAACCCTAGAAGCTAGCCTACTGTATGATTGTTGTTGTTAGTCCTACGGACTAAACCCTCCGGTTTATATAGACACCAGAGGGGCCTAGGGTTACACAGAGTCGGTTACAAGGAAGGAGATCTACATATCCGTACTACCAAGCTTGCCTTCCACGCCAAGGAGAGTCCCATCCGGACATGAGAAAAAGTCTTCAATCTTGTATCTTCATAGTCCAACAGTCTGGCCAAAGGATATAGTCCGGCTATCCGGATACCCCCTAATCCAGGTCTCCCTCAGTAGCCCCTGAGCTAGGCTTCAATGATGATGAGTCCGGCGCGCAGATTGTCTTCGGCATTTCAAGGCGGGTTCCTCCTCCGAATACTTCATGGAAGATTTTGAACACGAGGATCGTGTCCGGCTCTACAAAACAGGTTCCACCTACCACCGTAGAGAGAATAATATTTCCATAAATCTAATCTGCTGCGTATCCCGTAGTGTGACAACACACCACGGCCAGGTCTTTATTCGAATCGTTTTTATAACCAATCTCAGTGTGTTTCGCGAGGCGGTTTCCTTGGCACGTCTTCTCGAAGAAGAGATCGTGTCCCCTTTATTACGGGATTCTCATCAATACGGACGTGGGTAACCCAACCGTGCCTATTTGTAGGACTCCTAGATCTTAGGCAAGTCCCAAACGGCCACGAGGAGGATGCTTGATATTCGCCCTCTTTATAAAGGGGACAAGGCTTTTTTCTTTTTTTCCTCACGTGCTTAATCAAATCCTTCCCCCGCCTCGAGTTCTAACACCCAAAACTCAGGTCAGGTGCTTCGGACCTTCAACTATGTCCGGATCCAACCTTCAAGGTCGGTGGATGCCTTCCTCCGTCACGGAGGAGGACATGAAGAAGTTGAGAGAGGCAAGATATCTGACCGCCGAAATTTCGCATCGGCTGCCTGCCCGAGGGCAGGTCGTCCCTACTCCCGAACCCAACGAGAGCGTCGTGTTCGTCTCCCACTTCCTCCGAGGACTAGGCCTCGCTCTGGATCCCTTTGTTAGGGGTCTTATGTTCTATTATGGGCTAGATTTTCACGATCTGGCCCCGGATTCCCTTCTTCACATCTCGACATTTATTGTCGTATGTGAGGCCTTCCTCCGCATTACCCCTCACTTCAGCTTGTGGCTCAAGACCTTCGATGTGAAGCCGAAGATGATCGAGGGGCAGCACACAGCGTGCGGAGGCGCTTTAATAAGCAAAATTGCTGATGCTCCATGGCCTGAGGGTTGCCTCCCAGAGGTCTCCGGATTGTGGCAGCGGGAGTGGTTCTACATCACAGCTCCCCGGAGTGCCAAGTGGGTAGCTGCCCCCACCTTTTGATCAGGCCCCCCACCACAATTGATGTCATGGATCAGCAGGGGGCTGAGCTGGGGTCCAGCCAAGGACGTGCCAATACTGCAAAGCCGTATCCGAGATCTCTTTGAGAGAGATTTCAGTCTGGTTAAGGTAGTGCAAGTTATGCTAGTTCGTCAAGTCTAGCCTTGCAAACGCCGGCCCCTTCGCATGTGGGAATTCAACCTGGAAGGACTGCGAGCTATTCAACATTTCCTCAGCATGACGCACGAAGAGATATACAAATTGTTGTTCGGACCACAAATAATGTGTCCGGACATCACTGAGGATGCAGGTCTGAGCTGCAATCGCCCGGATACCCAAGTAAGTAGCCCCACATCCGAACACACTGTTTGTTTATTTATCGCAACATTGCCCTAAAAAAGCCGCTCTTTGACCAGGATTGGATAGTGAAGGCAAAGTTGATCAGGTGTCCAGCCCCCCTCCCTGAGACCTCACCAAATCCCGTGCTAACCAGGATGCTAGAGATCGCGCCTTATCAAGCGCCCTCGGGAGAAGATAAAGGGGGGAACAAGGAGGCTAGCGCCTCCGCGAAGGAGGTTAGCCGGGAGGAGGAACTGAAACTTCCTCTCCCCAGGGAAGGAAGAGAACCGCCTCTAAGGACCCGGAGACAATGGTCTTCAAACGGGGGAAGAAATCTTCGCCGGAGGGTCCTGCCCTGGGGGATACCCTGGCCACACTATGCCCTCAAGGGGATCAGCCCTCCACCGAGCTGTAAGTAAAAGGGTACTTAATAATGAAAATATCTCGCTTTACTTCTGAGGAAAATAATCAAAGAATTTATCTTGCAGTTTGGATCTTAGCCCTTCTCAGCAGAGCTCGTCTTCAGGGGATCTTCTTCTAGAGATGATGGAGAGCGAAACGCCTCCCCCTGCCACACTGCCTCACGAGGCGGGCGACCACGAGGTGTCATCGCGGAGGGTTTCTCCAGATCCGGCAAGGCCATAAGGTAATCCTATGGCCACCCGACTCAGTATCCGGCTCTTGAAGAGAGCAATCTAAAGAGTCCGACACCGTCTGGTGTGCGGTCGGACGTACTAAGGGATCTGCTAGATCAAGCGGCTATCTCAGAAGAGCACCGCACGTTGATGGGTACGGTGATTGAAAGGATTTCGTCCGCCAAAAGCGGGTTGCATGAAGCCTTTATGAGTCTATTGATGGGTTTTGAGGTACACGAAATGATGTACATTGTTCATAGTACCGCACATTTTCAGATGTGCCCTGCGTAGATAGTAGCCCCTAAGACTCTGGTTATCGTCGAAAACGGCGGCAAACAGAGGATCATATTCCCAGGTAATAACCAGACTGCCTTTATGTGCAGGTGGTTGAAGCTCCGGTGGCTAGTCGGACTGATGGGTTTGCTGAACTAAGGCCGCAACTGGATGCGGCAGATGTTGACATCGTGCTTGTTAACAAGCGGCTTGATGAGGCACGGGGTAGGTGATTTTTCTGGTGATTGTCACATAATAAGAGCAGCATGATGCCAGTATCTTTAATATGTTGTGACTGCAGATGAAGCTGCCACCGTGGAGACCCTTCGGGCGGAGGTTGCTCGAGCCAAGGAGCAAGCAAGGAGTAGCAATGTGGCCACTTTAAAGGCGGCCGAAGAGTTAAGGGCCGAACAGGCCACGCATTGCGAGAGCAAAGAAAAAATAGCCAAGATGGCTGTTGAGTTAAAAGATGCTGCTGACCATTACCAGCTTCTTGAAGAAGAAAACCGGGCGAAGGCGACGGACCTGGAAAAGGCCCGGGTGGCTGCCAAGGAAGCCCGCTCCAAAATTAGAGCAGCGAAGGAGGAGCTGCATCAAGCTACAGATATTGTATCTGGGAAGCCCTTCTTGTTGCGGACTAAGTTCGGGGATGCGAAGTGTGCACCTCTGGACCGGCTATGGAGTTCTGCGGATGCCTACATGGATTTGGCTGCAAGTGCTGCTGATGCAGCCGAGTACTTCAAGGATCGGAAAGATCACGAAGTGGAAAAACTGTTTTGGTCATAGTTTCACGCTCCAGCCCATCCGCTGCTGTTGAATGAGCAAATGGCCGAGTGGGCCGAGCTCCATAGATTATCCGGACTTGCCGTGAGGTCAGTTGTGGATCATCTGTGGCCGAGAGGGCCAAGGCCGAATAGCTACTTTAGCTTAGTGCAACAATTCCTTGGTGCTATGCCACACATCGATGCTGTAAAGAAGTCAGCGTGCATAGAAGGCTCGCTGATGGCCCTTGCCCATGTCAAAAGATACTGGGCAGAGATGGATGCCACCACTGTTGCGGCACAGGGTTCGGCCATAGGCCGAGTGGCTGCCGAGCACTACTTTGAAGAAGTTCTTGAAGGCGCTCGTTCGATAGAGGCTCAGTTCTCGAAGAATATTATGTTTGAGTGACATGTATTCCCATTGTAAAAACAATGTTTTATTGAGTTTATCAAGGCTGTATTTATACTTTTGCCCGAAAGTACTATGATGCCTCCTGTGCGGCCGTTTATGTATATATGTATATAACCTGAAAGATGGCAGTCGTCGGCTTCAGCCCCCACACATATAATGCGGGGGTGCTCACAGAAGACGCATGTTCACACTTGATCCAACGTCTTGGTCCATTAAGGAGGTGATAGCGCACCGAACTAGGCAATCGGACTATAATGCTTTAACACTTTCACTTAGCCAGAGGAGTTTGACAGTGGGGCTACTATATAGCCCCTGGTGGCTCCACACTCATCCGAATTTGGGGCGCGTACATGCCTGGCCGGGAAATGGCCCTTCGGTAAGGCGGAGGAATGCCGAAGATTCCGTTAGGTCATCAAGTGGTTCACCAGTCTCACGCTATATCATGACAGTCAGTTTTCGGCTTTCTCTACTGAGGTGCTCGTCCAGATGAACCAGGGCACAATCGCAGTAGTTCTCCTGGTGCCGCCTTAGCCGATAGAGCGGAGCGTAAGGCAGCAAAACACAGGAGCCGGGCAAACCCAACATTTGACCAAAGACATGATTCAGAGCTGATGCATATAAGGCCAAACTCGCGACGCCGAACACTCCCTAAGGTATTCGGTCTTTATGAGAAGCCCCTGGTGTCCTTTGTAAGAAGCCCCTGGTGTCCAGGTACGTGCAATATTCTGACGTGGCCACATGCCAATACGTCAGCATCCTTCTCAATTGTACTGAGAATCTGGGGGATGTGTATCAACAAGAGATAGTAAAAAAGGTTTACGCAGGGTCTTAATCTAAAAAGAATCCTTGGAACGGGTCCTTGCTGCACTCATCTAACCTGTGTATAAGGTCTGCGCCTATGTCTCCGTTGTGCCATATCCTGGACGGGTGTAGCACGATGGTCATCTGTAAAAGAGAGGAACTTAGTTGAAAAGTTGTCATGCAAAGGGTAGGTTATACTAAATACACCATGTACAGTTCAAGATCAGTAAAGTTGAGCCTAATTGTCACTTGTTAACACGCATTGAGCCCCTTGTATTGTTATAGGGGTATAGCCATCAAACCTGTATCAATTATATATAGCTGCACCGGACTCGTCTAACCGTGTCCGTGGTCTTAACGACCTGTCAGATGCTTTAGTTGGTGAGGTCGTCTAGAGCATCTTAAGCATGAGAGAAGCGTAATGCGGTATTGCGTTAAAGCAAGTGAAAGCTTCACGTCCGAGTAGTGCTTGATAGCCACTTTGGAACAGAGCGATGTGGAAGGTTAACTTTTTGCTGCGGAAGTTATCGGGAAAGCCGAATATAACCTCTAGTAGCAGGGAGCCCGTACAATGGGCTTCTGGGCTTGGCGTTACTCCTTTAAAGGTAGTATTGCTATGGCTGATTTTTGTTGGGTCTATCCCGATTTTGCAGACTGTGTCCTGATATATCAGGTTTAAACTACTGCCGCCGTCCATCAGGACTCGTGTGAAGTGGTATCCGTCAATTATCGGGTCTAACACCAAGGCAGCCCATCCTGCATGCTGGATACTTGCCGAGTAATCCTGATGGTCAAAGGTGGTCGGCTTGGACGACCAGTGGCAGAACTCCGCGGTGATAGGCCCTGGGGCATGTGTCTCTAGGAGTGCCGCTTTGTTTCTCCCCTTCATCATGTGTAACACGTTTACTGTTTTGACTTCTGGTGGGAATTTCATCTGTTCCCCAGTGCTTTGCTTGCGAGGCTCATCCTCGTCTTCGCTTGGTGTATCCTGCCCCTTGTGTTCAGCATTGAGTTTGTCAGACTGCTTGAATACCCAACATTCTCTATGGGTATGATTTGCAGGTTTATCAGGGGTGTTGTGGATCAAACATAGTTTGTCCAGAATCTTGCTCAGGCTAGACAGTTTGTCTCTGTTGCCTTTGGAGGGCAGCTTTTGCTGACCTGGCCGAGAGCTTCTAAATCCGGCATTTACCACCGTCCTCTTCTGGTTGTCTTCTTTATTCCGATGCTTGTTTTTGCTGCGTCATGGCTTCCCGTTTCCGTCCCTGACTTCGGATGTACTTGGGTCACTGGTGCTGCATCGGGCTAACCAGCTGTCCTCGCCCGCGCAAAAGTGGGTCATGAGACTTGTAATGCTGCCATGGCCGAGGTGTCTGGCAAGCCATTCGTCTCGAACGCTGTGCTTGAAAGCTACTAAGCCTTCGGCGTCTGGACAGTCGACTATTTGTTTCTTTTTAGTGAGAAACCTATTCCAAAGCTTTCGGGCTGACTCTCCGGGCTGTTGAGTTATATGACTTAAATCGTCTACATCTGATGGTCGGACATAGGTCCCTTGAAAATTTGCTCGAAAAGCGTCTTCGAGCACTTCCTAGCTTCCAATGGAGTTTTTGGGGAGGCTTTTAAGCCAGTGCCGAGCTGGCCCTTTGAGCTTGAGGGGTAAGTACTTGATGGCGTGGAGATCGTCTCCTCGAGCCATGTGGATATGGAGGATGTAGTCCTCAATCTAGACCCTAGGGCCCGTCGTTCCGTCGTACGCCTCTATCTTTACGGGTTTGAATCCCTCTGGAAATTCATGGTCCAACACCTCATCGGTGAAACATAGGGGGTGTGCGGCACCCCTGTATTTGGGTGTATCGTGGTGTTCGGATTTTTGTTGTGTTGCATTGCACGCTAGAGCGCGCTTGCTTGGCCCGTAGATGGATCTCGTTGCATCGTCCTTTTGATGCAAGCCCTCATGTGGATTACGTACTGGCTTGTGTGTGGTGTCGTTTGCCGCTCTATGTTGGCCACGAGGTCGTCTATCCGACCGGATGGCTGTTTTGTTTTTTGATTGCGGGGGATCTAAGGCCTCCTCATCGAATTCAGGTAGCAGCTTTCGCTTCAGGTAGCTATTTGTGTGGCAACTACTGTCGTATTTTGTTGCAGTGTTGAGTACTTCACTCCATCTAATTCTGAGTATGTCTTGTGCAGCCCTGAGCCTTTGCTTCTGCATTTTCAGACTCCTCGCAGTGGCAACAAGCCTTTGATGGGTATTCTATTGCTCCGGGTGCCTGCCCGGTGTGATGCCATCCGGACTGTTATCTTCACCGGAGTCGGGTTGTTCGGTTTGATTCTCCATGTTGCCGTGGTCGGACGGCGGTTCAATGCCGTGTTTGTCATCCCCTGGCTCACCCTGCTCTATCGCTGGGTCTATATGATTGCTATTTCTACCGAGGCGGGATTTGGAGTGGCGCTTACGCCGCCGCTTTGACTGCTTCTCAAGGGAACGATCCTTCGCTACGTCCTTACGTTCCTCGTCGTCGTTTTCTTTGGGTGTGTCCACCATGTATACATCATATGATGAAGTGAGCGTCCAGTGCCCTGTGGGCAGTGGCTCCTGTTCGTCTCCTGCATCATCGTCCATACCATCGACGTCTTTGGAGTCGAAGGCGAGCATGTTGGTCAAATCATTGACAATGGCTACTAAGTGGGTGGTGGGCGGGCGGCGAATTTCGTCGTCCGCATCCCGATTTGGCCGGCCATAGTTCGGCCAGGACTCTCCTGACAAGGAGAGAGACCTTAATGAGTTTAGTATGTCGCCAAAGGGCGAGTGCTGAAGGATATCAGCGGAGGTGAACTCCATGATCGGCGCCCGGTTGGATTCGGTAGGCACGGGCGCAGGCGGTTCGGAGTCCGTGGCCGGGGAAGAATCCGGCAGTTCGGCGTCACGGCTCCCGTGAAGGGTAAGGTCGATACTCGGATCGATCACCGCTGAGAATGCGGCCTCCGTGGCGGGGTCTATCCACCCGTCCATGGATGGCGCAATTGGCTCCAAATTGAGGGTCGGAGCGGTTGCCGGTGCGGTCTCCTGAACACTGTCTGATGGTAGAGCTAAATCATACTCATCGTAACTGTGCGGCGCACTCGGTAGGGGCTCGAATCCGTCGAAGATCAAGTCTCCGCGGATGTCGACCGTGTAGTTTAAGCTTCCAAACCTGACCTGGTGGCCAGGGGCGTAACTCTCGATCTGCTCCAGATGGCCAAGCGAGTTGGCCCGCAGTGCGGAGCCGCCGAATACAAAGATCTGTCCGGGGAGAAAAGTCTCACCCTGGACTGCATCGCTATCGATGATCGAAGGAGCCATCAAGCCTAATGATGACGACACAGAGGAACTCTCAATGAAAGCACCAATGTTGGTGTCAAAACCGGCAGATCTCGGGTAGTGGGTCCCGAACTGTGTGTCTAGGCGGATGGTAACAGGAGGCGGGGGACACGATGTTTACCCTGGTTCGGGCCCTCTTGATGGAGGTAATACCCTATGTCCTGCTTGATTGTTCTTGATAATATGAGTTGTACAAGAGTCGATCTACCACGAGATCGAAGAGGCTAAACCCTAGAAGCTAGCCTATGGTATGATTGTTGTTGTTAGTCCTACGGACTAAACCCTCCGGTTTACACTACAAAAAAATACACTTCCGTGATGATACGTGTTTGTCATAGTAGGTCGCTTTTTTGTCATGCATGTACATCCATGACAAATTTATGACAGAATCAGATAGTCACACCTGTGCTGTCGTAGAAGTGTTCCATGACATTACCAAAATTATCATCACGGAAGTGTCCACTTCCATGACAATAAATCGCGCGTCACAGAAGTGCTTTCGTCAAGGGTGACCGACACGTGGCATCCACCGTAACGGAACGCCGTTAAGCTATCGGGTCGGGTTTTGGATCCGATAACCCGTTAACAGCCCCGACCAATGGGGATTTTCCACGTGTAAAATCATCATTGGCTGGAGGAAACACGTGTCGGCTCATCGTTGGGACAGATGTCATCCACTCATTGGACAGAAGGCGCCTATGATACGTCGACACGTGGCACGGCCCAACAGTGGCCCATTCCTGTGAAAAGGCCGGCCCATTTGACTTGGTCAAAAGCTGGAGGGCCGGCCCATGGAAAGCCTGTTAACGGCCTGTTCGCATATAGCCCATTTACGGCCCGCTAACCCAAGGCCCGTTACGCCCTATCCGAATTAGGCACAGTAGCGTCATCTGGGCCGTCCAATATGATTCCAGCCCGTTTTCACTTCTGGCCCATGTATAGCCCATGATGTCTTTCGGCCCATATGAGGCCCTTTGTAACTCTTGGCCCATTAGCGGCCCGTGCTGAAACTGCCCTGTAATGAACAGTGTATCACTTTACACCCATTAACGGCCCATGGTGAAACTGGCCCGTAATGAACAGTGTATCACTTTATACCCATTAACGGCCCGTTAATCCGTTGGGCCGTCTCCAGCCCATGTTATCTTTCGGCCTTCTCAGAGCCCATTTATTCTTGGGCTCATTTCTAGCATTCGTTTACTTACGGCCCGTTACTGTCATTTTCTACTTGTGGGCCAAATTCAGCCCGTGGTTACAGTCGTCCCGTTTGTGGTCCGTTAATAGGTTGGGCCGTTTTCATAGCGTCATCAAATACGGCCTATTAACGATGGCCCATTATGGTCGGCCCATGAACGGAAGATTCTAACTCTAGCCCATTTATGGCCAGAATGCGTTCTTTTTGGCCCATGTTTGGCCAATCGACCATACGGCCCGTATAAGGCCCATTGATGATACGGCCCATAGAAGGGCCATTGATGATACGACCCGTAGAAGGCCCATTGTTTCTATGGCCCGTAGAAGGCCCACTATTTCTACGGCCCGTAGGAGGCCCAATGCCACTACAGTAAATAATAGCCCTTGGTTATTGTGGCCTAGTTTTAAAAAATAGGTTATTCCAGCCACTAGCAAACCGCAGAAAAATAACTGCACTCACTACAAGGAAACAAATAAACAAGACAACAAGGAAAAAAATAAGCAAGCAACTTACACTAGGCTATCACGGCTATTACACATATTACATCCACTGGGCATCAAAGTTCGCCACCAGTGCAAATATAGGGAACACAGCAGAATATAAACGCCGCAGCAAAACAAGTCCAGAACTGAAACAACTTTAGAAGAGCTCAAGAAACAATATCCTGGGTACCCATAATGCTGGCAAGATGCTTAGCAAGCTTATTAAGTTTCTCTTGTTTGGTGCTTAAGTCCTCCAGCGCTTGCTGTTGCACCAGAAAGTATGCATCTGAATTCTGCAGGGACTTCCCCAGTCCTTCAGCTTCCTGTCGCATAACATCTGATTGATGTCTTTCAACTTGAAGTTGAGACTCAAGAAGCCAAACTGATTCAGGCAATGAGTTTGAAGAGCTGGTGCCAGCAGTGGTAGCCAGTAACTCGAACACTACATCAAGATAGGACTTTGGGGTTGTCTCAGTGTCTTCAATATAGTTTTTATCAGCTTTCTTGAAGACCAACAGGGATGTCTCACTATCTTGAACCTTATCTGCATTATATCTTTACCATTGCATAACAGGGTACTCTTCTCCAATATTTTATCCCCGTTCTAAAAGAGAAACAAACAAACACATTTCAGGTTTACAATGTAGTATATGAAACTCATTTTGGTAAACCAGTTCAGTAGTAAGGTGGACAGGATAACAGCATGAAACAAACATATATCTATGTAGTATGGTCACTGTATGGTCTATATCATTCTAGTTTATGTTGCCAAATCAAGATAGATACAGTTCGAATCATATCTATTTAAGACAAAGCAGCATAGACAGAATATAAGTGTGGGAAACTACACAGCAATAACAACACTTGTAATGTGCATGGCATGAGAACATAACTGTTTATTCAATTGAAACTGAAATCAACATAGAGCAAGTTACAACAGCAAACAGCCAAACACGTTGAAGAAACAGGTTTAAAACATACCTGTTGCGCCATTGGAGTTTCAATTGCATCCTTCAAATTTGAAATTAGTTGGTATCAGTAAATACAGTGATGCAAGAGCAAAGTAGTATGAACCATAGCTACGGAACCTGACCTGAGAACAATTCTTCTTCTGCTTTAAGCGTTGACTTCGGGTTCGGAGTGGTGGTCCTCGTGATTTGGGCACTGCAGTTGCCTTACTAACTGCTCGTGTTTGGGTGCTCTGTGGTGGAGACGGTGCTGTGTCAACGGGAACTGGGTGTCTATCTGCTGGGGTTGGGGTTAGAAGGGGTGTAGCTGGTTCTCTGTCCAACTGGGTAGGGGTACAATCTGCATGAGTGTGGGTTATGTGTGGTGGGGCTGGTTCTTGGGCAAGTACAACCGTGGTTCTATCTGCATCGACAGGTAGCACGATCTTTTCTGAAGACCGTGTTTTTACTCCCACAGATACTGCCATCACTCCCTCCAATTGAAATGGCTGATAAACAAGAAAAGTAATTGAATGTACAGACATTGTAAGATAGACAGGTGCAATGGATAGTAGGGAAGAAAACAGGGCATGAAATAATTCACATTTATGTTGTCTAAGCAAACAGAATAGCAGGACATAATTTCACATATATGATGGCTAATTAAACAGGATAGCATGACACAATTTCACATGTATGATGGCTAACTAAACAGGATAGAATGACATACTTCAAAATATGATGACTATGTAAACAGGATGACATGATATAACTATACGATGTGTCTATTAAAGTGGTTGGCATGCCATAAATCACAAACATGCCGTCGATGGAAACATGATGGCATGATATAATTCACGGATAGAATGACATAATTTAAAATATGATGACTATGTAAACAGGATGAGATGATATAACTATATTATGTCTTTAGAAAATGGGTTGGCATGCCATAATTCAGATACATGCTGTCTATGTAAACATCATGGCATGACATAATTCAAATATATGATTTATATACTAAGGAAGTGAGCAGAGGGCAATCGCATATATGATGTGTCAACTAAGGAGATGGCATTCAATATTGTGTATATGATGTAAAAACTAAGCATTGCAATACAACATATGCATTATATGAGTAATATAACCCTGCCAAGTTTGAGCATACACCTCAGGGGGATAATAGGACTGGTCATCTGCCTCTGAATCCTCCTCTGAAGAGCTATCTGTAACCAGCAAGATATCTGCTTCAGCAGGTAGCATTGTCTGCTCTGAAGACCTTGTTTTCACTCCAGATTTCTCCATCACCAATTCAAATGGCTGATGCACAGGAAGAGCAGTTGAATATACAAACATTGTCGACAAAAGCAATGAGAAATACAAAAAAAGGACGGCATGATATAATTCACATATATGACGCTTGCCTAAACAGCATGGCATTGCATAATTCACATACATAATGCCTTGCAACAAGATAACATTGCATAATTCACATATATAATGTCTTGCAACAAGATGGCATTGCATAATTCACATATATGGTAATTAGACACTAAACAGGTGGCATTCACACAAAGCATGTCTAAACTAAGCAAATGACATAGCAATGCAAGATACCATACGCACGATATGAGCAACATAACCCTGCCAAGTTAGGGCATGCACCTCGGGGGGGGGGGATATGACTGGTCATCTGTCTCTGAATCCTCCTCTGAGGAGCTATCGGTAACCAGCAAGACATGCGCTTCGTCAGATAGCATTGTCTGCTCTGAAGACCTTGTTTCCACTCCAGATTTTTCCATGACCGTGCCAAATGGCTGATGCACAGGAAGAGTAATTGAATGTACTAAAATTGTTGACAAATTTAACACGTAATAAAAAATGATGGCATGATATAATTCACATATAAGATGACTGGCTAACCAGGGTGGCATTGCAAAATTCACATATATGATGCCTGGCTAGACAAGATGGCATTGCATGATTCACATATACGATAAAGAAACTAAACAGATGGCATTGACACAAAGCATGTCTAAACTAAGCAGATGACATCTTTAATGTATACAGTAAGCAATGCAAGGCACCATATGCATGATATTACCAACATCAGCATGCCAAGTTAGAGCGAAGACCTCATGGGGTAAATAGGAGTGGTCTTCTCCTTCTGAATCCCCCTCAGAACAGTTATCTTCCTCTTGATTACGATCCGAAATGGGTGGAGGGGGGCTGCCTTTGCGCCCACCATGGAACGACGTCTGCATGAAATTTTATTGCCACGCAAGGCTCGTCTCTTTTGCTCTACATGATCAGTTCCATTGTGTACAATAACTGGCATGCATAGGAATAAAACATAGTGAGATTATGTAAGGAGTGCATGCACAAATCCAGAGTGATGGTAGCAAACTGTGGATAGACCCAAAACCAATGATAGCAGGCAGATAATAGCTTTAGTTAAAAAATACAGATAATGGCTCCTTTAATGTTTGTTTGCACCCAACATGAAACTCATAGTAGACACCGAGATTAACCAGATAGTAGACAGATAGTACTGATTGCTGCCCCAATATGTACCCCACAACCATTTAAAAACTCAAGTTTCAGCATTAGTTTGGACCTGACTCGGAGTCTAATAGGTGAACACGACGATAATGTAGCATGTCATCATATTAAGCGACGCATAACGTAAGCAGACACGGAAGAGTGCGACCTCTCTTGCGGACCCGTGTAGTCCTCAAGGTCATCTGCTCAGTTGATGATGGTAATGCAGTTGTCGTGGCTGCCGGCGGCGGGGAAGAAGATCTGAGGCGGCGAAAGACAGTCTGGAGAGCGGATCCCTGCTGTGGTGAACCCTTCCGTCGTTGGAGCAGCTGAGCTGGGGTGGAACACAGCGCCGCAGGAGCAGGACAAACCACACAAGGTTTTCTTTGACACATATCTGTAACAGAAGTAATTGAGTAAGGGCTTGTTTGAATTTGAGGATTCTAACAATGCAGGGATAGGAAATAGACAGGAATAGGATAGGAATGCACGTGCAAAACAGAGAATTTAAAAACACAGGATTTCTGCCAATCTGGGTGTTTGATTCACAACAATTGGAAGATCACAGGATGCAAAAAAGCATGGTGAGATTAAGTCAAACCACAAGAAAATGTACGGTTATAATGCTATTATGCTACTATCTCTTAGTCTTGTGCTTGATGAATAGGAATATGAAAAGGAGGAGAAGTGGAAATTAGAATTCCTACGGTTTTTCTTTCAAGGAGACACTAAAGGAACAAATCCTACAGTTTTCCTTTGCTCCATTCCTTTGCACCAAATTCATGAAAAGTAGTACCATAGGAAACTTTCCAATTCCGATGTTTTTCATTCACTTTTCCTTTCAAGCACTGGCGATTCTAGTAGGCAGGCTTGAGCAAGGAAAATCCTACACTAAAAAAATGTTTTTGTGCTACTTCTATTACTTTGGACCCAGGCCACTGCCATACTAGCTCAACTCCCAGGCCCATCGACAAATGCACAGCTCAAACGCGCAGAGATAAATAATGATGGCGTTCAAGAGAGTCCATCACGGATAGCTAAGTTGCCTGGTACCTCACTGCTTGTCATATAGTAGGATAAAATAATCGTATTTCCCGTTACTACGAGTGCTCAGTGGACAATATATATAACATGTAGAGTAAAAAAGAGATGCAACAAGTGTACAACCTCTTTGGCGAAGCCATGTCGATCTCAGCGTGATTGGGTTGGCCGGTGAGGATGCTCCGGCTGACTTGGCTGTCGGAGGAGGGGAAGAAGATCTTAGGCGTCTGGAGATGGAGCCCGAGGTACTGCTCCGCTGTGATGGAGGGTTTCGTCGTTGGAGCAGCTCCGGTGAGTTGTACGACGCCGAGGCTGAAGCAGGACAAGAGAGACAACGAACAACGTTAACCTGAGTGGAATTCTAATAGCATCTCCAATACATGACATAAAATACATAAACACAAAGTGCTAGATGTAAAATACATCAGCCTCTCATCTCTGAACTTAACTGTCGAAACTGAATTTAACTGTCGAAACTGAACTTAACTGTCGAAACTGAACTTAACTGTCGAAACTGAATTTTGCTGTCGAAACTGAACGCACTAGCAAGGTGAGGCTACACGTCGGTCGACTGACTTTTTCATCTCTGGTCAGTCAATTTTGCAGCCGTTGGATACGAAATCAAGGGCCTGCGGCTCATCTTCAACCTCCACCCCCATGAGCCGGCCAAACAGCAGCCCCCCGCCGCCCGCGGCCGGCGGTGCGCCGCCCCGCCCGCCCCGAAAACACTCCCCAACGTCGGTCCACCGCCGCCCCAGCCATCCCTCTAGATCCCCACACCCCTGCCCCGCCAACACCCCGCCACCGCCCCCATCCTGAACCCTAAGATAGATAGTGGGGTACCTCTCCGGCGAGCCCCCTCCCCGCTGCGGCTGGTTCTTCCTTCACCCCGGCGGCATCAGAGTGAAGTGTAGCTAAATCGGAGCAGCATCGCAAGCAAGAGCAAGAACGAGAGCAGCAGCGCGAGCAAGAGCAATAGCAAGAGCAGACCAGGCAGGGGGCCGAGAGCAAGAGCAGAGCAGCAGCGCGAGCGAGAGCTAAAGTAGCCACATGTCCTACTGATGTGGACGTCGCCGCCGAGGGAGCGACGCCGTGGAGGAAGTTGCCGGCGACGCCGCCGTGGATGGAGCCGCGCCATGTCGGCTCGGGACCGAGCGCTGGCAGCACCGTGAGATCGAATCAACAAGAAAATGTGGCGATTAGTGTACAACCTCTTTGGTGGCGCTGACTAGGCCGCAGCTTCATCCGAGGAAACGGTGATGATGATGCTCTTTCGGTGGTGCAAGTGAAGACGGCGGTGTTGGAATGGAGGTGGCGCGAAAGACGAGGGGAGCATCGGGGCAGCTCCTTGGAGGTGGAGGACGGTGTGGCTGAACCGGCGGTACGATGAGATCGACGACGGATCCTCATCAGGTACGATAGATGAGGAACATCGAGGTGTTGCTGTGGACGACGTCGTTGGGGAAGAGGCTCCAGCTGGGTGGCGGACGGAGCAGGGTGTGGGGTTTCGTCGCGGGTTTTCGCGGCCTCGGTGTATGAATGGGTGGGCGGATAGGATGGCAGTGGGGAACCATGACTTAGAGACACGCTTGTCCGAAATGTGGTGTAAGTTACGAAAGTACCCCCACCGATTTGAGGCGGTTCTTTCGGTTCAGGGGTACCACGGGCATTTCACGTGTCGGGATTTCACAGGAGGTGGGAGTTTTCGCGCGCGTTGTAATTTCGGAATAGAAAGGCGCGAGTTGAGATGGAGGGAGTTGTCGGAGCACAACGAGACAAAGATATATCTTAAATATTTCAGGCTAACAAGGCGCGGGTTGAAGATGCGGGAGTTTCGCAGCATGATAGACAGAGACGCTAGCTTGAATTTTCGGCATAACAAGGCGCGACTTGAAATTTCGGAAGAACAAGCTTAACGTGTACCAAAAAAAAGACAATTTGCACCTCAACACGCACAACACACACACAAACACCATTTAGACTAGAGTAAGGTACACGTGCATTGCACGCATGAGATTTGGGAACCAAATTATGAATAAATACCACTTTATAGCATGTAAGATTTGAGTCATATATGCTTGATGTAGATGTTCGTTTAATTCTTATAGTTCATTTCATTCAAAATCATCTAGTTTTTATAAGAAAGCTAATCTATTTTAAGATTCATGGAATTGTGCGTCGTAAGACATAAAGTAAAAACAAATAATGGCAAATCATGTAGAAAAACATTTGGGCAATTCTGATACGGAAGATTCTAGAACAAATAAGAAGTGCTTGTGTTTTGATGTTTGTGCATTATTCTTAAGTTCAACCATGGAGTCTTCTAGATTATACATGTGGCGAAATCTGGTGGAATCTAGATGATATCCAACGGCCAGTAGTGCTCATATTTGCCATCTTTGGACCATCGGATTCACCTCATCTAACGACCATCTTTCAAAGCTAAAGTTACCCGCACACAATATAAAAAATATAATATATATATAGGGGTATAGATATAGATATGTGATGCAAAAGCCGCCCATCATCTCCAATTAGAATAGTGTGTCCATGCAAGGATGCGAAGTGGCCAAGTGATGTCTGCCATTGGTATCTCAAATTCAAATCAGTCTGACCTTGTTCAATGTGTATACATTACAACATGCTCGTTTCGGAACCACATCACGCAGATCTCCGTTATATTCATGCATGCATGGGTTTCAAACATCAGGATCTCCTAGTCAAATATTTGAATTCAACTTTACATTGATTGTGACCTCACCTATTCAGCTATTCTTTTACACCCACACAGTAGTCTTCTCTTTATAATTGTACCACTAACTTTCTCTCGTGCATGCATGCACACACACTACCAGTCGGCATTATCCATCGCACGCATGCAATCCTTTTCTTCAGGTCGGTCTCCCATGAAGGCACACACCAACACACATCCCCCTCTCCATCATATCGGGCATTCTTTATCTCTCACGCGTGCATGCGCAACGATCGATGTTCCTCTATGTATGTGTGTATATAGCTAGGTCTTTCATAGTTTTCCACACAAACCGATCAATCGATATATCCAGTGAGGTCTCACCCTCTTTCCCACGTCCACATCGATCAATCTATACCTCTCTATATAGGATTAACATATATAGCTAATACACCCACATTAATTATGTATCCAACGTCCCCCTCTCATCATCCATGCCTTCCGCTTCATCTCTTAGACGCGTGCACAATGGCGAAGACAGGGGCAGTAAGGGCCCTGCCCCCTCCCCCTAACATCACTATATATCAAGGCTAATATGAATGTGATCATTAGACAATTGCTGCTAAAAATGGTTTAAGTTCATGAATTGATCCTCCTCGTAAAGGATTAGCAATGCTTGGCCCCCTAGCTCATTTATTTTTCATGGCTCCGCCACTGCGCGCATCAGCGCACGTGTTCGCCCTCTCTCTCTAAATATCGATCTCGCACTTGTGCATTCCTTCATAGTATCCCTCCACTCGGCCCCTCGCACCATCTTCTAGCCCCCCATCGGATTTTGCCACATGTACAATCTAGCAGACTCCATGGTTGAACTTAAGCATAATGCACAAACCTTAAAACAACAGTGGTTCTCTTTTGTTCTAGAATCTTTCGTATCATAACTGCCCAAACTATTTTCTAGTTGAATTGCCATTATTTGTTTTTACTTTATGCTTTACAATGCACAATTCCATGAATCATAAAATAGATTAAGGGCTTCTTTGATTCAAAGGATTCTCAAAGGAATTTTGGAGGATTCTAATCATTAGGATTTTTTCCTATCTTGGTTGTTTGATTCGTAGGATTGTAAACCATAGGAATTTTTCCATATGATTCATTTGCACTAGATTTCATAGGAAACATCCCATCCACTCAAACCTCTTTGAAAGAATTCTGCGTTTTTTCTATGCACAATCAAACACTCGTACAATCCTATAGGATTCAAGACGACATTCCACTATAATCCCATGTTTTTCCTATTCCCGCGTTCTTAGATTTTTTTAAAAAACTAATTGACTTTGAATGAGATGAACTATAAGAATTAAACGAAGGGCTACATCAGGCATATATGACTCAGAGCTTACATGCTATAGTGTGGTATTTATTCATAATTTGGTTGCAAAATCTGATGCATGCAATGCACGTGTACCTTACTAGTACTTCGAGTATGTGCAAAACACATAAATTAGAATACCAATGGCACGCTACACAGTGTCTCTCTTACAGTTCATGAAGCCATGTGGCACATGTGTAGGCGTTGTCGCGACCTCCTTGCGTGGATTGATCACAGTGACGTGCTGCTGGTTCCAGAAGAATGTACTCGTCCTCCCTGAGCCATACTGGTGGTACATGCACGAAGCGAAGATGTGCACGCACGCCATGCACGCACTCATTCCTTGCACGCACACACGGGTACACGGGTGGACGCAATTTTGTACCAAGATCCAACCCATGTGATAATTTGACGCGTGTAAAGTCGTTCACTTCATTGATGGTCAATTAATACAGCGCATGCAAATTGAGTGGACGTGAGGGAGGAAGAAAAAATTATTACTCCACTGCGCGCATGCGAGTAGTTAAATCGTGGGTTGCTAGTAGTACTTCCATTCGTCTCCTTCGTATTTTGTTTTTTGACAGTAACATAATATTTACGCATTTGAGCAGTGTAGTAGTACTTGAAATTTATGTTCCGCTAAACTCATCGGGAGCCGTTTCGGGCCTCGAAACCAAAACCGTCAATTAATCTTTACCTTGTTCCCATCACATTCGAAAGCCTGCTCACACCTACTAGTAGTACGTACCAAACCTGAATGTGTTCCCACTATGCAGGTATTAGTACTAGTTCTAGTACTTAGGTTATAAAAAGGGGAACTACCTAACCGAAAATCAGTCTACCTTTCCCCCTCATAAGTGCTTCTTCTTCGTCTGTCGTTGCCATGGCCGGTGAGCAGAGCTCTAGGTCAAGAACTACTCATAACAAGGGAGCGGCAACCAAGGCTGCGGAAAAAAAGAGAGGGCTCGCCGCCACGCAGAGACCTCGAAAGATCTCTCACGGGCAGGCGATGGCTCCCAGGAGCACCCTAGCCGCGGAGGCGAACATGCCGAGCCAGCGAAGCTGGAGTCGTTATCCCTCGACGGCATGCCCGATCAGCTCAATAAGCAGAAGGAGTTCATCCAAGGCTTGATTGAGTTGCTGAAGGAGAGCCTCGACGACATGCCCGCTGAGCTCAATCAGCAGGGGGAGTTGACCACCGGCTTGGTGATGCTGCTGAAGAAGAGCATTGCCTCGGAGAAGAAGGCGACCGGCGAAATCCTGCGACTTTGGGAGGACAATGCGAAGCTCTGCCACGAGATCGACCTATTGAAGGAGAAGAATGCTGGCTGGAAGAAGCTGCATGAGAATAGTAGTTCCTCGATGAAGATGATGTAGGCCCTCGCCATGGAACAGAAGGAAGAGTTGGCGAAGCTCCGCATCGAGCACCCGGCTGCTGTCAAGGTACGTAATATGGCCGTGGAACAGATGATGAAGGCTCGCGTCGAGAAATGCCGTGTCATGGACACAATGATGATGATGGCGGAGGAGATGTGGAAGGAGATGGAGGTCGTGGAGGCGATGAAGAAGCAGTTACGACTCCGTGACGAATTAGATCATTTGGGGTGATAACCTTCCTTCTTCTTTTGCTCCTGTGTTACATCTTTTGCTTCGGGTGTTTCGCCGCACGTGTCACGTTCTCTGCGAGGCATGAATAGAACAATGGTTTTTTTGAGGGAATGAATAGAACAATGCTAACAATGAGATGACTAGAAAATTAGATCATTTTTATCGCCATATGGCACTGGGCTGCCGTGTTTCGTGCTCCTCCGTCGCAGTACTACTCCAGTGGAAAACTTGAGTATACTGCACGGTTCTTTGCTCCTCCTCGATCAGGTCGTCAGCGCATTTATACGAGCAGTCAAATCACAAGGCCCCGCCTTCCAGCAGTAATGAGTCGTCAAATCACAAAGGCCCTCGCCTCTAGTGAAACCGACTAAGCTAGACTGCCCCGCCCTCTAGCCTTTTAAAACATGTATACTTTTGTACAGTAGTTGTATCGATGGATTGCGCCATGGAGCAAAACTTGAAATTAAGAAAAGGTGGTACATATAGAGAGCGCTCGTCGCCAAATTATGCATATAGTACTATTAAAAAGGCTAGTCACAATAATGGTGTCCAGCACAACCCACCCCTCAAATAAAACAAAGAGGGTGCTTGGATACCTTTTAGTCCCATGACTAAAAGTAGTGGGACTAAAACATGCTAGCCTCACCCATGCTTGGATCCAAATACTAAAAAGGCTAAAATCAAGTTAATGAGCATTTATTATCCTCCAAACCCTCCAATCCAGAACTCGCCTGTGTTAAAGGAGAGGAGTTAAATGAGTAGAGAGAGGACTAATCCACATTTTAGTAGGGGTACCCCTGACTAAATTTTTTTAGCCTCAATACTAGTTTTAGCCCCTCTTTAGTCAGGGGTGCTTGGAACTTTAGCCTCTTAAAGAGACTATTTTTAGTCAGACTAAAATAAGTCCCTTGGATCGAAGCACCCTCTAAGCATCCTGGAATTCTTTGACAAAACTAAGCACCCTAAAATTCTTTGACAACTAAACTGCTGGCTATAAGATGTTGGCCATATATATTGTATGTATATAATGTGAAGAAACTAGTGGTAGTACTATACCAACTAAAAGATGAAATGTAAGAAATACTAGTATGTATGTACTGAAGAGTTAAAGTAACGAGAAGAAACATAACATAGTTCTGCTAGGGGCTCAGCACAACACACCCCTCAAATTAAATTAAGCACACCTGAAATTAAACTTTGCAATTATTCCGGTATACACTGCATTAGAACCACCATGAGCAACGACACTGCCACCTTACTCGGAGTCCTCGTCCACGTCCTCGACTTTGTCCTTGTCCCTGTTCCTCTTGGCCGATACTTCTTTGCTTGAACCGCACACTTGGTTGTTGCTCTTCATCCAACCCTTGTAGATATTGAAGCAAATGTAGCCATCCATTGTAGCGTAGTGGATGTGGTCTATATCTAGTAAATTCCGCTACCATGCATGACGATGAAAAGTGTAATGAGGTTTCTCCAGTTTACCGTACGAAGTATGAACCATGGCTCCTGCCAGGGTCAGCATTGAAGGCTGATGAGAGGACACCAGCCGACTCTACTGGAGGTCGAAGGTGTTGCCTACAACGAGGCCTATCCGATGCAGGACTTCTTTGTCGTTACCAAACACTACAATAATGAATTTGACTAGGTTACTCTCGAGGAAGTCCTTAAAATCGTCGCACTCAACGTCGGCATGGCATATGTGGTAGACCAAGCATAAGTCATGCACGCAAACCTGGATCACGGCAGGCTTCTTCCTCTCTTCGTCGTTTAGATCCTTCTCTCGTCCCAGGACTGTGGTGTACTCAACATCTAGCCCAGCGACCCATTCATCATCTGAGTCTTCGAACATGCGTCTGAAGCGAGAAAGGCATCCTTTCACCGTCGCGGAAGAACGGGTGTAGATGACGTCGAACTCATCGCCGGTGATGGTTCTAACCTTGTACTCACCGGCAATCGTGGAGATTTGGGACACCATGGATTTGGGAGGAGGGTTAGGATTAGTGGAACTGCCGTAATGTGAATGGACGGGACGACTAGGAGCGAACCGCCATAGTATTGAAGGACGTGCGGGGACTAGTAGGAGCGAACTGCCAGTGTGTGAACGGTAGGGTAGTGGCTTTCCATTCTCCCATGATACGGGCTTCCGAGAGCCCTTGGATCTGAGATCGAACGATTGCATGGTGTTATTCTAGACCTATGGGTGAATATCCTATCCTGGAGGGTTATTCTGCAAATTTTCAGCAACTTAGCATGCGACTGTTTGATCTCAGATCCAAGGGCTGCCAGCAGCCCGTATCATGGTCGTGCCTACCACGACCATCACGTCGCTCGCGTGGTCGCGCCCTTGGAGATTTAACAAGGTGTGTTAGGCTATCTGATGTTGGCATGCCATACATAGTCATCACTTGGTCACTCATACTACAACAAGGTTGGCTATAAGTGCATTTTTTTACTCCTCTCTATCTCTTTCTTCATACTCAAGGAAGAAACGGTGCTAAGCGCGTGTATTTATTGCATTTGCCAAGGAGTGACTTCTTCCAATGAAATAGTGTTTCTAAGTTTGCTTCATTTAATTGGCTATAGACTCAAAATTGTATTTTCACCTAGGTACACGTGCTTAGCACCGTTTCTTCCTTGGGTCACCAAACTAGTCTCTCTCTTCTTGATTAACTTGCCACATTAGACCTTATGCTTATGTGGCAAGCTTAAGCACCTGTAGGAGCAAGTAAAAGTAAGTACAATAGTGCACTTTACATGGCATTTTTGCATATGTGGAGGAAAGAGAGGCAAGGAAAAAGTGGAGAAGTTGGCTCTCATGCAAGAGCCAGCCTCTACTACATGGTGGAGCATTGGGAGAGGCACCTGTATGGAGGTGGTCAGGAATCTGGGAGACTCACGCCGGTCGTAGCGCCAGCTATCTTCGCACGCAAGGAACTGCCTCCTTATTACACACAAAAAAATGAATATTCCCCCTGCCAGCTGGAACCCAGCATAGTGGGAGGCTAACTTGTGGGCCTACCAAGTTGACGGAGACGGAGGGCTTTGTCAACTTAGTCAATATGAACGATTCTAGCTCCTGTTACCATACGATATTCATCCAACGGCCGTAGTGCTTCTTCAACCTCTGGTCTTCTTGCTCCAGCCGCCCAAACCAGCGCCGGTCGTGCCGCGTGCTCCTGCCTCCCGTGGCTGGCTGTGATGCTGCGGAGGCCTCACTGCCCCCTACTACTCCCACCGCTGGCCAGGCCATCCCTCTACTCACCCACACCCCCTATTATTCTGCGGCGACAGCAGCCTCACACCGCAGCCGAACCAGTGAACCCTCATACTCCACTTCGCGTGGGCATCCACTGCTGTGTCTTCCCCGGCTCCGAGTCGTCCCCTTCCTAGTCCTCGCCATCATCCCCCACCCTGGTGCTCTCCGCGCGGCGTGGTCAACGTGGTCAACGACCGACTTCCATCGGAAGAGTACTGTATGTGGAGAGGCTGACATCTGGATCCACGGCAGCCGCAAGGAAGTGCCTCCTTATTACGTGGAAAATAATTATTCCTCCACCTGACAGCGGGGACCACCGGATGGGCCACCAGTATTTTGCGAAAAAAATCGTTTCCCCCTGACTGCTGGGACCCATCGGACGGGCCACCGTATTTCATGAAAAAAATGTGCCCCCGCTGTCAGCTCGGACCCACCGGAAGTGCCTCCTTATTACGCACAAAAAAATGAATACTCCCCCGGCTAGCTGGGACCCACCTTGCCGGGAAGCTGACTTGTGGGCCTACTAAGTTGACGGGGATGAAGGGCTTTGTCAACTTAGTCAATATGAATGATTCTAGATCCAGTGACTATATGATGTCCATCCAACGGCCGTAGTGCTTCTTCAACCTATGGTCTTCTTGCTCCAGCCACCCAAAGAAGCGCCAGTCGTGCCGCATGCTCTTGCCTCCCGTGGCCGGCTGTGCTGCTGCAGAGGCCTCACCGCCCCTACTATTCCCACCGCTGGTCAGGCCCTGCGGCGACGGCAGCCGAACCAGTGAACCCTCATAGTCCTCTCTGCGCGGGCTTCCACTGCCACGTCGTCCCCTTCCTAGGTCTCGCCGTCGTCCACCGCCGTGGTGCTCTCCGCGCGGCGTGGTCAACATGGTCAAGGAACGACTTCCATCGGAAGAGTATTGTACGTCGAGAGGCTGACAGCTGGGTCCACGGCCATAGCCCAGTTTTTTTGTGATTTGCCAAGTAAGTCGCTTTGTCAGGCCTGTTGGGATGCAAATCTTTCAAGACGAGGAGAGCTTTCATTCGGCTGGCCGAGAAAATGGCCCATCAGTAATGAGCAATGGGTTGTACATTTTTAAAACACATCAAACCGGGAATTAGTTTCAAATATCTTTTTTTTCATTTCAAGATTTTAAATTACATTAATTTTTATGCATGGAGAATTTGTTGGATTTTATATTGATATACATTTATTTTTAAAATCAGTTTGAATGTGAGTCAAAATTTCGGGATTAAAAACAGTTTGGACCGCACCGAAATATGCAAAATTTCATATAATTTTTTAACCGTTGCCACAATATGGGCTGTAATGCTAACAAAAGGAATATGGGATCCAAAAAAAACCTTAAGAATTAGCCAATGGGTTGTAAATTATTAGAAATAATGGCAGATGGGTTGTATGCTATTTTCCACAGATTTGAGGCTTTCCTTAAAAAGGTTGACGCACAAGCACTGACTATTGGATGTCCATCCAACGGCCGTCGTGCTTCTTCAATCTCTGCTCTTCCAGCTCTAGCCGCTCAAACAAGCGCCGGCGGGACTGCCTGCTCCCTCCTCCTCACGGCCGGCTGTGCTGCCGCGCAGGCCTCACCGCCCGACCGTACTCCCATCGTTGGCCTAGCCATCCCTCTACTCACCCACACCTGCTATTATTCTCCGGCGACGGCAGACGAACCAGCAAACCCTCGTACAGTCGTACTCCCCTCCGCGTGGGAAAAAACTGTCGCATTTTCCCCGGCTCCGCGTCGTCCCCTTCCTAGGCCTTGCCGTCGTCCACCGCCCTGGTGCTCTCGGCGCGGCGTGGTCAACGTGGTCAAGGAATGGCTTCCATCGGACGTGGACTGTACGTGGAGAGGCTGATAGCTGGGTCCACGGCCGCAGCAAGGAAGTGCCTCCTTATTATGTGCAAAATAATTATTCCTCCACCTAACAGCGGGACCCACCAGACGGGACACCATATTTCGCGAAAAAAATGTTTCCCCCTGACTGCTGGGACCCACCAGCTACATCTTCGCACGCAAGGAAGTGCGTTGGGGCAAAAAAACGATTCAACCCCTGACTGCTGGGACCGACTAGCTACATCTTCGCAGGCAAGGAAGTGCCTGACAGTCGGGACCCACCTGGTCGAAGTGTACGTGGCGTTGTCATTCTGGTCGTGAATGTGTACGTACATACTGGTCGACGTAGAGGCGCGCACGTGTCGTAGTAGAGGCACGCACGTAGCATTTACACGTACAAACAGCGGCCGGGGTGCAAGAAAGAAAATACGACCAAATATGTGTACATACGGGCGGGGTCTCGAACGCCTACTCGCGCATACGTACGGTGAGGGATTGTGTACATGGCTGAGTCGGAACGGAGAAACAGCGCCATCGTCGTGTTCATGGGTAGGCAACGGAATGCGTCGTGTTCATGGGGAGGCAACGAAATGCGTCATGTTCATCGGGAGGGCTTGGACGGAACATGCGATGGAAACGAGGCCTGGCGTACCGCAGAATGGAGGAAACGGCCTTGTGTTCGACCAGCCACGTTCGAAACGGGATCCTATTCATTGGCAGGGGTCTGGCATACCGCAAACGGAGGAAACGGACCTCCTACGGTTAAAACTGGGGTTCTGTTTATTGGGAGGGGTGTGGCATACCGCAAAACGGAGGAAACGGACTTGTGTTGGAGCGCTACGGTCGAAACGGGGGTCCTGTTCATCGGGAGGGGTGTGGCGTACCGCAAAATGGGACTCCACGGGATACTGTTCATCTCCACCGTCGACCTCCTCCAGCCTCCACGGGCTCCTGTTCATCCAGCCTCCACGGGCTCCTGTTCATCCAGCCCCCACCGCGCGCTACTCCACCGGCTACTGTTCAACCACCCCTCCACCGTCTACTGTCCATCCAGCCCTCCACACTACGGGGTCCTATTCAACCACCCCTCCAAGGGCACCCCTCCACCGTCTACTGTTCATCTAGCCCTCCACACCACGGGGTCATGTTCAACCACCCCTCCACCATCTTCCTTTCATCCAGCCCTCCACACCAACGGGTCATGTTCATCTACCGCTCCACGGGCACCCCTCCACCATCTACTGTTCATCCAGCCCTCCACCACACCACCGGGTGCTGTTCATCCAGAGGCAACGCCACCGCTCACTGTTCATCCAAACCCCCTCGCAATGCTCACTGTTCATCCCATCGATCGGCTTCAGTTAGCAGCAGTAGCGAAGGAATCGCTCGATCGGGTTCAGTTAACAGCCATCGATCGATCGCTCGGGTTCAGTAATGCGTAGCCTGCAGTGTAATCGCTCGGGTTCAGTTAGAGCCCAACGCCTCGCTCGGGTTCAGTTAGAGCCAACGCCTCGCACACACGCGCGTACGTCTATGAGAGAAACGCGCATCACTCGGCCCCCAACCTCCCACCGTAACCGGGAACTCCCCGAAATTTTCCTCCCCCTCGCTTCTACCACGATTTTTTCCGTCATGGACGGCCCAAAGAATGTCATGCAACTGCGTCTCCGGCCCGCCCAGGATGAAAAGCCCATTTTTTGTCATGATTTTTTGTCATAGAAGTAGGAGCCCACCACATCTATGATGATACCGGGTTTTGTCACAATTATCGTCATAGAAGTGTCATATGTATGACAGAAAAAAAATACGTTCGGCCCAAAATGTCACGGATGTGTCTTTTTTTTGTAGTGTTATATAGACACCGGAGGGGCTAGGGTTACACAGAGTCGGTTACAAGGAAGGAGATCTACATATCCGTACTGCCAAGCTTGCCTTCCACACCAAGGAGAATCCCATCCGGACACGGGACGAAGTCTTCAATCTTGTATCTTCATAGTCCAACAGTCCGGCCAAAGGATATAGTCCGGCTGTCCAGATACCCCCTAATCCAGGACTCCCTCACCCACCATGGAGGCCGCACTCTCAGTGGCGATAGAGCCGGAAACTGACTTCACCCCTTACGAGCGCCATGTCGCCGAACCACTGGATTCATCAGGGGCCACGGACTCCGAGCCGCTCACATCCGTGCCTGTCGAGTCCGACTGGGCGCCGATCATGGAGTTCACCTCCGCGAATATCTTTCAGCACTCACCTTTCGGAGATGTGCTAAATTCATTAAGGTCTCTCTCCCTGTCAGGAGAACCTTGGCCGAACTATGTCCGGCTAGAATGGGATGCGGATGACGAAGAAATTCGCCGCCCACCCACCACCCACTTAGTAGCTACTGGCGACGACTTAACCGACATGCTCGACTTCGACTCCGAAGACTTCAACGGTATGGACGACGAAGCCGGAGACGAATAGGATCCACTGCCCTCGGGGCACTGGACCGCCACCTCATCATATGATATATACGTGGTGGACACCCCCAAAGAAGCCAATGGCGACGAGACATCGGAGGATGACCCCTCCAAGAAGCAACCCAAGCACCGACGTCAGCGACGCCGCTCTAAGTCCCGCCACAGCAAGAGCAGTGATACCGGCACAGGAGATAATAACACTCCAGATAGCGCCGAAGACAACAACAATCCCCTCCAGCACAGTGTAGAGCAAGAGGACGAACAAGCTAGCCCTCCAGAGCAGGCAGCAGATGGAGAACCGGAGGAGGACAATTACATGCCTCTCTCTGAAGACGAGGCGAGCCTCGGCGACGATGAGTTTATCGTGTCTGAGGACCCCGTCAAGCAAGAGAGCTTCAAGCGCCGGCTTATGGCCACGGCAAATATCCTAAAGAAAAAATAGCAACAGCTTCAAGCCGATCAAGACTTGCTAGCAGACAGGTGGACCGAAGTCCTTGCGACCAAGGAGCATGAACTCGAGCGCCCATCCAAAAGTTACCCAAAACGCAGGTTGCTACCTCACCTCGAGGAGGAAGCATTGAAACCTCATTCCCCAGTGTATGATGCAGGTGACCGACCACTACGCGGACGAGCCAGAGAGGCGTTTTAGCCTAAAGTTCAGACCGCACCCCATCGCCACTCAGTTAAAAATACTATGGCCCGGGGCAACACAGAGGACCTGCGAGACATCTTGGACAGTAAGGCAAAAATTGCAAGGTCAATATATACGGGACACGAGCACGTGCACCCACACGGGACGATGATCGTCGCATCGGATACACCAAGAGTAAATCCGGCCAGGCCGAATACAGCAGACAAGACTCATACGAACTACGTGGGGATATAGCCTGGCACAGAGGTGCCGCACGCCCCCTATGCTTCACTGATGAAGTTATGAATCATGAATTCCCGGAGGGTTTCAAACCCGTAAATATTGAATCATACGATGGCACAACAGATCCCGCTGTATGGATTGAGTATTTCCTCCTTCACAGCCACATGGCTCGTGGTGATGATCTAGATGCCATCAAGTACCTCCCACTAAAACTCAAAGGACCAGCTCGGCATTGGCTGAATAGCTTGCCAGCAGATTCCGTCGGCAGTTGGGAGGATCTGGAAGACGCATTTCTTGACAACTTCTCAGGCACTTATATGTGGCCACCGGATGCTGATGACTTGAGCCACATAACCCAGCAGCCAGGGGAATCGGCCAGACAATTCTGGACACGGTTCCTGACTAAGAAAAATCAAATTGTAGACTGTCCGGATGCAGAGGCCCTAGCGGCATTCAAGCATAACATCCGCGACGAGTGGCTCGCCCGCCACCTCGGCCAGGAGAAGCCGAAATCTATGTCAGCCCTCACGACACTCTTGACCTGCTTTTGCATGGGTGAGGACAGCTGACTGGCTCGCAGCAACAACACATCAAGGAATCCGGATACCTCGGATACCAAAGATGTTAACGGTAGGCAGCGTCATAGTAGACCAAAGTGCCGCAATAACGGTGATAACACCGAAGATACGGCAGTCAATGCCGGATTCAGAGGCTCTAGATCCGGTCAGCGGAAAAAACCATTTAAAAGAAATACTCCGGCTCCGTCCAGTCTGGATCACATATTGGATCGCTCATGTCAAATCCACGGCACCCCCGACAAGCCATCCAATCACACCAATAGAGAATGCTGGATGTTCAAGCTGGCCGGCAAGTTAAATGCCGAGAACAAGGACAAGGGGCTGCATAGAGACGACGAGGAGGAGCCCCGGCCGCCGAACACAGGAGGACAGAAGGGGTTTCCCCCTCAAGTGAAGACGAAGAACATGATATACGCAACCCACATTATCAAGAGGGAGCGGAAGCATGCACTAAGGGACGTCTATGCGATGGAGCCCGTCGCCCCAAAGTTCAACCCATGGTCTGCTTGTCCGATCACCTTCGATCGCAGGGACCACCCCACTAGCATCCGTCATGGCGGATCCGTCGCACTGGTCCTAGCCCCCATCATTGACGGATTTCACATCACTCGAGTCCTTATGGATGGTGGAAGCAGCCTGAACCTGCTTTATCAGGATACAATGCGAAAAATGGGTATCGATCCCTCGAGGATCAAACCCAGCAAAACCACCTTTAAAGGCGTCATCCCAGGTGTAGAGGCCCATTGCATTGGCTCAATCACACTGGAAGTGGTCTTCGTATCACCGGATAACTTCCGAAGCGAAGAATTAATCTTCGACATCGTCCCGTTTCGCAGTGGCTATCATGCACTGCTCGGATAGACAACATTTGCAAAATTCAATGCAGTGCCGCATTACGAATACCCCAAGCTCAACATGCTAGGACCTCGGGGGGTCATAATAGTAAATGGAAACACAGAACACTCGCTCCGTACGGAAGAGCACACTACGGCCCTTGCAGTAGAGGCACAAAGCAGCCTGTTCAGGCAGACCACTCATTCGGCGTCACAGCCCCCGTACACCTTCAAGCGAGTCTGGAACAAGCTGCAACAGGATCACCTGGCACGATCAGAACTCTCTTAGCAATCCGGCCCCCGTCCCAGTCCCAGTGCAGTGACCAAATCCATGCCGCGCGTACATAACTACACATTGAAAATACCATGGGCATAGGCGGGGGCACAATCAGGACACGCCCGCATTGTGGCTTAACCACACCAGGGGCTGTATACCTTTGACATTCCTTTTCTCTTTCAGGGCCTAACTCTTTGGAAGCCCTTTCCGGCAGTCCGATTGCCGGACACATTCCAGAAGTAACAACCAAGGCGGCAAGAAGCTAATATGAACACGGGAATCGCCAGGTGGTCTCTAGTAATACTTGATATACCCGCTTTTCACTATTTATGCGTAGCTTGCCCTAGGATAGGACATTTCGAATTGTCCTACTTTATGCTTATTGCACTACTTGTACCAGTACGCTTCGACATATTATTCAAATAACAATGCATATCATTAATCTGTCATCGCATTATTTAAGTTTTCCTCTTTCTCTTATATGTCCATTTACGACAATCCGCACCAGCACATTCGGGTACGGCCAGTACGCCAGGGGCTCTCGTTTACCCCACAGTACAGTGCAAGAAGTCCGAACAATTTCGATAGTGCGGCACCCCGAACTTATAGCATTATATGCATCAGCTCCGAATCATGTCTTTGGTCAAATGTTGGGTTGCCCGGCTCCCATGCTTTGGTACCTTATGTTCCGCTATATCGGCTAAGGTAGCGGTGGGAGAACTACTGCGATTGTGTCCCGGTTCTTCCGGACGAGCACCTCAGTAGAGAAAGCCAAAAACTGACTGTCATGATAAGGCGAGAGATTGGTCGCTGTTCGAGAGGTCTCAAGTCCTTAAAGACTTTTTCCGCTTCGGGCGAGGAGTCGGCCTTGTCCGTCTTAGGCGTGTATAGAGCCCCAAATTCGGCCCTCCGAATGCCAGGGGCTTCGCCAAAAATTTAAAATCATAGACTTCTATGGCTAAGTGAGAGTGATAAAGCATTATAGTCCGATTGCCTGGTTCGTTGCGCTGAACACCTCCCTTGAAGGACCCAAAGTTGGGGTAAAGAGTGTTCAGATTTACCCCGAACACCCCGGTACTAGTTACATGGGGGTAGAAGCCGACGACTGGCCAACTCTCAGATTTTATAAACGGCCACATAGAAGGTAATATTTTAAATTAAGAAAGCGTCGCATGGCGCAAAAGAACTCGTTTCATATTACAGGATCACATGGGCATGTTCATTCAAAAATAACATCCTTGGCACACTCATCTACCACTAAGCGGGAACCCTTCAGGACGCTCTCATAGTAATTCTCGGGGAAGCGATGCTCCTTACCCTTCGGCGGCCCCTCCTTCACCAGCTTCACGGCGTCCAGCTTCGCCCAGTGCACCTTCGCCCGGGCAAAAGCCCTGCGTGCACCTTCGATGCAGACAGACCGCTTGATGACTTCAAGCCATGGGCAGGCTTCCATAAGCTGCCTCACCAGACTAAAGTAGCTGCCGGACAGGGGCTCGCCAGGCCACATCCGGACTATAAGGCCCCTCATGGCCTGTTCGGCCGCCTAGTGAAGTTCGACGAACTGCTTCAGCTGGTCGCTCAAGGACACTGGGTGTTCGGTCCCAGTATACTGAGACCAGAACAACTTCTCCGTTGAGCTCCCCTCCTCAGCCCGGTAAAACTCCGCGGCATCCAGTACACTGCGGGGAAGATCTGCAAACGCTCCTGGAGAGCTCCGAACTCGGGTAAGAAAAAGGAAAGTCTCCTTCACATGCTTGCTTTGCATATTGAATGCCTTACCCGCTGCTATCTTCTTCGCCGTGTCAATCTCCTGGAGGGCCTTGTGGGCTTCGGCCTTGGTGCTCCGGACGCTTTCAAGTGCCTGCGCGATCTCGGACTCTCGCGTCTTGGAGTCGAGCTCCAAGGACTCATGCTTTTTGGCGAGAGCCTCGAGCTCTTGCTGCACCTCGCCCACTCGGGCTTCTTGTTTCTCCCGTTCCATGCGTTCTTTGGCCGCTTTGTCTTCGGCCTCGGACAACGCCTTCCTCAGGGTCTCCACCTCGGTCGTGGCCCCTGACAAATTCATGATGATCCTATTACTTTACACCCGAACTTCTTTTTAACTATATAGACATGGGTATATCTTACCTTTGCTCTCTTCGAGCTACCTCTTGGTAAGGCCGAGCTCGTCCTCGGACTTCTTTAGGGCCTGCTTCAGGGCAGAGACTTCCGCAGTACGTGCGGCAGCGGCCAGCAGTGAAGCCTGCACATACACATAGACATATTCTAATTAGACTCCTGAATTATGATTTGATCCTCTATTCGGCTTTTCTTCGCGAACGCCGAACAGAGCATCAGGGGCTACTATCTATGCGGTAATATTTCCTTATATTTTGATTGCTTACCTCAAAGCCTGTTAGGAGGCTGGCGCAAGCTTCGGTCAGTCTGTTTTTGTTGGACTGAACCTTCTCGACCACCGCACTCATAATAGTGCAGTGCTCTTCATCGATGGAAGCGTTGTGAAGCGCTTCCAACAAGTTGTCCGGTGCCTCTGGTTGGACAGAGGACAACGGCACGGATGGTTGCCCCCCTTAATGGGGGACCGCCTATCGGAATCCGGAACCATCGGAGGTTCCGGCGCAGTGTCCGGCTGGGGCCCGAACTCGAAGCCTGTAGGAGCCTTGCTCCCTTGGTACCCAGGGTCCGGGAGGTCGCCGTGAGGCGTCCCCAGGATCACCTCCCCTTGGCTCAGTGCCTTTTGAGACAACACCTCGGTGTTGTCTGTAGGGCGAGGGGTGGAAGCCGTCGGAGGAGAACCGCTGTTCATATCCGACGAGTCCAAAGAGCCGCTCGACGAGGGTACGTCGAGATGAGCTCGGGACAGACTGCATAATCATGTTCGGCATGAGGAAAGGCACTACAATAAAACATACCATGAAGTACTATGGTGTCCGGACACTTACGACTTCGCCAGGGGCTTGTCCCTGGGTAGCCATTCGTTGCCGCTGTCGGCGGCCATCGTGGCACAGACCGGAGGGAGGGTCTTATCTTCTTGGACCCTTCGGCCTCCCCGGATGGGTCGGCCTTCCTTTTCTTGTCTCCCCGGTGGGGGGGGGGGAGAACATTTCTCCTCCTCCTCATTTCCGTGGGAGGAGTGCGCGTCGGAGTCATTGGACGATGAGCCCGATATAACCTTGTGCCGGAGACCCTTTCTGGTCCCCGTGGCCTTCTTCTTGGCCTTCTTTTCCGACACCTCGTAAGGTGCCGGAGTCAGCATCTTCGTTAGAAGAGCGTCTACAGGATCTTCGGGCAGGGGGGCTAGGCAATCAAGCTGCTCCGCTGTCTCTATCCAGTCCTGTTAATGACATGAAAGCTTAGATCCAACACATAACTAAACCAGGGCAAATAAATAAACTGAGAGATATAGAAGCCTACCGGATGGGCGCGGCGCTTTGCGCTGAGTCCGCGGTCCTCGGTGAGGGAGGGAGGCATCTCGGCACCCTAGAACAGCACCCTCTAGACGTCCTCATGCGTCATGTCGTAGAGCTCTCGCAGCGTCTGGTGCTTGGCCGAGTCGAACTCCCACAAAACAAATGCCCGTCGTTGACACAGAAGGATCCGGCGGAAGAGCATAACCTGGACCACGTTGACGAGCTTGATTTTCTTGTTTGTCATGTTCTGGATACAGGTCTAGAGTCCGGTCAGCTCTATCGCAGAACCCCAGGACAGGCCCTTCTTTTTCCAGGAGGTGAGCCCCGTGGGGATTCCAGATCGAAACTTGGGGGCCGCCACCCAGTTGGAGTCGCGCAACTCGGTGATGTAGAACCACCCCGATTGCCACCCCTTTATGGTATCCATGTAGGTGCCCTCGACCCAGGTGACATTAGGCATCTTGCCCACCATGGCACCTCCGCACTCTGCTTGCTGGCCACCCACCACCTTCGGTTTGACATTGAAGGTTTTCAGCCATAGGCCGAAGTGGGGCCTAATGCGGAGGAAGGCCTCGCACACGACGATAGACGCCGGGATGTTGAGGGTGAAATTGGGGGCCAGATCATGAAAATCCAGCCCATAGTAGAACATGAGCCCGCGGGCAAACGGGTGGAGAGGAAATCCCAGTCCGTGGACGAAATGGGTAAGAAAAACTACCCTCTCATAGGGTTCGGGCATGGGGACGATCTGCCCCGCATTTGGCAGCCGGTGCGCGATATCCGCGGCCAAGTATCCTCCTTCCTGTAACTTTTTGATGTGCTCCTCCGTGACGGAGGAGACCATCCACTTGCCTCCTACTCCGGACATGATTGGAGTGGTTTGAGAAGAAGAACGCGAGCTTGGGCGCTAGAGCTCGAGTGTGCGGGAATGGGTAAGCGAGAAGAAAGAACGTGGGTGAAAAAAGTAAATCTTTGTCCCTTTATAAGGGCGGAGGAGGCGGTGTGTCTCCCCACTAGCCTGGCAAAACCGCTTATTACCTAGGCACGGTAATTCATGGTGCGCTTGGGTTACCCATGTCCGTATTGATGAGAATCCCGTGATAAGGGGAACACGATCTTTGCTTTGACAAGACAAGAAAAACGCCTCGCGATATGTGCGGAGCTGGTTGAGAAAAACGGTTCGAATAATAATCGGCCCATGGTGTGATGTCACGCTATCAAAACGTGTCAGCAGATTAGATTTGTGGAAATATTATTCTCTCTACGGTAGTATGCGGAACGTATTTTGTAGGGTCGGACACTATCCTTGCATTCAAACTCTTCCATGGTGTACTTGGAGGAGGAACCCGCCTTGCAACGCCGAAGACCACACTGCGCGCCAGACTCATCATCATTGAAGCCTGGTTCAGGGGCTACTGAGGGAGTCCTGGATCAGGGGGTCTACGGATAGCCGGACTATATCCTTTGGCCGGACTGTTGGACTATGAAGATACAAGATTGAAGACTTCGTCCCGTGTCCAGATGGGACTTTACTTGGCGTGGAAAGCAAGCTAGGCAATACGGATATGTATATCTCCTCCTTTGTAACCGACCTTGTGTAACCCTAGCCCCCTCCAGTGTCTATATAAACCAGAGGGTTTTAGTCTGCAGGACAACATACAATCATACCATAGGCTAGCTTCTAGGGTTTAGCCTCTTTGATCTCGTGGTAGATCAACTCTTGTAATACTCATATCATCAAGAACAATCAAGCAGGACATAGGGAATTACCTCCATCAAGAGGGCCCGAACCTGGGTAAACATCATGTCCCCTGCCTCCTGTTACCATCCGCCTTAGACGCACAGTTCGGGACCCCCTACCCGAGATCCGCTGGTTTTGACATCGACAATGGCCTTTTCCCAAACCATTTTGAGCACCGTCTTGAAATAGTTGGTGCAGGAAGCACCGAGTCTTGCGGCGGTGAGGACGTCGGAGCGGCGTGCGATTTCTCCCAGAGAATCGTCGTCCAAGGTCTCCCAGCCCCGATGAGGAGGAGAACCGCCTAGAGAATCCATGGGAGCAGCGGCGAACTTCCTTCTCTTCGGGGGGAGGGGAACTGGCGAGGAGGAGATAAGAGCATAGTAATCGCAGGGCCTTGTCCCTTCCAACTGTAGAGCGTAGTAAGCGAAGGGGTGAGGCTATTATTTACTACTAGTACTAGCATTATGGGATGTTATGGGATTGCATTATACTCTAAATAATAGCACTAGTAAGAAATTTTTGGCACTAGCTAGTAGTTTTTGGCATGGATTAAGACATTTTGGGTATGTTTTTGCTATATTTTGTACACGCCAACTAGTGTCAAAAAATGTCTTATATTACGTGACGGAGGAGAACGTACTTGTACTGTAGCAGTACTAGTACTACTTTCTCAACTAGTAGTGCGAGGGTACTACTAGTGCTATGTACTGTACTTCTAGTATAGTGCACCAGTTTTGAATTCTTGAATCTCACGGCCAAGGAGCTACAGTTGGAAGTGGAGGGTACTACTGTTCTCTAGAACCATCGATGTACTATCAATGCAGGGAAAGTACACCTGAGTAGTGGCCTAGTGGGTACTCTCGGTGCTCTATTCAGCCGCTCCTCACATGTAGCTGGCCTACTCAGCCACTCCTCTCACGCACACACTAGCAGCCTGTTTATCAGCGACGGTTACTGCGGGGGCAGAACATTTGAGTTATTTGATACAGCGAGACTAGGCTTTTTGCTTCCATTTGTGGAGGTGTAATGGATCTCGTCAAACTTTGTTAGTAGTTCATTCTTTACGAATGAGATGAAGCAAAGCTGTTGCCTCCCTTTCAAAAAAACACTTCAAGAAGAATTTCTTTTATAGTAGAGCCGATAATGGAGTGCAGTCCATGCGTGCAACGCCACAAGCTACAGAGTAGTAGTAGAGCACTTTACGTATAGAGCCATATGTTGGGGAATGTAGTAATTTCAAAAAAATTCCTATGCACACACACGATCATGGTGATGCATTGCAACGAGAGGGGAGAGTGTGTCTACATGCTCTCGTAGACCGAATGTGGAAGCGTTAGCACAACGCGGTTGATGTAGTCGTACGTCTTCACGATCCGACCGATCCAAGTACCGAACACATGGCACCTCTGAGTTCTGCACACGTTCAACTCGATAATGTCCCGCGAACTCCAATCCAGCAAAGCTTCACAGGGGAGTTTCGTCAGCATGACGGCGTGGTGACGGTGATGATGATGCTACCGACGCACGGCTTCGCCTAAGCACCGCTATGATATGATCGATGTGGATTATGGTGGAGGGGGGCACCGCACACGGCTAAGAGATCAATGATCAATTGTTGTGTCTATGGGGTGCCCCTACCCCTGTATATAAAGGAGCAAGAAGGAGGAGGCGGCCGGCAAGGAGGGCGCGCCAAGGGGGAGTCCTACTCCCACTGGGAGTAGGATTCCCCCTTTCCAACTTGGAGTATGTAGCGACCCGACCTCAGATGGTCAAGTCTCTGTGCTTCATTGTCATCCCTAGATCGGTAATGCTGACACACACAGTACTTGAAGGATTTATAACAGAGTAGCAATCACACACTATTACATCAAATGTCTCCAAAGAGAACTTATTACAATAATATGGCTTAAGGCCATCTAATGTGATAACAGCGGAAGGCTTGGAAGATAAGGTGAGTCCATCAACTCCAACGACATAGCTGGGCTGCACGGCAATGACCTAACGAACCTTAATCCTCGTCTGAAAAGTCTGCAACATAATATGTTGCAGCCTGAAAACGGGTCAGCACATGGAATATGCTGGCAATATATCATAGTAGAGCAGAAACAGAATAATGCTATCACTACATGCATATATGGCTGGTGGAAAGATGTATGGTTGTAGTTTTGTGAAAAGCCAATTTTTCCCTACGACAATGGAATATATTTTAATTTTACTATCATGGTGGTTGAAACATCATTGAGAAGGTATCCCCAACTCAATCCCAATTAAAGTGAATTAACATCCCAACAGTTTTAATTAAGCGTGGTGAGATACATGTGATAACCCAAGTACTAGATACTCAAGAATTGTCCATAACCGGGGACACGGCTAACCATGATTAGATTGTACACTCTGCAGACGTTTGCACACTTTTCCTCACAAGACTCGATTGCCTCTGTTGGATTTCTCGCACTACATGGTGTTTGAGAAACGGACGACCGAGACACAGTCTTTCAGAAACGTTAACTCTCTACTCCGGGTAGACCATACCAAACCTACAAAACCCACAACCTGTTGATCTACTTCTTCAAGAGCTTCACGTAACTTACTCAACTATGCTAGAGCCCATAATAGCTTGTGGCTACACACGGAAGTTTCTTGCATGAATCATCTCAGTTCCCTTTGAGCCTGGGTGGCGGTCCATAGGAAGATCACACGGGTACCCCGGGATTTCCAAAAAAACAGACAACATTGGGTTCCCCAGGTGCCTCGATCCACCCAGTTGTTTGATTAAGTTGCCACCTTAAGTTGAACCATTAATTAACAATCTCACATCTGACATGAATTTCACTCAAACCCAAACCACATCTACGAGCATAGCATAGCAATATAAGCAATACGTAGAAGTAATTCCCAAGGGTATGAATGTAACAAGGCAATAGGTTCTACCTCAGCAACTACTTCCCAACCCACAAGTTAATGACATCCTAATCATCCAATGTTTGAGGATTGGAACTAATGCATAAAAACTGGGTAATAATGGGATATGATCAAAGTGTTACTTGCCTTGCTGACGATCCGCGAATCCTAGAGACTCGTAGTAACATGCTTCGCACTCCGAGAATTCTATCGCAAGCAAACAATGACATACATAAGTAACAAGCAATGATGCACAAGCAAAACTCAAATAAGAGAGGTTGACCAGAAAGTTCAAATTAAGAACTCCGGTTCGCAAAAAGAATCAAAACAAACGGAGCAACAAAACTCAAACGGCGAAAGAAAGAAGCTTCGTTTACTAATCTGAAACTAGGTCAAATTTTACAGTAGCAAAACTTGTTTGAGTTGGTTAAACAGGAAGAGGGTTTCGAGACGAAACTCCAGGCGCTTGAATCGCTTGACTCCGTTAAACGAGCGAAAAGATAAACAGAAACTAAGATTGGATTAGAAATCACGATCAGAAAAATCGCGGAATAAATCCGATAAAAGAAAACTCACGAACAGACTAACGAACGAGCATTCGTTAGCTGTAACTAACGAGAATTCGTTAGCTATAACTAACAAACGTCCTTGTCACACCCTAGCTAGTCATGCATTAGAGTGTTGCATCATGTTTATTCTTTCATCAGAAACCTGAAATGGGGATGACAGAACCCCCAGCCCCCTCTGAAACCAACTAGGGTTTACTAAAAACTTTTTCAATGAACCTGAAATGCCCTTCTAAAATGCCCATCATTTTTGTCCTGGTTCAGAACCCCTGACAAAAGTGATGCACATTTTCCTAGGTCATCCTAGGGTCTTTGATTTAAATCATAGATATTTGAATTTGGGCATTTAAAATTATATAAAATATTCAGATGCCCAAATATCTCCAAACTAAAATGTTTCATGTTGGAAATAATCCAACTATGGACCAGGAGTAGTTTGGTGATTTTAGGAGTTGCCTAAGTATTTTAAATAAATCAACAAAGTTGTAGAAGTATTAAAAAAACAGAAAACATGAAAAAATAGAAAAACTTACCTGGCGCCCAGCACCCGGCCACCTGCCGGCCCAGCCCAGCGCCGCTCCAGCGAGCTGCTTGCCGGCCACGCAGGCAGGCAGGTGCCCGACGGTGACCGCAGCACGCGCCACGCACCTGCTCGCCGCCTCGCCGCTCCCCTCGCCCGGTGATGTCGTGGATCGCTCCCCCTCTCTTCCCCGAACCCCCCAGACACCCCCTCTCCTCTCCAGCTCCTCCCCCTCACGCCCCCCAGCCATGGCCGACGCTACCGCCGCCGTGCCTACGTCGTAGCCGCGCTCCCCGCCGCCCGTGCGTCCTCTCGTCGTGTCCAGGAGCTCCGCCGCTGTCCACTTCATCGAGCAAGCCGAGCCCCGAGCGCTCGCAACGCCCGAGTCCACCGCAACGACCTCGCCTGAACCGCCGTCGCCGGAGATCCCCTTCAACACCGTCGCCGCCTCAGCTCGTCCCCGACCCCGCCGGTGGCCTCTACGGGTGCGCTGTGAGCCTAGCTACCCCTCCTACCCTCCCTCTCTCGTTCCTGAGCCGTGTAGCGACCTCCCGGAGCTCAACCGCACCCACCACCGTGGAGCTCGTCGCCGACGTGCTCCCGGTCACCCTCCGACCACTCCACGGTGTCCATCATGCTCACCGCGTCACGTAGCACCTAACTAGCTACTCCCCGCACCTCACCGACCCCCCTAGCGACAAGTTCGACTTCGGCCGAACTCCGGTGGCCACCAAAGTCGTCGCCGGCACCAACTCCGGCCACCCCGACCCCAACGGACTCCACCAAGAGCTGCGGCTCGACCTCAGCTCCTCTCCGGTGGCCCCCGCGGCTCGTTTGGTTGCCGGAACGGCAAAAATCACTTCCGCCGCCGCGTCAGGCTCGCCGGCGGCTAAACGCCGGTGCAGCCGACCCGAGTTTGACCACGGGTGGGCCCTGGTTGACTCTCCTGAGTCAATGACAGGTGGGGCCCAGCCCTGTTAATTAAACAGGTTTAGTTTTAATTAAACTTTAACTAATCTAATCACACTGACACGCGGGACCCACTGTCAGGTTTGACCGGACCGTGTCCCGTTGACCTGCTGATGTCACACTGACGTCAGGCTGACGCAATAAATTAATTTCTGGATTTAATCTAATATAGGAAATTCCAGAATATAGTTTAAACTTCAAAAATTCATAACTTTTAATCTGTAACTCCAAATCAGACAAGTTATATATGAAAAATGATCAGAAAAATCCAATCTATCCATCTGTACTATTTTCATGCATGATTAAACAAGTTAACTTGATGTTTAATGCAGAACAAGGTAAAACACTTTAAAGGGCCATGTATGAGTTTGAAATTTGAATCTTTGGTTCAAATTGGTTCAAACCCTTCTGGTCTTAGTTGCATTAGCCCAACACACTCATATTGCCATGTTTCATGCATGCATCATATTGTTGCACATTGTTTGGTGATGGTTGTGTATCGGTGTTCTTTGCGGCAGGTTCTGCCTCTGAGGAGTACCGTGATTACCCTAACGAAGAACCGTATCAATGCATCGAACCATCAGGCAAGCAACCAACCATTTGATCATATCGATACAATCCCATGTTCTCGCTCCTGCTCTCTTTTACTGCATTAAGACAACGCGTTTCAAACTGTTGTGTGCTATGGTAGTTGAACCCATTTCCTCTGCATGACCTGTCATTGCCACAGTAACTAGATGAAACCCACTAGCATGTGTAGGAGTTGATTGAGCCATATGTATGTGTTGTTCCTACCTTGCTATGCCTGCTATGCTTAGAGTCGTGTCAGGTCTGGTTCATCTGGGTGATGGACTAGAGTGAAATGTTTATGTCGGTAATGAGAGTGGTGTGGTGAACACGATTTGGTAAAGGTATCGATGAAAGGCCATGTAGGAGTACATGGTGGGTTGTTTCATTGAAGCCAACCTTAAGCACTGAGATCTGTATGTGTGATTTAAGATACAGCTACTACCATGCATTGGGCCCTGAAATATGACCCCGCTCGACTTCTTATTCACCCTAGTCCTCTGTCCAGGAGTTGCAAGTAGTTTCTGGTGTTTGTAGCCTACTGGAGGCCGTGGACAGCGCTGACCGTAGGGGTGGGCTGTGATGCGGTAGGTACGTGGCCGGGTAAACCGGGCACCCGTTTGGTGTCACGGAACCCTGTTCACATCGTTTGGGGCTGTGAGCGAAACTCCGGCCGGATCTCCTCATGGATGGAACCCGAATAGGCGATAAACCTGGACTAGAGACTTAGGTGTTTAGGTAGGTCGTGGTCTACACCCACGTCGGCTTTCGCTTGAAGTCTGCCGAGCACATGTCGTGTGCAGACGCTAAGTGGTGGAAACATGTATGAAGAAGTACACCCCTGCAGGGTTATCATGATCTATTCGAATAGCCGCGTCCGTGGTGAAGGACTACTTGGTTGCCTATACAGTTCATAGACAAGTAAATGGAAACTACTAAAAGCTTCAAGATAAGTGTGAGTGCCGAGGATGGCTCTTCCGTAGGAAGACGGAGGTGGATCCTCGGTAGTGTATTGAAGTGTTGAGTAGTGGACTCGTGTACGCAAAACCATTTCAAGTTGGAGTCTCGTAGGATAGCCTAGCCAAGAGTTAAAGCTGGCTTGCTGCAATAACTCCACCAACCCTTCTTGATAATGTGCATGTATGTAGGATCTGATGTAAGTCTTGCTGAGTACCTTTGTACTCATGTTGCTATAATTTACATTTTTTTACAGAAGACGCTGCAACCCCTTCTGATGGGTTCTTCGTAGACGTTGACATCAATGAGTAGGCTAAGGCCCAAGTGGTGATCCTGAGCTTGTGAAGGACCACGTAGTATAGCTAGGCTTTCCAAGCCTCTTTTATTTTACTAGTTGTCTGTACCCAGACAAGCTACTTCCGCTGCTGGTTTGTATGACTGTATGACTTGAATGCTGGGTCGTGTGACCCGTACCTATGTGTATGTTATGTATGGCTCTCTGAGCCTTAAATAAAGTACTTGTGTCGTAGAGTCATGTTGTGATGCCATGTTGTATTTGCACATATCGAGCATATTGTGTGTATGTTATTGAAATGCTTGGTATGTGTGGGATCTAACTATCTAGTTGTTTATCTTTAGTAGCCTCTCTTACCGGGAAATGTCTCCTAGTGTTACCGCTGAGCCATGGTAGCTTGCTACTGCTCTGGAACACTTAGGCTGGCCGGCATGTGTCCTTCTTCGTTCCTGTGTCTGTCCCTTCGGGGAAATGTCACGCATTGAGTACCGGAGTCCTGTTAGCCCGCTACAGCCCGGTTTACCGGAGTCCTGCTAGCCCAGTGCTACAGCCCGGACCCACTTGCTGATGACCGACACGTTCGAAGCTGGGTCATGGATGCCTGTCCCTGTAAGTCTGTGCCACTTTGGGTTTACAACTAGTCATGTCAGCCCGGGCTCCTTATCATATGGATGCTAGCGACACTATCATATACGTGAGCCAAAAGGCGCAAACGGTCCCGGGAAAAGGTAAGGCGACACCCGTGGGGATACCGTGCGTGAGGCCGCAAAGTGATATGAGGTGTTACAAGCTAGATCGATGTGACATCGAGTCGGGGTCCTGACAGTCCTCTAACTAGAAGAACCAAAAAACCGGCGAATCCAAAAAAACGGATCTAGGGTTTCTGAAAAAAACCGAACGGTCTTTATAAAAAAACCAGCGGCGGGGCGCGGTGGCTACCTCCGGCGAGAGGGCTCCGGCGAGGCGGGGTGCGGGGCGGCGGGGCTAGGCGGCGGCGGCGGCGCTAGCCGGCGGCGGCTGCGGCGGCGAGTGCGGGCGGCGGCGGCTGCGCGAGGCGGCGGCGGCTGCGGGCAGCAGGGTTGGCGGCGCTGGTGGTGGTGTTGGGGCGGGGGTGGCGATGTATATAAAGGGGCGGGGGCGGCGACTTGGAGGAGGGGGCAAGGCGCGGCGGAGGCGGAGTCCAACTCAGACTCCGGTCCGAGTGGCGGCGGCGGCGGCAGCGCGTGTGCGCGCAGGAGGCGGCGGCGGCGGCCTGGCGCGGCTGGGCCTTAGGCCCAGTCGGCGCGTAACCTTTTTTTTTAAAAAAAAATCGCCGACCGAAAAAAAATCCTAGAAAAAAAATAAATAAAAACCTAAAAATGCCAAAACAATTTTTCACCGTCTAAATAAAATATTTAGAACAAGATGAACATTTTCTTGGCCTTAAAATGCAATTTTGAGAAACATGCAATTTTTCTAATGCAAATAAAATCCGAATAAAATCAAATAAAAAAATTAATTTAATGATTTTAAAATTTTCCCTCCAATATTTCATTTATTTTGGAGAAGTCATATTATCTCCTCTCTTTAATTTTTAATGTGAAATATTTTTTGGAGAGAAATAATTAAAATCAAATCCTCTTTTCATTATTTGATAAAAGAATCAAATATGAAGACCGGGGAATCCCCAACTCTCTCCGAGGGTCCTTGAGCTGCTTAGGATTTCGAGGATTACGGAACGGAAAAGCAATAAAACATGATATGCATGGATGATCTATGTATAACATTCCAAATTGAAAATTTGGGATGTTACAAACCTAGCCCCCTTAAGATGAATCTCGCCCTCGAGATTCGGGTTGGCTAGAAAATAGGTATGGGTGGTCCTTGCAGAGATCATCCTCTCGTTCCCAGGTAGCTTCATCCTCGGTATGGTGGCTCCACTGAACTTTACAAAACTTGATAACCTTACTGCGGGTGACTCTGCTGGCAAACTCAAGAATCTTAACTGGCTTCTCCTCGTAAGTCAAATCACTGTCCAACTGAATCGCCTCCAAGGGTACTGTATCTCTTAATGGTATTTCCGCCATCTCCGCATGACACTTCTTCAGCTATGAAACATGGAACACATCGTGGACTCCTGACAATCCCTCAGGTAACTCCAACTTGTAGGCGACTTCTCCCATCCGTTCCAAAATGCGATACGGTCCTACAAATCTCGGGGCTAACTTTCCTTTAACTCTAAAACTTTTCACTCCTCGCAAGGGCGATACTCACAGATATGCTCTATCTCCAATTTGGTAGGTTACCTCCTTGCGTTTTGAGTCTGCATAACTCTTCTACCTGGATTGAGCAATCTTCAGTCGGTCTCGGATCAGTTTTACCTTCTCCTCAGATTCTTTAATCAAGTCTGGTCCAAACAACTGTCGGTCTCCTACCTCATCCCACATCAACGGTGTTCTGCACCTGCGTCCATACAGGGCTTCAAACGATGCCATCTTCAAATTGGCTTGGTAGCTATTGTTGTATGAGAACTCTGCATATGGCAAATTGTCATCCCAACTAGATCCATAATCTAGCACACAGGCTCTCAACATGTCCTCCAAAATTTGATTGACTCTCTCAGTCTGTCCATCTGTCTGTGGGTGAAACGCTGTACTGAACTCCAATGTCGTTCCCAAAGTCTGGTGTAACTGATGCCAAAACTTTGAAGTAAACTATGTTCCTCGATCCGATACGATGGTCCTCGGAACTCCATGCAGACATACGATCCTGGACATATAGATCTTGGCCAACTTTGCACTTGTATAGGTGATTTTCACTGGGATGAAGTGAGCTACTTTGGTCAAACGATCAACTACTACCCATATGGAATCATATCCTGCTTTAGTCCTGGGTAATCCGGTGATAAAGTCCATGCCAAGTTTATCCCACTTCCATTCGGGTATCGGCATAGGCTGTAACAGTCCTGCTGGCTTTTGATGTTCTGCCTTAACTCTCTGACATACATCACATATGGCTACATACTCGACAATATCCTTCTTCATACCAGTCCACCAGAAACGTTCCTTCAAATCCAAATACATCTTGGTGTTTCCGGGGTGTGTCGAGTATGGTGAGTCATGGGCCCCTTGAAGTATTAACTTCCTGATCTCCTGGTTGTTGGGCACATAAACTCGGTCCTCAAACCATAGGGTATCGTGCTCATCCTCACGAAAACCTTTGGCCTTTCCTTTGCCCATCTTCTCCTTTATCTCGGCAATCTCTTTATCATCTTTCTGAGCTTCCTGAATCTTGTCCAGCAATGTCGACTGAACCTCCATTGTGTCAATGAACCTTCTAGGTACAATCTCTAACCAAAGTTCCATGATGTCCTTTGCTAATTCCTTCGGCAGTCCTTTACTTTCAAGGGTATTAGCATAACTCTTCCGACTCAATGCGTCTGCTACGACATTGGCCTTTCCTGGATGATAGTGTAGCTTCATGTCATAATCCTTTATAAGCTCCAACCATCTCCTCTGCCTAAGGTTCAGCTCCTTCTGGGTGAAGATGTACTTCAAACTCTTGTGATCCATGTACACATCACAATGGTTTCCAATAAGGTAATGTCTCCAAGTCTTCAGCGCATGCACTACGGCTGCTAGCTCCAAATCATGTGTGGCATAATTCAACTCATGAGGTTTTAGTTGTCGTGAGTCATACAAAACAAATCTTCCGTCCTGCATAAGCACACATCCAAGTCCAAGCGAGAGGCGTCGCAATACACTTGGAACTCCTTATGTATATCTGGCAGTACTAGCACTGGGGCTGTAGTCAAACGTTTCTTCATCTCCTGGAAACTTGCTTCACAATATTCTGTACATTTAAACTTGGTATCCTTCTTCAACAGTTCAGTCATTGGTTTTGCAATCTTGGAAAAATTCTCAATGAATCTCCGGTAGTATCCTGCGAGTCCAAGAAAACTGCGGATCTCGCTAACTGAGGTGGGTGCCAAACATTCAGTGACTTACTGAACCTTGCTGGGGTCTACTGCTCTACCTTCTCCTGATATAACATGTCCAAGGAATCCGACTTCCTTCAGCCAAAACTCGCATTTGCTAAACTTAGCATACAACTGGTGTTCACTGAGCTTCTCGAGAACTAAACGCAAATGCTCTTTGTGCTCCTCCTCGTTCTTCGAGTATACCATGATATCATCAATAAACACCACAACAAACTTGTCCAAATACTCCATGAACACCTTGTTCATCATGCTCATGAAATAGGCAGGGGCGTTAGTCAGTCCAAACGACATGACCGTGTACTCGTATAATCCATATCGCGTTGTGAACACCGTCTTTGGTATGTCCTTCTCTCGTATCTTCAACTGATGATACCCTGATCGCAAATCGATCTTCGAAAACACTTTAGCTCCTTGAAACTTATCAAACAGATCGTTGATCATCGGCAGTGGATACTTGTTCTTAATCGTCACTTACTTCAATGCTCGATAATCAACAACCATCCTCAGGGATTTATCCTTCTTCTCAACCAAAAGTACTGGGGCTCCCCAAGGTGATGAACTTCTTCGGATATATCCTTTATCCAATAACTCCTTGATCTCTTTCTTAATTTCTTCCAGATCATTTGCGGGCATCCGATAGGGTCTCTTGGATATTGGTCCTGTTCCTGGTAATAGCTCTATCAAAAACTCAATATCTCTGTCCGGTGGCATGCCTGGTAACTCCTCTAGGAAAACATCCGGGTAATCCTTCACTATAGGCATTTCCTCCTGAACAACTCCCATAAGGGCATTCACTTGACCCCTCCTAGGCACATGCCTAGATACATACTTAATCCTTCTTCCTTCCGGGGTGGTGAGATAAATCGACTTACTAGCACAGTCAATGCTTCCTCCAAACTTTGACATCCAGTCCATACCCAATATCACATCCAGTCCTTGTGACTCCAAGATAATTAGGTCGGACAGAAAAACATGTCTACCAATGGTTAAGGGTATCTGGTCACACCATCGGCTAGCCATATACTCTGCTCTGGGTGAACTCACTAAAAGAGGGGTCCTAAGGGTTTGGGTTGGTAGTTTAAACTTATCCACACGAATCCCCTTGATATGTATGAATGTGATG